>NW_028269986.1:920474-1227298 GCF_054644295.1 Miniopterus natalensis
GATTGGACCTCGGGTTAGGGTTATGTTGAGGGCGAGGGGTAGAGATCCGGTTAGCGTTCCGATTGGACCTAGGGTTAGGGTTATGTTTCGGGCTGGGTAAGAGATCCTATTAGGGTTCCGAGTGGAACTAGGGTTAGGGTCATGTTGAGGGCTAGGTATACAGATCCGGTTAGGGTTCCGATTGGCCCTAGGGTTAGGGTTATGTTGAGAGCTAGGTATACAGATCCGGTTAGGGTTCCGATTGGACCTAGGGTTAGGGTTATGTTGAAGGATAGGGTTAGAAATCCGGTTAGGGTTCCGATTGGACCTAGGGTTAGGGTTATGTTGAGGGCTAGGGTTAGAGATCCGGTTAGGGTTCCGATTGGACCTAGGGTTAGGGTTATGTTGAGAGCTAGGGTTAGAGATCCGGTTAGGGTTCCGATATTACCTAGGGTTAGGGTTATGTTGAGGGCTAGTGTTAGATATCCGGTTAGGGTTCCGATTGGACCAAGGGTTAGGGTTATGTTGAGGGCGAGGGGTAGAGATCCGGTTAGGGTTCAGATTGGACCTAGGGTTAGGGTTATGTTGAGGGCGAAGGGTAGAGAACCGGTTACGGTTCCGATTGGACCTAGGGTTAGGGTTATGTTTAGGGCTAGGGTTAGATATCCGTTTAGGGTTCCGATTGGACCTAGGGTTAGGGTTATGTTGAGGGCTAGGGTTAGATATCCGTTTAGGGTTCCGATTGGACCTAGTTTTAGGGTTATGTTGAGGGCTAGGTTTAGAGATCCGGTTGGGGTTCCGATTGGACCAAGGGTTAGGGTTATGTTTAGGGCTAGGGTTAGAGATTTGGTTAGGGTTCCGATTGGACCTACGGTTAGGGTTATGTTGAGGGCTAGGTTTAGAGATCCGGTTAGGGTTCCGATTGTACCTAGGTTTAGGGTTATGTTGAGGGCTAGGGTTAGAGATCCGGTTAGGGTTCCGATTGGACCTAGGTTTAGGGTTATGTTGAGGGCTAGGTATACAGATCCGGTTAGGGTTCCGATTGGACCTAGGGTTAGGGTTATGTTGAGGGCTAGGTATACAGATCCGGTTAGGGTTCCGATTGGACCTAGGGTTATGGTTATGTTGAAGGCTAGGGTTAGAAATCTGGTTAGGGTTCCGATTGGACCTAGGGTAAGTGTTATGTTGAGGGCTAGCGTTAGAGATCCGGTTAGGGTTCCGATTGGACCTAGGGTTAGGGTTATGTTGAGAGCTAGGGTTAGAGATCCGGTTAGGGTTGCGATTTTTACCTAGGGTTACGGTTATGTTGAGGGCTAGTGCTAGATATCCGGTTAGGGTTCCGATTGGACCAAGGTTTAGGGTTATGTTGAGGGCGAGATGTAGAGATCCTGTTAGGGTTCCGATTGGAACTAGGGTTAAGGTTATGTTGAGGGCTAGGGTTAGATATCCGGTTAGGGTTCCGATTGGGCCTAGGGTTAGGGTTATGTTGAGGGCTAGGGTTAGATATCCGTTTAGGGTTCCGATTGGACCTAGGGTTAGGGTTATGTTGAGGGCTAGGGTTAGACATCCGTTTAGGGTTCCGATTGGACCTAGGGTTAGGGTTATGTTGAGGGCTAGGGTTAGAGATCCTGTTAGGCTTTCGATTGGACCTAGGGTTAGGGTTATGTTGTGGCCTAGGGTTAGAGATCCGGTTAGGGTTCCGATTGGACCTAGGGTTAGGGTTATGTTGAGGGCTAGGTATACAGATCCGGTTACTGTTCCGATTGGACCTAGGGTTAGGGTTATGTTGAGGGCTAGGTATACAGATCCGGTTAGGGTTCCGATTGGACCTAGGGTTAGGGTTATGTTGAAGGCTAGGGTTAGAAATACGGTTAGGGTTCCGATTGGACGTAGGGTTAGGTTTATGTTGAGGGCTAGGGTTAGAGATCCGGTTAGTGTTTTGATTGGACCTAGGGTTAGGGTTATGTTGAGGGTTAGGGTTAGAGATCCGGTTAGTGTTCCGATTGGACCTAGGGTTAGGGTTACGTTGAGGGCTAGGATTAGAGATCCGGTTAGGCTTCCGATTGGACCTAGGGTTAGGGTTATGTTGAGGGCTAGGTACACAGATCCGGTTAGGGTTCCGATTGGACCTAGGGTTAGGGTTATGTTGTGGGCTAGGTATACAGATCCCGTTAGGGTTCCGATTGGACCTAGGGTTAGTGTAATATTGAGGGCTAGGTATACAGATCCGGTTAGGGTTCCGATTGGACCTAGGGTTAGGGTTATGTTGAGGGCTAGGTACACAGATCCGGTTAGGGTTCCGATTGGACCCAGGGTTAGGGTTATGTTTAGGTCGAGGGTTAGAGATTCGGTTAGGGTTCCGATTGGACCTACGGTTAGGGTTATGTTCAGGGCTAGGTTTAGAGATCGGGTTAGGGTTCCGATTGGACCTAGGGTTAGGGTTATGTTGAGGGCGAGGGGTAGAGATCCTGTTAGGATTCCGATTGGACATAGGTTTAGGGTTATGTTGAGGGCTAGGTATACAGATCCGGTTAGGGTTCCGATTGGACCTAGGGTTAGGGTTATGTTGAGGGCTAGATATACAGATCCGGTTAGGGTTCCGATTGGACCTAGGGTTAGGGTTATGTTGAAGGCTAGGGTTAGAAATCCCGTTAGGGTTCCGATTGCACCTAGGGTTAGGGTTATGTTGAGGGCTAGGGTTAGAGATCCGGTTAGGGTTCCGATTGGACCTAGGGTTAGGGTTATGTTGAGAGCTAGGGTTAGAGATCCGGTTAGGGTTCCGATTTTTACCTAGGGTTAGGGTTATGTTGAGGGCTAGTGTTAGATATCCGGTTAGGGTTCCGATTGGACCTCGGGTTAGGGTTATGTTGAGGGCGAGGGGTAGAGATCCGGTTAGGGTTCCGATTGGACCTAGAGTTAGGGTTATGTTGAGGGCTGGGGTAGAGATCCTGTTAGGGTTCCGATTGGAACTAGGGTTAGGGTTATGTTGAGGGCGAGGGTTAGATATCTGTTTAGGGTTCCGATTGGACCTAGGGTTAGGGTTATGTTGAGGGCTAGGGTTAGATATCCGTTTAGGGTTCCGAGTGGACCTAGGGTTAGTGTTATGTTGAGGGCTAGGTTTAGATATCCTTTTAGGGTTCCGATTGGACCTAGGGTTAGTGATATGTTGAGCGCTAGGGTTAGAGATCCGCTTAGGGTTCCGATTGGACCTAGGGTTAGGATTATTTTGAGGGCTATGGTTAGAGATACGGTTAGGTTTCCGATTGGACCTAGGGTTAGGGTTATGTTGAGGGCTAGGGTTAGAGATCCGGTTAGGGTTCCGATTGGACCTAGGGTTAGGGTTATGTTGAGGGCTAGGTTTAGAGATCCGTTTAGGGTTCCGATTGGACCTAGGGTTAGGGTTATGTTGAGAGCTAGGGTTAGAGATCCGGTTGGGGTTCCGATTGGACCTAGGGTTAGGGTTATGTTGTGGGCTAGGGTTAGAGATCCGGTTAGGGTTCCGATTGGACCTAGGGTTAGGGTTATGTTGAGGGCTAGGTATTCAGATCCGGTTAGGGTTCCGATTGGACCTAGGGTTAGGGTTATGTTGAGGGCTAGGTATACAGATCCGGTTAGGGTTCCGATTGGACCTAGAGTTAGGGTTATGTTGAAGGCTAGGGTTAGAAATCCGGTTAGGGTTCCGATTGGACGTAGTGTTAGGTTTATGTTGAGAGCTAGGGTTAGAGATCCGGTTATGGTACTGATTGAACCTACGGTTAGGGTTATGTTGAGAGCTAGGGTTAGAGATCGGGTAAGGGTTCCGATTGGACCTAGGGTTAGGGTTATGTTGAGGGCTAGGGTTAGAGATCCAGTTAGTGTTTTGATTGGACCTAGGGTTAGGGTTATGTTGAGGGCTAGGGTTAGAGATCCGGTTAGGATTCCGATTGGACCTAGGGTTAGGGTTATGTTGAGGGCTAGGGTTAGAGATCCGGTTAGGCTTCCGATTGGACCTAGGGTTACGGTTATGTTGAGGGCTAGGGTTAGAGATCCGGTTGGGGTTCCGATTGGACCTAGGGTTAGGGTTACGTTGAGGGCTAGGTACACAGATCCGGTTAGGGTTCCGATTGGACCTAGGGTTAGGGTTATGTTGTGGTCTAGGTTTAGAGATCCGGTTAGGGTTCCGATTGGACCTAGGGTTAGGGTTATGTTGAGGGCTAGGTATACAGATTCGGTTAGGGTTCCGATTGGACCTAGGGTTAGGGTTATGTTGAGGGCTAGGGTTAGAGATCCGGTTGGGGTTCCGATTGGACCTAGGGTTAGGGTTATGTTGTGGGCTAGGGTTAGAGATCCGGTTAGGGTTCCGATTGGACCTAGGGTTAGGGTTATGTTGAGGGCTAGGTATTCAGATCCGGTTAGGGTTCCGATTAAACCTAGGGTTAGGGTTATGTTGAGGGCTAGGTATACAGATCCGGTTAGGGTTCCGATTGGACCTAGGGTTAGGGTTATGTTGAAGGCTAGGGTTAGAAATCCGGTTAGGGTTCCGATTGGACGTAGTGTTAGGTTTATGTTGAGAGCTAGGGTTAGAGATCCGGTTATGGTACTGATTGGACCTAGGGTTAGGGTTATGTTGAGAGCTAGGGTTAGAGATCGGGTAAGGGTTCCGATTGGACCTAGGGTTAGGGTTACGTTGAGGGCTAGGGTTAGAGATCCAGTTAGTGTTTTGATTGGACCTAGGGTTAGGGTTATGTTGAGGGCTAGGGTTAGAGATCCGGTTAGGATTCCGATTGGACCCAGGGTTAGGGTTATGTTGAGGGCTAGGGTTAGAGATCCGGTTAGGCTTCCGATTGGACCTAGGGTTAGGGTTATGTTGAGGGCTAGGGTTAGAGATCCGGTTGGGGTTCCGATTGGACCTAGGGTTAGGGTTACGTTGAGGGCTAGGTACACAGATCCGGTTAGGGTTCCGATTGGACCTAGGGTTAGGGTTATGTTGTGGTCTAGGGTTAGAGATCCGGTTAGGGTTCCGATTGGACCTAGGGTTAGGGTTATGTTGAGGGCTAGGTATACAGATCCGGTTAGGGTTCCGATTGGACCTAAGTTTAGGGTTATGTTGAGGGCTAGGTATACAGATCCGGTTAGGGTTCCGATTGGACCTAGGGTTAGGGTTATGTTGAGGGCTAGGTATACAGATCCGGTTAGGGTTCCGATTGGACCTAAGTTTAGGGTTATGTTGAGGGCTAGGTATACAGATCCGGTTAGGGTTCCGATTGGACCTAGGGTTAGGGTTATGTTGAGGGCTAGGTATACAGATCCGGTCAGGGTTCCGATTGGACCTAGGTTTAGGGTTATGTTGAAGGCTAGGGTTAGAAATCCGGTTAGGGTTCCTATTGGACCTAAGGTTAGGGTTATGTTTAGGGCTAAGGTTAGAGATCCGGTTAGGGTTCTGATTGGACCTAGGGTTAGGGTTATGTTGAGAGCTAGGGTTAGAGATCCTGTTAGGGTTCCGATTGGACCTAGGGTTAGGGTTATGTTGAAGGATAGGGTTAGAAATCCGGTTAGGGTTCCGATTGGACCTAGGGTTAGGGTTATGTTGAGGGCTAGGGTTAGAGATCCGGTTAGGGTTCCGACTGGACCTAGGGTTAGGGTTATGTTGAGAGCTAGGGTTAGAGATCCGGTTAGGGTTCCGATATTACCTAGGGTTAGGGTTATGTTGAGGGCTAGTGTTAGATATCCGGTTAGGGTTCCGATTGGACCAAGGGTTAGGGTTATGTTGAGGGCGAGGGGTAGAGATCCGGTTAGGGTTCAGATTGGACCTAGGGTTAGGGTTATGTTGAGGGCGAAGGGTAGAGAACCGGTTACGGTTCCGATTGGACCTAGGGTTAGGGTTATGTTTAGGGCTAGGGTTAGATATCCGTTTAGGGTTCCGATTGGACCTAGGGTTAGGGTTATGTTGAGGGCTAGGGTTAGATATCCGTTTAGGGTTCCGATTGGACCTAGTTTTAGGGTTATGTTGAGGGCTAGGTTTAGAGATCCGGTTGGGGTTCCGATTGGACCAAGGGTTAGGGTTATGTTTAGGGCTAGGGTTAGAGATTTGGTTAGGGTTCCGATTGGACCTACGGTTAGGGTTATGTTGAGGGCTAGGTTTAGAGATCCGGTTAGGGTTCCGATTGTACCTAGGTTTAGGGTTATGTTGAGGGCTAGGGTTAGAGATCCGGTTAGGGTTCCGATTGGACCTAGGTTTAGGGTTATGTTGAGGGCTAGGTATACAGATCCGGTTAGGGTTCCGATTGGACCTAGGGTTAGGGTTATGTTGAGGGCTAGGTATACAGATCCGGTTAGGGTTCCGATTGGACCTAGGGTTATGGTTATGTTGAAGGCTAGGGTTAGAAATCTGGTTAGGGTTCCGATTGGACCTAGGGTAAGTGTTATGTTGAGGGCTAGCGTTAGAGATCCGGTTAGGGTTCCGATTGGACCTAGGGTTAGGGTTATGTTGAGAGCTAGGGTTAGAGATCCGGTTAGGGTTGCGATTTTTACCTAGGGTTACGGTTATGTTGAGGGCTAGTGCTAGATATCCGGTTAGGGTTCCGATTGGACCAAGGTTTAGGGTTATGTTGAGGGCGAGATGTAGAAATCCTGTTAGGGTTCCGATTGGAACTAGGGTTAAGGTTATGTTGAGGGCTAGGGTTAGATATCCGGTTAGGGTTCCGATTGGGCCTAGGGTTAGGGTTATGTTGAGGGCTAGGGTTAGATATCCGTTTAGGGTTCCGATTGGACCTAGGGTTAGGGTTATGTTGAGGGCTAGGGTTAGACATCCGTTTAGGGTTCCGATTGGACCTAGGGTTAGGGTTATGTTGAGGGCTAGGGTTAGAGATCCTGTTAGGCTTTCGATTGGACCTAGGGTTAGGGTTATGTTGTGGCCTAGGGTTAGAGATCCGGTTAGGGTTCCGATTGGACCTAGGGTTAGGGTTATGTTGAGGGCTAGGTATACAGATCCGGTTACTGTTCCGATTGGACCTAGGGTTAGGGTTATGTTGAGGGCTAGGTATACAGATCCGGTTAGGGTTCCGATTGGACCTAGGGTTAGGGTTATGTTGAAGGCTAGGGTTAGAAATACGGTTAGGGTTCCGATTGGACGTAGGGTTAGGTTTATGTTGAGGGCTAGGGTTAGAGATCCGGTTAGTGTTTTGATTGGACCTAGGGTTAGGGTTATGTTGAGGGTTAGGGTTAGAGATCCGGTTAGTGTTCCGATTGGACCTAGGGTTAGGGTTACGTTGAGGGCTAGGATTAGAGATCCGGTTAGGCTTCCGATTGGACCTAGGGTTAGGGTTATGTTGAGGGCTAGGTACACAGATCCGGTTAGGGTTCCGATTGGACCTAGGGTTAGGGTTATGTTGTGGGCTAGGTATACAGATCCCGTTAGGGTTCCGATTGGACCTAGGGTTAGTGTAATATTGAGGGCTAGGTATACAGATCCGGTTAGGGTTCCGATTGGACCTAGGGTTAGGGTTATGTTGAGGGCTAGGTACACAGATCCGGTTAGGGTTCCGATTGGACCCAGGGTTAGGGTTATGTTTAGGTCGAGGGTTAGAGATTCGGTTAGGGTTCCGATTGGACCTACGGTTAGGGTTATGTTCAGGGCTAGGTTTAGAGATCGGGTTAGGGTTCCGATTGGACCTAGGGTTAGGGTTATGTTGAGGGCGAGGGGTAGAGATCCTGTTAGGATTCCGATTGGACATAGGTTTAGGGTTATGTTGAGGGCTAGGTATACAGATCCGGTTAGGGTTCCGATTGGACCTAGGGTTAGGGTTATGTTGAGGGCTAGATATACAGATCCGGTTAGGGTTCCGATTGGACCTAGGGTTAGGGTTATGTTGAAGGCTAGGGTTAGAAATCCCGTTAGGGTTCCGATTGCACCTAGGGTTAGGGTTATGTTGAGGGCTAGGGTTAGAGATCCGGTTAGGGTTCCGATTGGACCTAGGGTTAGGGTTATGTTGAGAGCTAGGGTTAGAGATCCGGTTAGGGTTCCGATTTTTACCTAGGGTTAGGGTTATGTTGAGGGCTAGTGTTAGATATCCGGTTAGGGTTCCGATTGGACCTCGGGTTAGGGTTATGTTGAGGGCGAGGGGTAGAGATCCGGTTAGGGTTCCGATTGGACCTAGAGTTAGGGTTATGTTGAGGGCTGGGGTAGAGATCCTGTTAGGGTTCCGATTGGAACTAGGGTTAGGGTTATGTTGAGGGCGAGGGTTAGATATCTGTTTAGGGTTCCGATTGGACCTAGGGTTAGGGTTATGTTGAGGGCTAGGGTTAGATATCCGTTTAGGGTTCCGAGTGGACCTAGGGTTAGTGTTATGTTGAGGGCTAGGTTTAGATATCCTTTTAGGGTTCCGATTGGACCTAGGGTTAGTGATATGTTGAGCGCTAGGGTTAGAGATCCGCTTAGGGTTCCGATTGGACCTAGGGTTAGGATTATTTTGAGGGCTATGGTTAGAGATACGGTTAGGTTTCCGATTGGACCTAGGGTTAGGGTTATGTTGAGGGCTAGGTTTAGAGATCCGGTTAGGGTTCCGATTGGACCTAGGGTTAGGGTTATGTTGAGGGCTAGGTTTAGAGATCCGTTTAGGGTTCCGATTGGACCTAGGGTTAGGGTTATGTTGAGAGCTAGGGTTAGAGATCCGGTTGGGGTTCCGATTGGACCTAGGGTTAGGGTTATGTTGTGGGCTAGGGTTAGAGATCCGGTTAGGGTTCCGATTGGACCTAGGGTTAGGGTTATGTTGAGGGCTAGGTATTCAGATCCGGTTAGGGTTCCGATTGGACCTAGGGTTAGGGTTATGTTGAGGGCTAGGTATACAGATCCGGTTAGGGTTCCGATTGGACCTAGAGTTAGGGTTATGTTGAAGGCTAGGGTTAGAAATCCGGTTAGGGTTCCGATTGGACGTAGTGTTAGGTTTATGTTGAGAGCTAGGGTTAGAGATCCGGTTATGGTACTGATTGAACCTACGGTTAGGGTTATGTTGAGAGCTAGGGTTAGAGATCGGGTAAGGGTTCCGATTGGACCTAGGGTTAGGGTTATGTTGAGGGCTAGGGTTAGAGATCCAGTTAGTGTTTTGATTGGACCTAGGGTTAGGGTTATGTTGAGGGCTAGGGTTAGAGATCCGGTTAGGATTCCGATTGGACCTAGGGTTAGGGTTATGTTGAGGGCTAGGGTTAGAGATCCGGTTAGGCTTCCGATTGGACCTAGGGTTACGGTTATGTTGAGGGCTAGGGTTAGAGATCCGGTTGGGGTTCCGATTGGACCTAGGGTTAGGGTTACGTTGAGGGCTAGGTACACAGATCCGGTTAGGGTTCCGATTGGACCTAGGGTTAGGGTTATGTTGTGGTCTAGGTTTAGAGATCCGGTTAGGGTTCCGATTGGACCTAGGGTTAGGGTTATGTTGAGGGCTAGGTATACAGATTCGGTTAGGGTTCCGATTGGACCTAGGGTTAGGGTTATGTTGAGGGCTAGGGTTAGAGATCCGGTTGGGGTTCCGATTGGACCTAGGGTTAGGGTTATGTTGTGGGCTAGGGTTAGAGATCCGGTTAGGGTTCCGATTAGACCTAGGGTTAGGGTTATGTTGAGGGCTAGGTATTCTGATCCGGTTAGGGTTCCGATTAAACCTAGGGTTAGGGTTATGTTGATGGCTAGGTATACAGATCCGGTTAGGGTTCCGATTGGACCTAGGGTTAGGGTTATGTTGAAGGCTAGGGTTAGAAATCCGGTTAGGGTTCCGATTGGACGTAGTGTTAGGTTTATGTTGAGAGCTAGGGTTAGAGATCCGGTTATGGTACTGATTGGACCTAGGGTTAGGGTTATGTTGAGAGCTAGGGTTAGAGATCGGGTAAGGGTTCCGATTGGACCTAGGGTTAGGGTTACGTTGAGGGCTAGGGTTAGAGATCCAGTTAGTGTTTTGATTGGACCTAGGGTTAGGGTTATGTTGAGGGCTAGGGTTAGAGATCCGGTTAGGATTCCGATTGGACCCAGGGTTAGGGTTATGTTGAGGGCTAGGGTTAGAGATCCGGTTAGGCTTCCGATTGGACCTAGGGTTAGGGTTATGTTGAGGGCTAGGGTTAGAGATCCGGTTGGGGTTCCGATTGGACCTAGGGTTAGGGTTACGTTGAGGGCTAGGTACACAGATCCGGTTAGGGTTCCGATTGGACCTAGGGTTAGGGTTATGTTGTGGTCTAGGGTTAGAGATCCGGTTAGGGTTCCGATTGGACCTAGGGTTAGGGTTATGTTGAGGGCTAGGTATACAGATCCGGTTAGGGTTCCGATTGGACCTAAGTTTAGGGTTATGTTGAGGGCTAGGTATACAGATCCGGTTAGGGTTCCGATTGGACCTAGGGTTAGGGTTATGTTGAGGGCTAGGTATACAGATCCGGTTAGGGTTCCGATTGGACCTAAGTTTAGGGTTATGTTGAGGGCTAGGTATACAGATCCGGTTAGGGTTCCGATTGGACCTAGGGTTAGGGTTATGTTGAGGGCTAGGTATACAGATCCGGTTAGGGTTCCGATTGGACCTAGGTTTAGGGTTATGTTGAAGGCTAGGGTTAGAAATCCGGTTAGGGTTCCTATTGGACCTAAGGTTAGGGTTATGTTTAGGGCTAAGGTTAGAGATCCGGTTAGGGTTCTGATTGGACCTAGGGTTAGGGTTATGTTGAGAGCTAGGGTTAGAGATCCTGTTAGGGTTCCGATTGGACCTAGGGTTAGGGTTATGTTGAGGGCTAGGGTTAGAGATCCGGTTAGGGTTCCGATTGGACCAAGGGTTTGGGTTATGTTGAAGGATAGGTATACAGATCCGGTTAGGGTTCCGATTGGACCTAGCGTTAGGGTTATGTTGAGGGCTAGCGTTAGAGATCCGGTTAGGGTTCCCATTGTACCTAGGGTTAGGGTTATGTTGAGGGCTAGGGTTAGAGATCCGGTTAGGGTTCCGATTGGACCTAGGTTTAGGGTTATGTTGAGGGCTAGGTTTAGAGATCCGGTTAGGGTTCCGATTGGACCTAGGGTTAGGGTTACGTTGAGGGCTAGGGTTAGAGTTCTGGTTAGGGTTCCTATTGGACCTAGGTTTAGGGTTATGTTGAGGGCTAGGTATACAGTTCCGGTTAGGGTTCCGATTGGACCTAGGGTTAGGGTTATGTTGAAGGCTAGGGTTAGAGATCCGGTTAGGGTTCCAATTGGACCTAGGGTTAGGGTTATGTTGAGGGCAAGTGTTAGATATCTGGTTAGGGTTCCGATTGGACCAAGGGTTAGGGTTATGTTGAGGGCGAGGGGTAGAGTTCCGGTTAGGGTTCCGATTGGACCTAGGGTTAGGGTTATGTTGAGGGCTGGGGTTAGATACCCGGTTAGGGTTCCGATTGGACCTAGGGTTAGGGCTATGTTGAGGGCTAGGGTTAGAGATCCGGTTAGGGTTCCGATTGGACCTAGGGTTAGGGTTATGTTGAGAGCTAGGGTTAGAGATCCGGTTAGGGTTCCGATTTTTACCTAGGGTTAGGGTTATGTTGAGGGCTAGTGTTAGATATCCGGTTAGGGTTCCGATTGGACCAAGGTTTAGGATTATGTTGAGGGCGAGATGTAGAGTTCCTGTTAGGGTTCCGATTGGACCTCGGGTTAGGGTTATGTTGAGGGCTGGGGTTAGAGATACGGATAGGGTTCCGATTGGACCTAGGGTTAGGGTTAGGTTGAGTGCTAGGGTTAGAGATACGAATAGCGTTCCGATTAGACCTAGGGTTAGGGTTATGTTGAGGGCTATGTACACAGATCCGGTTAGGGTTCCGATTGGACCTAGGGTTAGGGTTATATTGTGGGCTAGGGTTAGAGATCCGGTTAGGGTTCTGATTGGACCTAGGGTTAGGGTTATGTTGAGGGCTAGGTATACAGATCCGGTTAGGGTTCCGATTGGACCTATGGTTAGGGTTATGTTGAGGGCTAGGTATACAGATCTGGTTAGGGTTCCGATTGGACCTAGGGTTAGGGTTATGTTGAAGGCTAGGGTTAGAAATCCGGTTAGGGTTCCGATTGGACGTAGGGTTAGGTTTTTGTTGAGGGCTAGGGTTAGAGATCCGGTTAGGGTACTGATTGGACCTAGGGTTAGGGTTATGTTAAGAGCTAGGGTTAGAGATCGGGTTAGGGTTCCGATTGGACCTAGGGTTAGGGTTATGTTGAGGGCTAGGGTTAGAGATCCAGTTAGTGTTTTGATTGGACCTAGGGTTAGGGTTATGTTGAGGGCTAGGATTAGAGATCCGGTTGGGGTTCCCATTGGACCTAGGGTTAGGGTTACGTTGAGGGCTAGGTACACAGATCCGGTTAGGGTTCCGATTGGACCTAGGGTTAGGGTTATGTTGTGGTCTAGGGTTAGAGATCCGGTTAGGGTTCCGATTGGACCTAGGGTTAGGGTTATGTTGAGGGCTAGGTATACAGATCCGGTTAGGGTTCCGATTGGACCTAGGGTTAGGGTTATGTTGAGGGTTAGGTATACAGATCAGGTTAGGGTTCCGATTGGACCTAGGTTTAGGGTTATGTTGAAGGCTAGGGTTAGAAATCCGGTTAGGGTTCCTATTGGACCGAAGGTTAGGGTTATGTTTAGGGCTAAGATTAGAGATCCGGTTAGGGTTCTGATTGGACCTACGGTTAGGGTTATGTTGAGAGCTAGGGTTAGAGATCCGGTTAGGGTTCCGATTGGACCTAGGGTTAGGGTTATGTTGAGGTCTAGGGTTAGAGATCCAGTTAGTGTTTTGATTGGACCTAGGGTTAGGGTTATGTTGAGGGCTAGGGTTAGAGATCCGGTTCGGGTTCCGATTGGACCTCGGGTTAGGGTTATGTTGAGCGCTAGGGTTAGAGATCCGGTGAGGGTTCCGATTGGACCTAGGGTTAGGGTTATGTTGAGGGCTAGGGTTAGAGATCCAGTTAGTGTTTTGATTGGACCTAGGGTTAGGGTTATGTTGAGGGCTAGGGTTAGAGATCCGGTTAGGATTCCGATTGGACCTAGGGTTAGGGTTATGTTGAGGGCTAGGGTTAGAGATCCGGTTAGGGTTCCGATTGGACCTAGGGTTAGGGTTATGTTGAGGGCTAGGGTTAGAGATCCGGTTAGGGTTCCGATTGGACCAAGGGTTTGGGTTATGTTTAGGGATAGGTATACAGATCCGGTTAGGGTTCCGATTGGACCTAGCGTTAGGGTTGTGTTGAGGGCTAGCGTTAGAGATCCGGTTAGGGTTCCCATTGTACCTAGGGTTAGGGTTATGTTGAGGGCTAGGGTTAGAGATCCGGTTAGGGTTCCGATTGGACCTAGGGTTAGGGTTATGTTGAGGGCTAGGTTTAGAGATCCTGTTAGGGTTCCGATTGGACCTAGGGTTAGGGTTATGTTGAGGGCTAGGGTTAGAGTTCTGGTTAGGGTTCCGATTGGACCTAGGTTTAGGGATATGTTGAGGGCTAGGTATACAGTTCCGGTTAGGGTTCCGATTGGACCTGGGGTTAGGGTTATGTTGAAGGCTAAGGTTAGAGATCCGGTTAGGGTTCCGATTGGACCTAGGGTTAGGGTTATGTTAAGGGCAAGTGTTAGATATCTGGTTAGGGTTCCGATTGGACCAAGGGTTAGGGTTATGTTGAGGGCGAGGGGTAGAGATCCGGTTAGGGTTCCGATTGTACCTAGGGTTAGGGTTATGTTGAGGGCTAGGGTTAGATATCCGTTTACTGTTCCGATTGGAACTAGGATTAGGGTTATGTTGAGGGCGAGGGTTAGAGGTCCGGTTAGGGTTCCGATTGGACCTAGGATTAGGGTTATGTTGAGGGCGAGGGTTAGAGATCCGGTTAGGGTTCCGATTGGAACTAGGATTAGGGTTATGTTGAGGGCGAGGGTTAGAGGTCCGGTTAGGGTTTCGATTGGACCTAGGGTTAGGGTTATATTGAGGGCTAGGGTTAGAGATCCATTTAGGGTTTTGATTGGACCTAGGGTTAGGGTTATGTTGAGGGCTAGGGTTAGAGATCCGGTTAGGGTTCCGATTGGACCTCCGGTTAGGGTTATGTTGAGTGCTAGGGTTAGAGATCCGGTTACGGTTCCGATTGGACCTAGGGTTAGGGTTATGTTGAGGGCTAGGGTTAGAGATCCGGTTAGGGTTCCGATTGGACCTAGGGTTAGGGTTATGTTGAGGGCTAGGTATACAGATCCGGTTAGGGTTCCGATTGGACCTAGGGTTAGAGTTATGTTGAGGGCTAGCGTTAGAGATCCGGTTAGGGATACGATTGAACCTAGGGTTAGGGTTATGTTGAGGGCTATGGTTAGAGATCCGGTTAGGGTTGCGATTGGCCTAGGGTTAGGGTTAGGTTGAGGGCGAGGGGTAGAAATCCTGATAGGGTTCCGATTGGATCTAGGGTTAGGGTTATGTTGAGGGCTAGGTATACAGATCCGGTTAGGGTTCCGATTGGACCTAGGGTTAGGGTTATGTTGAGGTCTAGGTACACAGATCCGGTTAGGCTTCCGATTGGACCTAGGGTTAGGGTTATGTAGAGGGCTAGGGTTAGATATCCGGTTAGGGTTCCGATTGGACCTAGGGTTAGGGTTATGTTGAGGGCTAGGTTTAGATATCCGTTTATGGTTCCGATTGGACCTAGGGTTAGGGTTTTGTTGCGGGCTGGGTTAGAGATCCTGTTAGGGTTCCGATTGGACCTAGGGTTAGGGTTATGTTGAGGGCTAGTGTTAGATATCCGGTTAGGGTTCCATTTGAACCAAGTTTTAGGGTTATGTTGAGGGCGAGTGGTAGATATCCGGTTAGGGTTCTGATTGGACCTCGGGTTAGGGTTATGTTGAGGGCGAGGGGTAGAGATCCGGTTAGGGTTCCGATTGGACCTAGGGTTAGGGTTATGTTGCGGGCTGGGTTAGAGATCCTGTTAGGGGTCCGATTGAAACTAGGGTTAGTGTTATGTAGAGGGCTAGGGTTAGATATCCGGTTAGGGTTCCGATTGGACATAGGGTTAGGGTTATGTTGAGGGCTAGGGTTAGATATCCGTTTAGGGTTCCGATTGGACCTAGGGTTAGGGTTATGTTGAGGGCTAGGGTTAGATATCCGTTTAGGGTTCCGATTGGACCTAGGGTTATGATTATGTTGAGGGCTAGGGATAGAGATCCGGTTAGGGTTCTGATTGGACCTAGGGTTAGGGTTATGTTGAGGGCTAGGGTTAGATATCCGTTTCGGGTTCCGATTGGACCTAGGGTTAGGCTTATGTTGAGGGCTAGGGTTAGATATCCGTTTAGGGTTCCGATTGGACCTAGGGTTAGGGTTATGTTGAGGGCTAGGGTTAGAGATCCGGTTAGGGTTCCGATTGGACCTAGGGTTAGGGTTATGTTGAGGGCGAGGGTTAGAGATCTGGTTAGGGTTCCGATTGGACCTAGGGTTAGGGTTATGTTTAGGGCGAGGGGTAGAGAACCGGCTAGGGTTCCGATTGGAACTAGGGTTAGTGTTATGTTGAGGGCGAGGTGTAGAGATCCGGTTAGGGTTCCGATTGGACCTAGGATTAGGGTTATGTTGAGGGCGAGGGTTAGAGATCCGGTTAGGTTTCCGATTGGACCCAGGGTTAGGGTTATGTTGAGGGCTAGGTTTAGATATCCGTTTACTGTTCCGATTGGACCTAGGGTTAGGGTTACGTTGAGGGCTAGGGTTAGAGATCCGGTTAGGGTTCCGATTGGACCTAGGGTTAGGGTTATATTGAGGGCTAGCGTTAGAGATCCAGTTAGGGTTTTGATTGGACCTAGGGTTAGGGTTATGTTGAGGGCTAGGGTTAGAGATCCGGTTAGGGTCCGATTGGACCTCCGGTTAGGGTTATGTTGAGTGCTAGGGTTAGAGATCCGGTTACGGTTCCGATTGGACCTAGGGTTAGGGTTATGTTGAGGGCTAGGGTTAGAGATCCGGTTAGGGTTCCGATTGGACCTAGGGTTAGGGTTATGTTGAGGGCTAGGTATACAGATCCGGTTAGGGTTCCGATTGGACCTAGGGTTAGTGTTATGTTGAGGGCTAGCGTTAGAGATCCGGTTAGGGATACGATTGAACCTAGGGTTAGGGTTATGTTGAGGGCTAGGGTTAGAGATCCGGTTAGGGTTGCGATTGGACCTAGGGTTAGGGTTAGGTTGAGGGCGAGGGGTAGAGATCCTGTTAGGGTTCCGATTGGACCTAGGGTTAGGGTTATGTTGAGGGCTAGGTACACAGATCCGGTTAGGGTTCCGATTGGACCTAGGGTTAGGGTTATGTTGAGGTCTAGGTACACAGATCCGGTTAGGGTTCCGATTGGACCTAGGGTTAGGGTTATGTAGAGGGCTAGGGTTAGATATCCGTTTAGGGTTCCGATTGGACCTAGGGTTAGGGTTATGTTGCGGGCTGGGTTAGAGATCCTGTTAGGGTTCCGATTGGAACTAGGCTTAGGGTTATGTAGAGGGCTAGGTTTAGATATCCGGTTAGGGTTCCGATTGGACCTAAGGTTAGGGTTATGTTGAGGGCGAGGGGTAGAGAACCGTCTAGGGTTCCGATTGGACCTAGGGTTAGGGTTATGTTGAGGGCGAGGTGTAGAGATCCGGTTAGGGGTCCGATTGGACCTAGGATTAGGGTTATGTTGAGGGCGAGGTTTAGAGATCTGGTTAGGTTTCCGATTGGACCAAGGGTTCGGGTTATGTTGAGGGCTAGGGTTAGATATCCGTTTACTGTTCCGATTGGACCTAGGGTTAGGGTTATATTGAGGGCTAGGGTTAGAGATCCAGTTAAGGTTTTGATTGGACCTAGGGTTAGGGTTATGTTGAGGGCTAGAATTAGAGATCCGGTTAGCGTTCCGATTGGACCTTCGGTTAGGGTTATGTTGAGTGCTAGGGTTAGAGATCCGGTTAGGGTTCCGATTGGACCTAGGGTTAGGGTTATGTTGAGGGCTAGTGTTAGAGATCCGGTTAGGGTTCCGATTGGACCTAGGGTTAGGGTTATGTTGAGGGCTAGGTATACAGATCCGGTTAGGGTTCCGATTGGACCTAGGGTTAGGGTTATATTGAGGGCTAGGGTTAGAGATCCAGTTAAGGTTTTGATTGGACCTAGGGTTAGGGTTATGTTGAGGGCTAGAATTAGAGATCCGGTTAGCGTTCCGATTGGACCTTCGGTTAGGGTTATGTTGAGTGCTAGGGTTAGAGATCCGGTTAGGGTTCCGATTGGACCTAGGGTTAGGGTTATGTTGAGGGCTAGGGTTAGAGATCCGGTTAGGGTTCCGATTGGACCTAGGGTTAGGGTTATGTTGAGGGCTAGGTATACAGATCCGGTTAGGGTTCCGATTGGACCTAGGGTTAGGGTTATGTTGAGGGCTAGGGTTAGAGATCCGGTTAGAGTTGCGATTGGACATAGGGTTAGGGTTATGCTTAGGGCTAGGTATACAGATCCGGTTAGGGTTCCGATTGGACCTAGGGTTAGTGTTATGTTGAGGGCTAGGTATACAGATCCGGTTAGGGTTCCGATTGAACCTAGGGTTAGGGTTATGTTGAGGGCTAGGGATAGAGATCCGGATTGGGGTTCCAATTGGACCAAGGGTTAGGGTTATGTTTAGGGCTAGGTACACAGATCCGGTTAGGGATCCGATTGGACCCAGGGTTAGGGTTATGTTGAGGGCTAGGGTTAGATATCCGTTTAGGGTTCCGATTGGACCTAGGGTTAGGGTTATGTTGAGGGCTAGGGTTAGAGATCCGGTTAGGGTTCCGATTGGACATAGGGTTAGGGTTATGTTGAGGGCGAGGGTTAGAGATCTGGTTAGGGTTCCGATTGGACCTAGGGTTAGGGTTATGTTTAGGGGGAGGGGTAGATAACCGGCTAGGGTTCCGATTGGAACTAGGGTTAGGGTTATGTTGAGGGCGAGGTGTAGAGATCCGGTTAGGGTTCCGATTGGACCTAGGATTAGGGTTATGTTGAGGGCGAGGGTTAGAGATCCGGTTAGGTTTCCGATTGGACCCAGGGTAGGGTTATGTTGAGGGCTAGGTTTAGATATCCGTTTACTGTTCCGATTGGACCTAGGGTTAGGGTTACGTTGAGGGCTAGGGTTAGAGATCCGGTTAGGGTTCCGATTGGACCTAGGGTTAGGGTTATATTGAGGGCTAGGGTTAGAGATCCAGTTAGGGTTTTGATTGAACCTAGGGTTAGGGTTATGTTGAGGGCTAGGGTTAGAGATCCTGTTAGGGTCCGATTGGACCTCCGGTTAGGGTTATGTTGAGTGCTAGGGTTAGAGATCCGGTTACGGTTCCGATTGGACCTAGGGTTAGGGTTATGTTGAGGGCTAGGGTTAGAGATCCGGTTAGGGTTCCGATTGGACCTAGGGTTAGGGTTATGTTGAGGGCTAGGTATACAGATCCGGTTAGGGTTCCGATTGGACCTAGGGTTAGTGTTATGTTGAGGGCTAGCGTTAGAGATCCGGTTAGGGATACGATTGAAACTAGGGTTAGGGTTATGTCGAGGGCTAGGGTTAGAGATCCGGTTAGGGTTGCGATTGGACCTAGGGTTAGGGTTAGGTTGAGGGCGAGGGGTAGAGATCCTGTTAGGGTTCCGATTGGACCTAGGGTTAGGGTTATGTTGAGGTCTAGGTACACAGATCCGGTTAGGGTTCCGATTGGACCTAGGGTTAGGGTTATGTAGAGGGCTAGGGTTAGATATCCGTTTAGGGTTCCGATTGGACCTAGGGTTAGGGTTATGTTGCGGGCTGGGTTAGAGATCCTGTTAGGGTTCCGATTGGAACTAGGCTTAGGGTTATGTAGAGGGCTAGGGTTAGATATCCGGTTAGGGTTCCGATTGGACCTAAGGTTAGGGTTATGTTGAGGGCGAGGGGTAGATCCGGCTAGGGTTCCGATTGGACCTAGGGTTAGGGTTATGTTGAGGGCAAGGTGTAGAGATCCGGTTAGGGGTCCGATTGGACCTAGGATTAGGGTTATGTTGAGGGCGAGGTTTAGAGATCTGGTTAGGTTTCCGATTGGACCAAGGGTTCGGGTTATGTTGAGGGCTAGGGTTAGATATCCGTTTACTGTTCCGATTGGACCTAGGGTTAGGGTTACGTTGTGGGCTAGGGTTAAAGATCCGGTTAGGGTTCCGATTGGACCTAGGGTTAGGGTTATATTGAGGGCTAGGGTTAGAGATCCAGTTAAGGTTTTGATTGGACCTAGGGTTAGGGTTATGTTGAGGGTTAGAATTAGAGATCCGGTTAGCGTTCCGATTGGACCTCCGGTTAGGGTTATGTTGAGTGCTAGGGTTAGAGATCCGGTTAGGGTTCCGATTGGACCTAGGGTTAGGGTTATGTTGAGGGCTAGGGTTAGAGATCCGGTTAGGGTTCCGATTGGACCTAGGGTTAGGGTTATGTTGAGGGCTAGGTATACAGATCCGGTTAGGGTTCCGATTGGACCTAGGGTTAGGGTTATGTTGAGGGCTAGGGTTAGAGATCCGGTTAGGGTTGCGATTGGACATAGGGTTAGGGTTATGCTGAGGGCTAGATATACAGATCCGGATAGGGTTCCGATTGGACCTAGGGTTAGGGTTATGTTGAGGGCGAGGGGTAGAGATCCTGTTAGGATTCCAATTGGACATAGGTTTAGGGTTATGTTGAGGGCTAGGTATACAGATCCGGTTAGGGTTCCGATTGGACCTAGGGTTAGGGTTATGTTGAGGGCTAGGTATACAGATCCGGTTAGGGTTCCGATTGGACCTAGGGTTAGGGTTATGTTGAAGGCTAGGGTTAGAAATCCCGTTAGGGTTCCGATTGGACCTAGGGTTAGGGTTATGTTGAGGGCTAGGGTTAGAGATCTGGTTAGGGTTCCGATTGGACCTAGGGTTAGGGTTATGTTGAGAGCTAGGGTTAGAGATCCGGTTAGGGTTCCGATTTTTACCTAGGGTTAGGGTTATGTTGAGGGCTAGTGTTAGATATCCAGTTAGGGTTCCGATTGGACCAAGGTTTTTGGATTATGTTGAGGGCGAGATGTAGAGATCCGGTTAGGGTTCCGATTGGACCTCGGGTTAGGGTTATGTTGAGATCGAGGGGTAGAGATCCGGTTAGGGTTCCGATTGGACCTAGGGTTAGGGTTATGTTGAGCGCTGGGGTAGAGATCCTGTTAGGGTTCCGATTGGAACTAGGGTTAGGGTTATGTTGAGGGCTAGAGTTAGATATCCGTTTAGGGTTCCGATTGGACCTAGGGTTAGGGTTATGCTGAGGGCTAGGGTTAGATATCCATTTAGGGTTCCGATTGGACATAGGGTTAGTGATATGTTGAGCGCTAGGGTTAGAGATCCGGTTAGGATTCCGATTGGACCTAGGGTTAGGGTTATTTTGAGGGCTAGGGTTAGAGATCCGGTTAGGGTTCCGATTGGACCTAGGGTTAGTGTTATGTTGAGGGCTAGGGTTAGAGATCCGGTTAAGCTTCCAATTGGACCTAGGGTTAGGCTTATGTTGAGGGCTAGGGTTAGAGATCCGGTTAGGGTTCCGATTGGACCTAGGGTTAGGGTTATGTTGAGGGCTAGGGTTAGAGATCCGGTTAGGCTTCCGATTGGACCTAGGGTTAGGGTTATGTTGAGGGCTAGGGTTAGAGATCCGGTTTGGCTTCCGATTGGACCTAGGGTTAGGGTTATGTTGAGGGCTAGGGTTAGAGATCCGGTTAGGCTTCCGATTGGACCTAGGGTTAGGGTTATGTTGAGGGCTAGGGTTAGAGATCCGGTTAGGCTTCCGATTGGACCTAGGGTTAGGGTTATGTTGAGGGCTAGGTACACAGATCCGGTTAGGGTTCCGATTGGACCTAGGGTTAGGGTTATGTTGTGGGCTAGGGTTAGAGATCCGGTTAGGGTTCCGATTGGACCTAGGGTTAGGGTTATGTTGAGGGCTAGGTATACAGATCCGGTTAGAGTTCCGATTGGACCTAGGGTTACGGTTATGTTGAGGGCTAGGTATACAGATTTGGTTAGGGTTCCGATTGGACCTAGGGTTAGGGTTATGTTGAAGGCTAGGGTTAGAAATCCGGTTAGGGTTCCGATTGGACGTAGGGTTAGGTTTATGTTGAGGGCTAGGGTTAGAGATCCGGTTAGGGTACTGATTGAACCTAGGGTTAGGGTTATGTTGAGAGCTAGGGTTAGAGATCCGGTTAGGGTTCCGATTGGACCTAGGGTTAGGGTTATGTTGAGGGCTAGGGTTAGATATCCGTTTAGTGTTTTGATTGGACCTAGGGTTAGGGTTATGTTGAGGGCTAGAGTTAGAGATCCGGTTAGGATTCCGATTGGACCTAGGGTTAGGGTTATGTTGAGGGCTAGGGTTAGAGATCCGGTTAGGCTTCCGATTGGACCTAGCGTTAGGGTTATGTTGAGGGCTAGGGTTAGAGATCCGGTTGGGGTTCCGATTGGACCTAGGGTTAGGGTTATGTTGAGGGCTAGGTATACAGATCCGGTTTGGGTTCCGATTGGACCTAGGGTTAGGGTTATGTTGAGGGCTAGAGTTAGAGATCCGGTTAGGGTTCCGATTGGACCTAGGGTTAGGGTTATGTTGAGGGCTAGGTATACAGATCCGGTTCGGGTTCCGATTGGACCTAGGGTTAGGGTTATGTTGAGGGCTAGGGTTAGAGATCCGGTTAGGGTTGCGATTGGACATAGGGTTAGGGTTATGCTGAGGGCTAGGTATACAGATCCGGTTAGGGTTCCGATTGGACCTAGGGTTAGGGTTATGTTGAGGGCTAGGGTTAGAGATCCGGTTGGGGTTCCAATTGGACCAAGGGTTAGGGTTATGTTTAGGGCTAGGTACACAGATCCGGTTAGGGTTCCGATTGGACCCAGGTTTAGGGTTATGTTGAGGGCTAGGGTTAGAGATTCGGTTAGGGTTCCGATTGGACCTACGGTTAGGGTTATGTTGAGGGCTAGGTTTAGAGATCAGGTTAGGGTTCCGATTGGACCTAGGGTTAGGGTTATGTTGAGGGCGAGGGGTAGAGATCCTGTTAGGATTCCAATTGGACATAGGTTTAGGGTTATGTTGAGGGCTAGGTATACAGATCTGGTTAGGGTTCCGATTGGACCTAGGGTTAGGGTTATGTTGAGGGCTAGGTATACAGATCCGGTTAGGGTTCCGATTGGACCTAGGGTTAGGGTTATGTTGAAGGCTAGGGTTAGAAATCCCGTTAGGGTTCCGATTGGACCTAGGGTTAGGGTTATGTTGAGGGCTAGGGTTAGAGATCCGGTTAGGGTTCCGATTGGACCTAGGGTTAGGGTTATGTTGAGAGCTAGGGTTAGAGATCCGGTTAGGGTTCCGATTTTTACCTAGGGTTAGGGTTATGTTGAGGGCTAGTGTTAGATATCCAGTTAGGGTTCCGATTGGACCAAGGTTTAGGATTATGTTGAGGGCGAGATGTAGAGATCCGGTTAGGGTTCCGATTGGACCTCGGGTTAGGGTTATGTTGAGATCGAGGGGTAGAGATCCGGTTAGGGTTCCGATTGGACCTAGGGTTAGGGTTATGTTGAGGGCTGGGGTAGAGATCCTGTTAGGGTTCCAATTGGAACTAGTGTTAGGGTTATGTTGAGGGCTAGGTACACAGATCCGGTTAGGGTTCCGATTGGACCTAGGGTTAGGGTTATGTTGTGGGCTAGGGTTAGAGATCCGGTTAGGGTTCCGATTGGACCTAGGGTTAGGGTTATGTTGAGGGCTAGGTATACAGATTTGGTTAGGGTTCCGATTGGACCTAGGGTTAGGGTTATGTTGAAGGCTAGGGTTAGAAATCCGGTTAGGGTTCCGATTGGACGTAGGGTTAGGTTTATCTTGAGGGCTAGGGTTAGAGATCCGGTTAGGGTACTGATTGAACCTAGGGTTAGGGTTATGTTGAGAGCTAGGGTTAGAGATCCGGTTAGGGTTCCGATTGGACCTAGGGTTAGGGTTATGTTGAGGGCTAGGGTTAGATATCCGTTTAGTGTTTTGATTGGACCTAGGGTTAGGGTTATGTTGAGGGCTAGGGTTAGAGATCCGGTTAGGATTCCGATTGGACCTAGGGTTAGGGTTATGTTGAGGGCTAGGGTTAGAGATCCGGTTAGGCTTCCGATTGGACCTAGCGTTAGGGTTATGTTGAGGGCTAGGGTTAGAGATCCGGTTGGGGTTCCGATTGGACCTAGGGTTAGAGTTATGTTGAGGGCTAGGTATACAGATCCGGTTAGGGTTCCGATTGGACCAAGGGTTAGGGTTATGTTGAAGGCTAGGGTTAGAAATCCTGTTAGGGTTCCGATTGGACCTAAGGTTAGGGTTATGTTTAGGGCTAGGGTTAGAGATCCGGGTAGGGTTCTGATTGGACCTAGGGTTAGGGTTATGTTGAGAGCTAGGGTTAGAGATCCGGTTAGGGTTCCGATTGGACCTAGGGTTAGGGTTATGTTGAGGGCTAGGTACACAGATCCGGTTAGGGTTCCGATTGGACCTAGGGTTAGGGTTATGTTGTGGGCTAGGGTTAGAGATCCGGTTAGGGTTCCGATTGGACCTAGGGTTAGGGTTATGTTGAGGGCTAGGTTTAGAGATCCGGTTAGGGTTCCGATTGGACCTAGGGTTAGGGTTATGTTGAGGGCTAGGGTTAGAGTTCCGGTTAGGGTTCCGATTGGAGCTAGGGTTAGGGTTATGTTGAGGGCTAGGTATACGGTTCCGGTTAGGGTTCCGATTGGACCTAGGGTTAGGGTTATGTTGAAGGCTAGGGTTAGAAATCCGGTTAGGGTTCCGATTGGACCTAGGGTTAGGGTTATGTTGAGGGCTAGGGTTAGAGATCCGGTTAGGGTTCCGATTGGACCTAGGGTTAGGGTTATGTTGAGGGCTAGTGTTAGATATCTGGTTAGGGTTCCGATTAGACCAAGAGTTAGGGTTATGTTGAGGGCGAGGGGTAGAGATCCGGTTAGGGTTCCGATTGGACCTAGGGTTAGGGTTATGTTGAGGGCTGGGGTTAGATACCCGGTTAGGGTTCCGATTGGACGTAGGGTTAGAGTTATGTTGAGTGCTAGGGTTAGATATCCGTTGAGGGTTCCGATTGGACCTAGGGTTAGGGTTATGTTGAGGGCTAGGGTTAGAGATCCGGTTAGGGTTCCGATTGGACGTAGGGTTAGGGTTATGTTGAGTGCTAGGGTTAGATATCCGTTGAGGGTTCCGATTGGACCTAGGGTTAGGGTTATGTTGAGGGCGAGGTGTAGAGATCCGGTTAGGGTTCCGATTGGACCTAGGATTAGAGTTATGTTGAGGGCGAGGGTTAAAGATCCGGTTAGGTTTCCGATTGGACCTAGGGTTATGGTTATGTTGCGGGTTAGGGTTAGATATTCGTTTAGGGTTCCGATTGGACCTAGGGTTATGGTTATGTTGAGGGCTAGGGATAGAGATCCGGTTAGGGTTCTGATTGGACCTAGGGTTAGGGTTATGTTGAGGGCGAGGGGTAGAGTTCCTGTTAGGGTTACGATTGTACCTAGGGTAAGGGTTATGTTGAGGGCTAGGGTTAGATATCCGTTTAGGGTTCCGATTAGACCTAGGGTTAGGGTTATGTTGAGGGCTAGGGTTAGATATCCGTTTAGGGTTCCGATTGGACCTAGGGTTAGGGTTAGGTTGAGGGCTAGGGTTAGAGATCCGGTTAGGGTTTCGATTGGACCTAGGGTTAGGGTTATGTTGAGGGCGATGGTTAGAGATCTGGTTAGGGTTCCGATTGGACCTAGGGTTAGGGTTATGTTGAGGGCGAGGTGTAGAGAACCGGCTAGGATTCCGTTTGGATTTAGGGTTAGGGTTATGTTGAGGGCGAGGTGTAGAGATCCGGTTAGGCTTCCGATTGGACCTAGGATTAGGGTTCTGTTGAGGGCGAGGGTTAGAGATCTGGTTAGGTTTCCGATTGGACCAAGGGTTAGGGTTATGTTGACGGCTAGGGTTAGATATCCGTTTACTGTTCCGATTGGTCCTAGGGTTAGGGTTATGTTGAGGGCTAGGTTTAGAGATCCGGTTAGGGTTCCGATTGGACCTAGGGTTAGGGTTATGTTGAGTGCTAGGGTTAGAGATCCAGTTAGGGTTTTGATTGGACCTAGGTTTAGGGTTATGTTGAGGGCTAGGGTTAGAGATCCGGTTAGGGTTCCGATTGGACCTCGGGTTAGGGTTATGTTGAGCGCTAGGGTTAGAGATCCGGTTAGGGTTCCGATTGGACCTAGGGTTTGGGTTATGTTGAGGGCTAGGGTTAGAGATATGGTTAGGGTTCCGATTGGACCTA
The DNA here is from genome assembly GCF_054644295.1 of Miniopterus natalensis. Lineage (NCBI taxonomy): Eukaryota > Metazoa > Chordata > Mammalia > Chiroptera > Miniopteridae > Miniopterus > Miniopterus natalensis. The sequence goes on from NW_028269986.1 coordinate 945,680, forward strand.
GGGTTAGGGTTATGTTGAGGGCTAGGTATACAGATCCGGATAGGGTTCCGATTGGACCTAGTGTTAGGGTTATGTTGAGGGCTAGCGTTAGAGATCCGGTTAGGGTTCCGATTGGACCTAGGGTTAGGGTTATGTTGAGGGCTCGGGTTAGAGATCTGGTTAGGGTTCCGATTGGAGCTAGAGTTAGGGTTATGTTGAGGGCTAGGTTTAGAGAGCCGGTTAGGGTTCCGATTGGACCTAGGGTTAGGGTTATGTTGAGGGCTAGGGATATAGATCCTGTTAGGGTTCCGATTGGACCTAGGGTTAGGGTTATGTTGAGGGCGAGGGGTAGAGATCCTGTTAGGGTTCCGATTGGACCTAGGGTTAGGGTTATGTTGAGGGCGAGGGTTAGAGATCCGGTTAGGTTTCCAATTGGACCAAGGGTTAGGGTTATGTTGAGAGCTAGGGTTAGATATCCGTTTACTGTTCCGATTGGACCTAGGGTTAGGGTTATGTTGAGGGCTAGGTTTGGAGATCCGGTTAGGGTTCCGATTGGACCTAGGGTTAGGGTTATGTTGAGGGCTATGGTTAGAGATCCAGTTAGGGTTCTGATTGGACCTAGGGTTAGGGTTATGTTGAAGGCGAGGGGTAGAGTTCCTGTTAGGGTTCCGATTGTACGTAGTGTAAAGGTTATGTTGAGGGCTAGGGTTAGATATCCGTTTAGGGTTCCGATTAGACCTAGGGTTAGGGTTATGTTGAGGGTTAGGGTTAGATAGTCGTTTAGGGTTCCGATTGGACCTAGGTTATGGCTATGTTTAGAGCTAGGGTTAGAGATCCGGTTAGGGTTCCGATTGGACCTAGGGTTAGGGTTATGTTGAGAGCTAGGGTTTGAGATCCGGTTAGGGTTCCGATTGGACCTAGGGTTAGGATTATGTTGAGGGCTAGTGTTAGATATCCGGTTAGGGTTCCGATTGGACCAAGGTTTAGGGTTATGTTGAGGGCGAGGGGTAGAGTTCCTGTTAGAGTTCCGATTGTACCTAGGGTAAGGGTTATGTTGAGGGCTAGGGTTAGATATCCGTTTAGGGTTCCGATTAGACCTAGGGTTAGGGTTATGTTGAGGGCTAGGTATAGAGATCCTGTTAGGGTTCTGATTGGACCTAGGGTTTGGGTTATGTTGAGGGCGAGGGGTAGAGTTCCTGCTAGGGTTCCGATTGTACCTAGGGTAAGGGTTATGTTGAGGGCTAGAGTTAGATATCCGTTTAGGGTTCCGATTAGACCTAGGGTTAGGGTTATGTTGAGGGCTAGGGTTAGATATCCGTTTAGGGTTCCGATTAGACCTAGGGTTAGGGTTATGTTGAGGGCTAGGGTTAGATATCCGTTTAGGGTTCCGATTGGACCTAGGGTTAGGGTTATGTTGAGGGCTAGGGTTAGAGATCCGGTTAGGGTTCCGATTGGACCTACGGTTAGTGTTATGTTGAGGGCGATGGTTAGAGATCTGGTTAGGGTTCCGATTGGAACTACGGTTAGGGTTATGTTGAGGGCGAGGGGTAGAGTTCCTGTTAGGGTTACGATTGTACCTAGGGTAAGGGTTATGTTGAGGGCTAGGGTTAGATATCCGTTTAGGGTTCCGATTAGACCTAGGGTTAGGGTTGTGTTGAGGGCTAGGGTTAGATATCCGTTTAGGGTTCCGATTAGACCTAGGGTTAGGGTTATGTTGAGGGCTAGGTTTAGATATCCGTTTAGGGTTCCGATTGGACCTAGGGTTAGGGTTAGGTTGAGGGCTAGGGTTAGAGATCCGGTTAGGGTTCCGATTGGACCTAGGGTTAGGGTTATGTTGAGGGCGATGGTTAGAGATCTGGTTAGGGTTCCGATTGGACCTAGGGTTAGGCTTATGTTGAGGGCGAGGTGTAGAGAACCGGCTAGGATTCCGTTTGGACTTAGGGTTAGGGTTATGTTGAGGGCGAGGTGTAGAGATCCGGTTAGGCTTCCGATTGGACCTAGGATTAGGGTTCTGTTGAGGGCGAGGGTTAGAGATCTGGTTAGGTTTCCGATTGGACCAAGGGTTAGGGTTATGTTGAGGGCTAGGGTTAGATATCCGTTTACTGTTCCGATTGGTCCTAGGGTTAGGGTTATGTTGAGGGCTAGGGTTAGAGATCCGGTTAGGGTTCCGATTGGACCTAGGGTTAGGGTTATGTTGAGGGCTAGTGTTAGAGATCCAGTTAGGGTTTTGATTGGACCTAGGGTTAGGGTTATGTTGAGGGCTAGGGTTAGAGATCCGGTTAGGGTTCCGATTGGACCTCGGGTTAGGGTTATGTTGAGCGCTAGGGTTAGAGATCCGGTTAGGGTTCCGATTGGACCTAGGGTTTGGGTTATGTTGAGGGCTAGGGATAGAGATATGGTTAGGGTTCCGATTGGACCTAGGGTTAGGGTTATGTTGAGGGCTAGGTATACAGATCCAGATAGGGTTCCGATTGGACCTAGGGTTAGGGTTATGTTGAGGGCTAGCGTTAGAGATCCGGTTAGGGTTCCGATTGAACCTAGGGTTAGGGTTATGTTGAGGTCTAGGTACACAGATCCGGTTAGGGTTCCGATTGGACCTAGGGTTAGGGTTATGTTGAAGGCTAGGGTAAGAAATCCGGTTAGGGTTCCGATTGGACCTAGGGTTAGGGACATGTTGAGGGCTAGGGTGAGAGATCCGGTTAGGGTTCCGATTGGACCTAGGGTTAGGGTTATGTTGAGGGCTAGGGTTAGATATTCGTTTAATGTTCCGATTGGACCTAGGGTTAGGGTTATGTTGAGGGCTAGGGGTAGAGTTCCTGTTAGGGTTCCGATTGTACCTAGGGTAAGGGTTATGTTGAGGGCTAGGGTTAGATATCCGTTTAGGGTACCGATTGGACGTAGGGTTAGGGTTATGTTGAGGGCTAGGGTTAGATATCCGTTTAGGGTTCCGATTGGACCTAGGGTTAGGGGTATGTTGAGGGCTAGGGTTAGAGATCCGGTTAGGGTTCCGATTGGACCTAGGGTTATGGTTATGTTGAGGGCGAGGGTTAGAGATCTGGTTAGGGTTCCGATTGGACCTAGGGTTAGGGTTATGTTGAGGGCGAGGTGTAGAGATCCGGTTATGGTTCCGATTGGACCTAGGATTAGGGTTTTGTTGAGGTCGAGGGTTAGAGATCCGGTTAGATTTCCAATTGGACCAAGGGTTAGGGTTATGTTGAGGGCTAGGGTTAGAGATCCGGTTAGGGTTCCGATTGGACCTAGGGTTAGGGTTATCTTGAGGGCTAGGGTTAGAGTTCCGGTTAGGGTTCCGATTGGACCTAGGGTTATGGTTATGTTGAGGGATAGGGATAGAGATCCGGTTAGGGTTCTGATTGGACCTAGGGTTAGGGTTATGTTGAAGGCGAGGGGTAGAGTTCCTGTTAGGGTTCCGATTGTACCTAGGGTAAGGGTTATGTTGAGCGTTAGGGTTAGATATCCATTTAGGGTTCCGATTAGACCTAGGGTTAGGGTTATGTTGAGGGTTAGGGTTAGATATTCGTTTAGGGTTCCGATTGGACCTAGGTTATGGCTATGTTGAGGGCTAGGGTTAGAGATCCGGTTAGGGTTCCGATTGGACCTAGGGTTAGGGTTATGTTGAGGGCTAGGGTTAGAGATCCGGTTAGGGTTCCGATTGGACCTAGGGTTAGGGTTATGTTGAGGGCTAGTGTTAGATATCCGGTTAGGGTTCCGATTGGACCAAAGTTTAGGGTTATGTTGAGGGCGAGGGGTAGATATCCGGTTAGGGTTCCGATTGGACCTAGGGTGAGGGTTATGTTGCGGGCTAGGGTTAGATATTCGTTTAGGGTTCCGATTGGACCTAGGGTTATGGTTATGTTGAGGGCTAGGGATAGAGATCCGGTTAGGGTTCCGATTGGACCGAGGATTAGGGTTTTGTTGAGGGCGAGGGGTAGAGATCCGGTTAGGTTTCCGATAGGACCTAGGGTTAGGGTTATGTTGAGTTCTAGGTACGCAGATCCGGTTAGGGTTCCGATTCGACCTAGGGTTAGGGTTATGTAGAGGGCGAGGCGTAGAGTTCCTGTTAGGGGTCCGATTGTACCTAGGGTTAGGGTTATGTTGAGGGCTAGGGTTAGATATCCGTTTAGGTTTCCGAGTGGACCTAGGTTTAGGGTTATGTTGAGGGCTAGGTATACAGATCCGGTTAGGGTTCCGATTGGACCTAGGGTTAGGGTTATGTTGAGGGCGAGTGGTAGATAACCGGCTAGGGTTCCGATTGGACCTAGGGTTAGGGTTATGTTCAGGGCGAGGTGTAGAGATCCGGTTAGGGTTCCGATTGGACCTAGGATTAGGGTATGTTGAGGGCGAGGGTTAAAGATCCGGTTAGGTTTCCGATTGGACCAACGGTTAGGGTTATGTTGAGGGCTAGGGTTAGATATCCGTTTACTGTTCCGATGGGACCTAGGGTTAGGGTTACGTTGAGGGCTAGGGTTAGAGATCCGGTTAGGGTTCCGATTGGACCTAGGGTTAGGGTTATATTGAGGGCTAGGGTTAGAGATCCAGTTAGGGTTTTGATTGGACCTAGGGTTAGGGTTATGTTGAGGGCTAGGGTTAGAGATCCGGTTAGGGTTCTGATTGGACCTCCGGTTAGTGTTATGTTGAGTGATAGGGTTAGAGATCCGGTTAGGGTTCCGATTGGACCTAGGGTTAGGGTTATGTTGAGGGCTAGGGTTAGAGATCCGGTTAGGGTTCCGATTGGACCTAGGGTTAGGGTTATGTTGAAGGCTAGGGTTAGAAATCCGGTTAGGGTTCCGATTGGACCTAGGGTTAGGGTTATGTTGAGGGCTAGGGTTAGAGATCCGGTTAGGGTTCCGATTGGACCTAGGGTTAGGGTTATGTTGAGGGCTAGGGTTAGAGATCCGGTTAGGGTTCCGATTGGACCTAGGGTTAGGGTTATGTTGAGGGCTAGTGTTAGATATCCGGTTAGGGTTCCGTTTGGACCAAGTTTTAGGGTTATGTTGAGGGCGAGTTGTAGAGATCCGGTTAGGGTTCCGATTGGACCTAGGGTTAGGGTTATGTTGAGGGCGAGGGGTAGAGATCCTGTTAGGGTTCCGATTGGACCTAGAGTTAGGGTTATGTTGCGGGCTGGGTTAGAGATCCTGTTAGGGTTCCGATTGAAACTAGGGTTAGTGTTATGTAGAGGGCTAGGGTTAGATATCCGGTTAGGGTTCCGATTGGACTTAGGGTTAGGGTTATGTTGAGGGCTAGGGTTAGATATCCGTTTAGGGTTCCGATTGGACCTAGGGTTAGGGTTATGTTGAGGGCTAGGGTTAGATATACGTTTAGGGTTCCGATTGGACCTAGGGTTATGATTATGTTGAGGGCTAGGGATAGAGATCCGGTTAGGGTTCTGATTGGACCTAGGGTTAGGGTTATGTTGAGGGCGAGGGGTAGAGTTCCTGTTAGGGTTCCGATTGTACCTAGGGTTAGGGTTATGTTGAGGGCTAGGGTTAGATATCCGTTTAGGGTTCCGATTGGACCTAGGGTTAGGCTTATGTTGAGGGCTAGGGTTAGATATCCGTTTAGGGTTCCGATTGGAACTAGGGTTAGGGTTATGTTGAGGGCTAGGGTTAGAGATCCAGCTAGGGTTCCGATTGGACCTAGGTTTAGGGTTATGTTGAGGGCGAGGGTTAGAGATCCGGTTAGGTTTCCAATTGGAGCAAGGGTTAGGGTTATGTTGAGGGCTAGGGTTAGATATCCGTTTACTGTTCGGATTGGACCTAGGGTTAGGGTTATGTTGAGGGCTAGGGTTAGAGGTCCGGTTAGGGTTCCGATTGGGCCTAGGGTTAGGGTTATGTTGAGGGCTAGGGTTAGAGATCCAGTTAGGGTTTTGATTGGACCTAGTGTTAGGGTTATGTTGAGGGCTGGGGTTAGAGATCCGGTTAGGGTTCCGATTGGACCTAGGGTTATGGTTATGTTGAGTTCTAGGTACACAGATCCGGTTAGGGTTCCGATTCTACCTAGGGTTAGGGTTATGTAGAGGGCGAGGCGTAGAGTTCCTGTTAGGGGTCCGATTGTACCTAGGGTTAGGGTTATGTTGAGGGCTACGGTTAGATATCCGTTTAGGGTTCCGATTGGACCTAGGGTTAGGGTTATGTTGAGGGCTAGGATTAGATATCCGTTTAGGGTTCCGAGTGGACCTAGGGTTAGGGTTATGTTGAGGCTAGGGTTAGAAATCCGGTTAGGGTTCCGATTGGACCTAGGGTTAGGGTTATGTTGAGGGCTAGGGTTAGATATCCGTTTAGGGTTCGGATTGGACCTAGGGTTAGGGTTATGTTGAGGGCTAGGGATAGAGATCCGGTTAGGGTTTTGATTGAACCTAGGGTTAGGGTTATGTTGAGGGCTAGGTATACAGATCCGGTTAGGGTTCCGATTGGACCTAGGGTTAGGGTTATATTGAGGGCTAGGGTTAGAGATCCAGTTAGGGTTTTGATTGGACCTAGGGTTAGGGTTATGTTGAGGGCTAGGGTTAGAGATCCGGTTAGGGTTCCGATTGGACCTCCGGTTAGGGTTATGTTGAGTGCTAGGGTTAGAGATCCGGTTAGGGTTCCGATTGGACCTAGGGTTAGGGTTATGTTGAGGGCTCGGTATACAGATCCGGTTAGGGTTCCGATTGGACCTAGGGTTAGGGTTATGTTGAGGGCTAGGTTTAGAGATCCGGTTAGGGTTCCGATTGGACCTAGGGTTAGGGTTATGTTGAGGGCTAGGGTTAGAGATCCGGTTAGGGTTCCGATTGGACCTAGGGTTAGGGTTATCTTGAGGGCTAGGGTTAGAGTTCCGGTTAGGGTTCCGATTGGACCTAGGGTTAGGGTTATGTTGAGGGCTAATTTTAGAGATCCGGTTAGGGTTCCGATAGGGCCCAGGTTTAGGGTTATGTTGAGGGCTAGGGTTAGAGACCAAGTTAGGGTTTTGATTGGACCTAGTGTTAGGGTTATGTTGAGGGCTAGGGTTAGAGATCCGGTTAGGGTTCCGATTGCACCTAGGGTTATGGTTATGTTGAGGGCTAGGGATAGAGATCCGGTTAGGGTTCTGATTGGACCTAGGGTTAGGGTTATGTTGAAGGCGAGGGGTAGAGTTCCTGTTAGGGTTCCGATTGTACCTAGGGTAAGGGTTATGTTGAGGGCTAGGGTTAGATATCCGTTTAGGGTTCCGATTAGACCTAGGGTTAGGGTTATATTGAGGGCGAGGGGTAGAGATCCGGTTAGGGTTCCGATTGGACCGAGGATTAGGGTTTTGTTGAGGGCGAGGGGTAGAGATCCGGTTAGGTTTCCGATAGGACCTAGGGTTAGGGTTATGTTGAGTTCTAGGTACGCAGATCCGGTTAGGGTTCCGATTCGACCTAGGGTTAGGGTTATGTAGAGGGCGAGGCGTAGAGTTCCTGTTAGGGGTCCGATTGTACCTAGGGTTAGGGTTATGTTGAGGGCTAGGGTTAGATATCCGTTTAGGGTTCCGAGTGGACCTAGGTTTAGGGTTATGTTGAGGGCTAGGTATACAGATCCGGTTAGGGTTCCGATTGGACCTAGGGTTAGGGTTATGTTGAAGGCTAGGGTTAGAAATCCGGTTAGGGTTCCGATTGGACCTAGGGTTAGGGTTATGTTGAGGGCTAGGGTTAGATATCCGTTTAGGGTTCGGATTGGACCTAGGGTTAGGGTTATGTTGAGGGCTAGGATAGAGATCCGGTTAGGGTTTTGATTGGACCTAGGGTTAGGGTTATGTTGAGGGCTAGGTATACAGATCCGTTTAGGGTTCCGATTGGACCTAGGGTTAGGGTTATGTTGAGGGCGAGTGGTAGAGAACCGGCTAGGGTTCCGATTGGACCTAGGGTTAGGGTTATGTTCAGGGCGAGGTGTAGAGATCCGGTTAGGGTTCCGATTGGACCTAGGATTAGGGTATGTTGAGGGCGAGGGTTAAAGATCCGGTTAGGTTTCCGATTGGACCAACGGTTAGGGTTATGTTGAGGACTAGGGTTAGATATCCGTTTACTGTTCCGATGGGACCTAGGGTTAGGGTTACGTTGAGGGCTAGGGTTAGAGATCCGGTTAGGGTTCCGATTGGACCTAGGGTTAGGGTTATGTTGAGGGCTAGGGTTAGAGATCCGGTTAGGGTTCCGATTGGACCTAGGGTTAGGGTTATGTTGAAGGCTAGGGTTAGAAATCCGGTTAGGGTTCCGATTGGACCTAGGGTTAGGGTTATGTTGAGGGCTAGGGTTAGAGATCCGGTTAGGGTTCCGATTGGACCTAGGGTTAGGGTTATGTTGAGGGCTAGGGTTAGAGATCCGGTTAGGGTTCCGATTGGACCTAGGGTTAGGGTTATGTTGAGGGCTAGTGTTAGATATCCGGTTAGGGTTCCGTTTGGACCAAGTTTTAGGGTTATGTTGAGGGCGAGTTGTAGAGATCCGGTTAGGGTTCCGATTGGACCTAGGGTTAGGGTTATGTTGAGGGCGAGGGGTAGAGATCCTGTTAGGGTTCCGATTGGACCTAGAGTTAGGGTTATGTTGCGGGCTGGGTTAGAGATCCTGTTAGGGTTCCGATTGAAACTAGGGTTAGTGTTATGTGGAGGGCTAGGGTTAGATATCCGGTTAGGGTTCCGATTGGACTTAGGGTTAGGGTTATGTTGAGGGCTAGGGTTAGATATCCGTTTAGGGTTCCGATTGGACCTAGGGTTAGGGTTATGTTGAGGGCTAGGGTTAGATATACGTTTAGGGTTCCGATTGGACCTAGGGTTATGATTATGATGAGGGCTAGGGATAGAGATCCGGTTAGGGTTCTGATTGGACCTAGGGTTAGGGTTATGTTGAGGGCGAGGGGTAGAGTTCCTGTTAGGGTTCCGATTGTACCTAGGGTTAGGGTTATGTTGAGGGCTAGGGTTAGATATCCGTTTAGGGTTCCGATTGGACCTAGGGTTAGGCTTATGTTGAGGGCTAGGGTTAGATATCCGTTTAGGGTTCCGATTGGAACTAGGGTTAGGGTTATGTTGAGGGCGAGGGTTAGAGATCCGGTTAGGTTTCCAATTGGAGCAAGGGTTAGGGTTATGTTGAGGGCTAGGGTTAGATATCCGTTTACTGTTCGGATTGGACCTAGGGTTAGGGTTATGTTGAGGGCTAGGGTTAGAGGTCCGGTTAGGGTTCCGATTGGGCCTAGGGTTAGGGTTATGTTGAGGGCTAGGGTTAGAGATCCAGTTAGGGTTTTGATTGGACCTAGTGTTAGGGTTATGTTGAGGGCTGGGGTTAGAGATCCGGTTAGGGTTCCGATTGGACCTAGGGTTATGGTTATGTTGAGGGCTAGGGATAGAGATCCGATTAGGGTTCTGATTGGACCTAGGGTTAGGGTTATGTTGAAGGCAAGGGGTAGAGTTCCTGTTAGGGTTCCGATTGTACCTAGGGTTAGGGTTATGTTGAGGGCTAGGGTTAGATATCCGTTTAGGGTTCCGATTAGACCTAGGGTTAGGGTTTTGTTGAGGGCGAGGGGTACAGATCCGGTTAGGGTTCCGATTGGACCGAGGGTTAGGGTTATGTTCAGGGCGAGGGGTAGAGATCCGGTTAGGGTTCCGATAGGACCTAGGGTTAGGGTTATGTTGAGTTCTAGGTACACAGATCCGGTTAGGGTTCCGATTCTACCTAGGGTTAGGGTTATGTAGAGGGCGAGGCGTAGAGTTCCTGTTAGGGGTCCGATTGTACCTAGGGTAAGGGTTATGTTGAGGGCTAGGGTTAGATATCCGTTTAGGGTTCCGATTGGACCTAGGGTTAGGGTTATGTTGAGGGCTAGGATTAGATATCCGTTTAGGGTTCCGAGTGGACCTAGGGTTAGGGTTATGTTGAAGGCTAGGGTTAGAAATCCGGTTAGGGTTCCGATTGGACCTAGGGTTAGGGTTATGTTGAGGGCTAGGGTTAGATATCCGTTTAGGGTTCGGATTGGACCTAGGGTTAGGGTTATGTTGAGGGCTAGGGATAGAGATCCGGTTAGGGTTTTGATTGGACCTAGGGTTAGGGTTATGTTGAAGGCTAGGTATACAGATCCGGTTAGGGTTCCGATTGGACCTAGGGTTAGGGTTATATTGAGGGCTAGGGTTAGAGATCCAGTTAGGGTTTTGATTGGACCTAGGGTTAGGGTTATGTTGAGGGCTAGGGTTAGAGATCCTGTTAGGGTTCCGATTGGACCTCCGGTTAGGGTTATGTTGAGTGCTAGGGTTAGAGATCCGGTTAGGGTTCCGATTGGACCTAGGGTTAGGGTTATGTTGAGGGCTAGGTATACAGATCCGGTTAGGGTTCCGATTGGACCTAGGGTTAGGGTTATGTTGAGGGCTAGGGTTAGAGATCCGGTTAGGGTTCCGATTGGACCTAGGGTTAGGGTTATGTTGAGGGCTAGGGTTAGATATCCATTTAGGGTTCGGATTGGACCTAGGGTTAGGGTTATGTTGAGGGCTAGGGATAGAGATCCGGTTAGGGTTTTGATTGGACCTAGGGTTAGGGTTATGTTGAGGGCTAGGTATACAGATCCGGTTAGGGTTCCGATGGACCTAGGGTTAGGGTTATGTTGAGGGCGAGGGGTAGAGAACCGGCTAGGGTTCCGATTGGACCTAGGGTTAGGGTTATGTTGAGGGCGAGGTGTAGAGATCCGGTTAGGGTTCCGATTGGACCTAGGATTAGAGTTATGTTGAGGGCGAGGGTTAAAGATCCGGTTAGGTTTCCGATTGGACCTAGGGTTATGGTTATGTTGCGGGTTAGGGTTAGATATTCGTTTAGGGTTCCGATTGGACCTAGGGTTATGGTTATGTTGAGGGCTAGGGATAGAGATCCGGTTAGGGTTCTGATTGGACCTAGGGTTAGGGTTATGTTGAGGGCGAGGGGTAGAGTTCCTGTTAGGGTTACGATTGTACCTAGGGTAAGGGTTATGTTGAGGGCTAGGGTTAGATATCCGTTTAGGGTTCCGATTAGACCTAGGGTTAGGGTTATGTTGAGGGCTAGGGTTAGATATCCGTTTAGGGTTCCGATTGGACCTAGGGTTAGGGTTAGGTTGAGGGCTAGGGTTAGAGATCCGGTTAGGGTTTCGATTGGACCTAGGGTTAGGGTTATGTTGAGGGCGATGGTTAGAGATCTGGTTAGGGTTCCGATTGGACCTAGGGTTAGGGTTATGTTGAGGGCGAGGTGTAGAGAACCGGCTAGGATTCCGTTTGGATTTAGGGTTAGGGTTATGTTGAGGGCGAGGTGTAGAGATCCGGTTAGGCTTCCGATTGGACCTAGGATTAGGGTTCTGTTGAGGGCGAGGGTTAGAGATCTGGTTAGGTTTCCGATTGGACCAAGGGTTAGGGTTATGTTGACGGCTAGGGTTAGATATCCGTTTACTGTTCCGATTGGTCCTAGGGTTAGGGTTATGTTGAGGGCTAGGGTTAGAGATCCGGTTAGGGTTCCGATTGGACCTAGGGTTAGGGTTATGTTGAGTGCTAGGGTTAGAGATCCGGTTAGGGTTCCGATTGGACCTAGGGTTAGGGTTATGTTGAGGGCTAGGTATACAGATCCGGATAGGGTTCCGATTGGACCTAGTGTTAGGGTTATGTTGAGGGCTAGCGTTAGAGATCCGGTTAGGGTTCCGATTGGACCTAGGGTTAGGGTTATGTTGAGGGCTCGGGTTAGAGATCTGGTTAGGGTTCCGATTGGAGCTAGAGTTAGGGTTATGTTGAGGGCTAGGTTTAGAGAGCCGGTTAGGGTTCCGATTGGACCTAGGGTTAGGGTTATGTTGAGGGCTAGGGATATAGATCCTGTTAGGGTTCCGATTGGACCTAGGGTTAGGGTTATGTTGAGGGCGAGGGGTAGAGATCCTGTTAGGGTTCCGATTGGACCTAGGGTTAGGGTTATGTTGAGGGCGAGGGTTAGAGATCCGGTTAGGTTTCCAATTGGACCAAGGGTTAGGGTTATGTTGAGAGCTAGGGTTAGATATCCGTTTACTGTTCCGATTGGACCTAGGGTTAGGGTTATGTTGAGGGCTAGGTTTGGAGATCCGGTTAGGGTTCCGATTGGACCTAGGGTTAGGGTTATGTTGAGGGCTATGGTTAGAGATCCAGTTAGGGTTCTGATTGGACCTAGGGTTAGGGTTATGTTGAAGGCGAGGGGTAGAGTTCCTGTTAGGGTTCCGATTGTACGTAGTGTAAAGGTTATGTTGAGGGCTAGGGTTAGATATCCGTTTAGGGTTCCGATTAGACCTAGGGTTAGGGTTATGTTGAGGGTTAGGGTTAGATAGTCGTTTAGGGTTCCGATTGGACCTAGGTTATGGCTATGTTTAGAGCTAGGGTTAGAGATCCGGTTAGGGTTCCGATTGGACCTAGGGTTAGGGTTATGTTGAGAGCTAGGGTTTGAGATCCGGTTAGGGTTCCGATTGGACCTAGGGTTAGGATTATGTTGAGGGCTAGTGTTAGATATCCGGTTAGGGTTCCGATTGGACCAAGGTTTAGGGTTATGTTGAGGGCGAGGGGTAGAGTTCCTGTTAGAGTTCCGATTGTACCTAGGGTAAGGGTTATGTTGAGGGCTAGGGTTAGATATCCGTTTAGGGTTCCGATTAGACCTAGGGTTAGGGTTATGTTGAGGGCTAGGTATAGTGATCCTGTTAGGGTTCTGATTGGACCTAGGGTTTGGGTTATGTTGAGGGCGAGGGGTAGAGTTCCTGCTAGGGTTCCGATTGTACCTAGGGTAAGGGTTATGTTGAGGGCTAGGGTTAGATATCCGTTTAGGGTTCCGATTAGACCTAGGGTTAGGGTTATGTTGAGGGCTAGGGTTAGATATCCGTTTAGGGTTCCGATTAGACCTAGGGTTAGGGTTATGTTGAGGGCTAGGGTTAGATATCCGTTTAGGGTTCCGATTGGACCTAGGGTTAGGGTTATGTTGAGGGCTAGGGTTAGAGATCCGGTTAGGGTTCCGATTGGACCTACGGTTAGTGTTATGTTGAGGGCGATGGTTAGAGATCTGGTTAGGGTTCCGATTGGAACTACGGTTAGGGTTATGTTGAGGGCGAGGGGTAGAGTTCCTGTTAGGGTTACGATTGTACCTAGGGTAAGGGTTATGTTGAGGGCTAGGGTTAGATATCCGTTTAGGGTTCCGATTAGACCTAGGGTTAGGGTTGTGTTGAGGGCTAGGGTTAGATATCCGTTTAGGGTTCCGATTAGACCTAGGGTTAGGGTTATGTTGAGGGCTAGGGTTAGATATCCGTTTAGGGTTCCGATTGGACCTAGGGTTAGGGTTAGGTTGAGGGCTAGGGTTAGAGATCCGGTTAGGGTTCCGATTGGACCTAGGGTTAGGGTTATGTTGAGGGCGATGGTTAGAGATCTGGTTAGGGTTCCGATTGGACCTAGGGTTAGGCTTATGTTGAGGGCGAGGTGTAGAGAACCGGCTAGGATTCCGTTTGGACTTAGGGTTAGGGTTATGTTGAGGGCGAGGTGTAGAGATCCGGTTAGGCTTCCGATTGGACCTAGGATTAGGGTTCTGTTGAGGGCGAGGGTTAGAGATCTGGTTAGGTTTCCGATTGGACCAAGGGTTAGGGTTATGTTGAGGGCTAGGGTTAGATATCCGTTTACTGTTCCGATTGGTCCTAGGGTTAGGGTTATGTTGAGGGCTAGGGTTAGAGATCCGGTTAGGGTTCCGATTGGACCTAGGGTTAGGGTTATGTTGAGGGCTAGTGTTAGAGATCCAGTTAGGGTTTTGATTGGACCTAGGGTTAGGGTTATGTTGAGGGCTAGGGTTAGAGATCCGGTTAGGGTTCCGATTGGACCTCGGGTTAGGGTTATGTTGAGCGCTAGGGTTAGAGATCCGGTTAGGGTTCCGATTGGACCTAGGGTTTGGGTTATGTTGAGGGCTAGGGATAGAGATATGGTTAGGGTTCCGATTGGACCTAGGGTTAGGGTTATGTTGAGGGCTAGGTATACAGATCCAGATAGGGTTCCGATTGGACCTAGGGTTAGGGTTATGTTGAGGGCTAGCGTTAGAGATCCGGTTAGGGTTCCGATTGAACCTAGGGTTAGGGTTATGTTGAGGTCTAGGTACACAGATCCGGTTAGGGTTCCGATTGGACCTAGGGTTAGGGTTATGTTGAAGGCTAGGGTAAGAAATCCGGTTAGGGTTCCGATTGGACCTAGGGTTAGGGACATGTTGAGGGCTAGGGTGAGAGATCCGGTTAGGGTTCCGATTGGACCTAGGGTTAGGGTTATGTTGAGGGCTAGGGTTAGATATTCGTTTAATGTTCCGATTGGACCTAAGGTTAGGGTTATGTTGAGGGCTAGGGGTAGAGTTCCTGTTAGGGTTCCGATTGTACCTAGGGTAAGGGTTATGTTGAGGGCTAGGGTTAGATATCCGTTTAGGGTACCGATTGGACGTAGGGTTAGGGTTATGTTGAGGGCTAGGGTTAGATATCCGTTTAGGGTTCCGATTGGACCTAGGGTTAGGGGTATGTTGAGGGCTAGGGTTAGAGATCCGGTTAGGGTTCCGATTGGACCTAGGGTTAGGGTTATGTTGAAGGCTAGGGTTAGAAATCCGGTTAGGGTTCCGATTGGACCTAGGGTTAGGGTTATGTTGAGGGCTAGGGTTAGAGATCCGGTTAGGGTTCCGATTGGACCTAGGGTTAGGGTTATGTTGAGGGCTAGGGTTAGAGATCCGGTTAGGGTTCCGATTGGACCTAGGGTTAGGGTTATGTTGAGGGCTAGTGTTAGATATCCGGTTAGGGTTCCGTTTGGACCAAGTTTTAGGGTTATGTTGAGGGCGAGTTGTAGAGATCCGGTTAGGGTTCCGATTGGACCTAGGGTTAGGGTTATGTTGAGGGCGAGGGGTAGAGATCCTGTTAGGGTTCCGATTGGACCTAGAGTTAGGGTTATGTTGCGGGCTGGGTTAGAGATCCTGTTAGGGTTCCGATTGAAACTAGGGTTAGTGTTATGTAGAGGGCTAGGGTTAGATATCCGGTTAGGGTTCCGATTGGACTTAGGGTTAGGGTTATGTTGAGGGCTAGGGTTAGATATCCGTTTAGGGTTCCGATTGGACCTAGGGTTAGGGTTATGTTGAGGGCTAGGGTTAGATATACGTTTAGGGTTCCGATTGGACCTAGGGTTATGATTATGATGAGGGCTAGGGATAGAGATCCGGTTAGGGTTCTGATTGGACCTAGGGTTAGGGTTATGTTGAGGGCGAGGGGTAGAGTTCCTGTTAGGGTTCCGATTGTACCTAGGGTTAGGGTTATGTTGAGGGCTAGGGTTAGATATCCGTTTAGGGTTCCAATTGGACCTAGGGTTAGGCTTATGTTGAGGGCTAGGGTTAGATATCCGTTTAGGGTTCCGATTGGAACTAGGGTTAGGGTTATGTTGAGGGCGAGGGTTAGAGATCCGGTTAGGTTTCCAATTGGAGCAAGGGTTAGGGTTATGTTGAGGGCTAGGGTTAGATATCCGTTTACTGTTCGGATTGGACCTAGGGTTAGGGTTATGTTGAGGGCTAGGGTTAGAGGTCCGGTTAGGGTTCCGATTGGGCCTAGGGTTAGGGTTATGTTGAGGGCTAGGGTTAGAGATCCAGTTAGGGTTTTGATTGGACCTAGTGTTAGGGTTATGTTGAGGGCTGGGGTTAGAGATCCGGTTAGGGTTCCGATTGGACCTAGGGTTATGGTTATGTTGAGGGCTAGGGATAGAGATCCGATTAGGGTTCTGATTGGACCTAGGGTTAGGGTTATGTTGAAGGCGAGGGGTAGAGTTCCTGTTAGGGTTCCGATTGTACCTAGGGTAAGGGTTATGTTGAGGGCTAGGGTTAGATATCCGTTTAGGGTTCCGATTAGACCTAGGGTTAGGGTTTTGTTGAGGGCGAGGGGTACAGATCCGGTTAGGGTTCCGATTGGACCGAGGGTTAGGGTTATGTTCAGGGCGAGGGGTAGAGATCCGGTTAGGGTTCCGATAGGACCTAGGGTTAGGGTTATGTTGAGTTCTAGGTACACAGATCCGGTTAGGGTTCCGATTCTACCTAGGGTTAGGGTTATGTAGAGGGCGAGGCGTAGAGTTCCTGTTAGGGGTCCGATTGTACCTAGGGTTAGGGTTATGTTGAGGGCTAGGGTTAGATATCCGTTTAGGGTTCCGATTGGACCTAGGGTTAGGGTTATGTTGAGGGCTAGGATTAGATATCCGTTTAGGGTTCCGAGTGGACTTAGGGTTAGGGTTATGTTGAAGGCTAGGGTTAGAAATCCGGTTAGGGTTCCGATTGGACCTAGGGTTAGGGTTATGTTGAGGGCTAGGGTTAGATATCCGTTTAGGGTTCGGATTGGACCTAGGGTTAGGGTTATGTTGAGGGCTAGGGATAGAGATCCGGTTAGGGTTTTGATTGGACCTAGGGTTAGGGTTATGTTGAGGGCTAGGTATACAGATCCGGTTAGGGTTCCGATTGGACCTAGGGTTAGGGTTATATTGAGGGCTAGGGTTAGAGATCCAGTTAGGGTTTTGATTGGACCTAGGGTTAGGGTTATGTTGAGGGCTAGGGTTAGAGATCCTGTTAGGGTTCCGATTGGACCTCCGGTTAGGGTTATGTTGAGTGCTAGGGTTAGAGATCCGGTTAGGGTTCCGATTGGACCTAGGGTTAGGGTTATGTTGAGGGCTAGGTATACAGATCCGGTTAGGGTTCCGATTGGACCTAGGGTTAGGGTTATGTTGAGGGCTAGGGTTAGAGATCCGGTTAGGGTTCCGATTGGACCTAGGGTTAGGGTTATGTTGAGGGCTAGGGTTAGATATCCATTTAGGCTTCGGATTGGACCTAGGGTTAGGGTTATGTTGAGGGCTAGGGATAGAGATCCGGTTAGGGTTTTGATTGGACCTAGGGTTAGGGTTATGTTGAGGGCTAGGTATACAGATCCGGTTAGGGTTCCGATGGACCTAGGGTTAGGGTTATGTTGAGGGCGAGGGGTAGAGAACCGGCTAGGGTTCCGATTGGACCTAGGGTAAGGGTTATGTTGAGGGCGAGGTGTAGAGATCCGGTTAGGGTTCCGATTGGACCTAGGATTAGAGTTATGTTGAGGGCGAGGGTTAAAGATCCGGTTAGGTTTCCGATTGGACCTAGGGTTATGGTTATGTTGCGGGTTAGGGTTAGATATTCGTTTAGGGTTCCGATTGGACCTAGGGTTATGGTTATGTTGAGGGCTAGGGATAGAGATCCGGTTAGGGTTCTGATTGGACCTAGGGTTAGGGTTATGTTGAGGGCGAGGGGTAGAGTTCCTGTTAGGGTTACGATTGTACCTAGGGTAAGGGTTATGTTGAGGGCTAGGGTTAGATATCCGTTTAGGGTTCCGATTAGACCTAGGGTTAGGGTTATGTTGAGGGCTAGGGTTAGATATCCGTTTAGGGTTCCGATTGGACCTAGGGTTAGGGTTAGGTTGAGGGCTAGGGTTAGAGATCCGGTTAGGGTTTCGATTGGACCAAGGTTTAGGGTTATGTTGAAGGCGAGGGGTAGAGTTCCTGTTAGGGTTCCGATTGTACGTAGTGTAAAGGTTATGTTGAGGGCTAGGGTTAGATATCCGTTTAGGGTTCCGATTAGACCTAGGGTTAGGGTTATGTTGAGGGTTAGGGTTAGATAGTCGTTTAGGGTTCCGATTGGACCTAGGTTATGGCTATGTTTAGAGCTAGGGTTAGAGATCCGGTTAGGGTTCCGATTGGACCTAGGGTTAGGGTTATGTTGAGAGCTAGGGTTTGAGATCCGGTTAGGGTTCCGATTGGACCTAGGGTTAGGATTATGTTGAGGGCTAGTGTTAGATATCCGGTTAGGGTTCCGATTGGACCAAGGTTTAGGGTTATGTTGAGGGCGAGGGGTAGAGTTCCTGTTAGAGTTCCGATTGTACCTAGGGTAAGGGTTATGTTGAGGGCTAGGGTTAGATATCCGTTTAGGGTTCCGATTAGACCTAGGGTTAGGGTTATGTTGAGGGCTAGGTATAGAGATCCTGTTAGGGTTCTGATTGGACCTAGGGTTTGGGTTATGTTGAGGGCGAGGGGTAGAGTTCCTGCTAGGGTTCCGATTGTACCTAGGGTAAGGGTTATGTTGAGGGCTAGGGTTAGATATCCGTTTAGGGTTCCGATTAGACCTAGGGTTAGGGTTATGTTGAGGGCTAGGGTTAGATATCCGTTTAGGGTTCCGATTAGACCTAGGGTTAGGGTTATGTTGAGGGCTAGGGTTAGATATCCGTTTAGGGTTCCGATTGGACCTAGGGTTAGGGTTATGTTGAGGGCTAGGGTTAGAGATCCGGTTAGGGTTCCGATTGGACCTACGGTTAGTGTTATGTTGAGGGCGATGGTTAGAGATCTGGTTAGGGTTCCGATTGGAACTACGGTTAGGGTTATGTTGAGGGCGAGGGGTAGAGTTCCTGTTAGGGTTACGATTGTACCTAGGGTAAGGGTTATGTTGAGGGCTAGGGTTAGATATCCGTTTAGGGTTCCGATTAGACCTAGGGTTAGGGTTGTGTTGAGGGCTAGGGTTAGATATCCGTTTAGGGTTCCGATTAGACCTAGGGTTAGGGTTATGTTGAGGGCTAGGGTTAGATATCCGTTTAGGGTTCCGATTGGACCTAGGGTTAGGGTTAGGTTGAGGGCTAGGGTTAGAGATCCGGTTAGGGTTCCGATTGGACCTAGGGTTAGGGTTATGTTGAGGGCGATGGTTAGAGATCTGGTTAGGGTTCCGATTGGACCTAGGGTTAGGCTTATGTTGAGGGCGAGGTGTAGAGAACCGGCTAGGATTCCGTTTGGACTTAGGGTTAGGGTTATGTTGAGGGCGAGGTGTAGAGATCCGGTTAGGCTTCCGATTGGACCTAGGATTAGGGTTCTGTTGAGGGCGAGGGTTAGAGATCTGGTTAGGTTTCCGATTGGACCAAGGGTTAGGGTTATGTTGAGGGCTAGGGTTAGATATCCGTTTACTGTTCCGATTGGTCCTAGGGTTAGGGTTATGTTGAGGGCTAGGGTTAGAGATCCGGTTAGGGTTCCGATTGGACCTAGGGTTAGGGTTATGTTGAGGGCTAGTGTTAGAGATCCAGTTAGGGTTTTGATTGGACCTAGGGTTAGGGTTATGTTGAGGGCTAGGGTTAGAGATCCGGTTAGGGTTCCGATTGGACCTCGGGTTAGGGTTATGTTGAGCGCTAGGGTTAGAGATCCGGTTAGGGTTCCGATTGGACCTAGGGTTTGGGTTATGTTGAGGGCTAGGGATAGTGATATGGTTAGGGTTCCGATTGGACCTAGGGTTAGGGTTATGTTGAGGGCTAGGTATACAGATCCAGATAGGGTTCCGATTGGACCTAGGGTTAGGGTTATGTTGAGGGCTAGCGTTAGAGATCCGGTTAGGGTTCCGATTGAACCTAGGGTTAGGGTTATGTTGAGGTCTAGGTACACAGATCCGGTTAGGGTTCCGATTGGACCTAGGGTTAGGGTTATGTTGAAGGCTAGGGTAAGAAATCCGGTTAGGGTTCCGATTGGACCTAGGGTTAGGGACATGTTGAGGGCTAGGGTGAGAGATCCGGTTAGGGTTCCGATTGGACCTAGGGTTAGGGTTATGTTGAGGGCTAGGGTTAGATATTCGTTTAATGTTCCGATTGGACCTAGGGTTAGGGTTATGTTGAGGGCTAGGGGTAGAGTTCCTGTTAGGGTTCCGATTGTACCTAGGGTAAGGGTTATGTTGAGGGCTAGGGTTAGATATCCGTTTAGGGTACCGATTGGACGTAGGGTTAGGGTTATGTTGAGGGCTAGGGTTAGATATCCGTTTAGGGTTCCGATTGGACCTAGGGTTAGGGGTATGTTGAGGGCTAGGGTTAGAGATCCGGTTAGGGTTCCGATTGGACCTAGGGTTATGGTTATGTTGAGGGCGAGGGTTAGAGATCTGGTTAGGGTTCCGATTGGACCTAGGGTTAGGGTTATGTTGAGGGCGAGGTGTAGAGATCCGGTTATGGTTCCGATTGGACCTAGGATTAGGGTTTTGTTGAGGTCGAGGGTTAGAGATCCGGTTAGATTTCCAATTGGACCAAGGGTTAGGGTTATGTTGAGGGCTAGGGTTAGAGATCCGGTTAGGGTTCCGATTGGACCTAGGGTTAGGGTTATCTTGAGGGCTAGGGTTAGAGTTCCGGTTAGGGTTCCGATTGGACCTAGGGTTATGGTTATGTTGAGGGCTAGGGATAGAGATCCGGTTAGGGTTCTGATTGGACCTAGGGTTAGGGTTATGTTGAAGGCGAGGGGTAGAGTTCCTGTTAGGGTTCCGATTGTACCTAGGGTAAGGGTTATGTTGAGCGTTAGGGTTAGATATCCATTTAGGGTTCCGATTAGACCTAGGGTTAGGGTTATGTTGAGGGTTAGGGTTAGATATTCGTTTAGGGTTCCGATTGGACCTAGGTTATGGCTATGTTGAGGGCTAGGGTTAGAGATCCGGTTAGGGTTCCGATTGGACCTAGGGTTAGGGTTATGTTGAGGGCTAGGGTTAGAGATCCGGTTAGGGTTCCGATTGGACCTAGGGTTAGGGTTATGTTGAGGGCTAGTGTTAGATATCCGGTTAGGGTTCCGATTGGACCAAAGTTTAGGGTTATGTTGAGGGCGAGGGGTAGATATCCGGTTAGGGTTCCGATTGGACCTAGGGTGAGGGTTATGTTGCGGGCTAGGGTTAGATATTCGTTTAGGGTTCCGATTGGACCTAGGGTTATGCTTATGTTGAGGGCTAGGGATAGAGATCCGGTTAGGGTTCCGATTGGACCGAGGATTAGGGTTTTGTTGAGGGCGAGGGGTAGAGATCCGGTTAGGTTTCCGATAGGACCTAGGGTTAGGGTTATGTTGAGTTCTAGGTACGCAGATCCGGTTAGGGTTCCGATTCGACCTAGGGTTAGGGTTATGTAGAGGGCGAGGCGTAGAGTTCCTGTTAGGGGTCCGATTGTACCTAGGGTTAGGGTTATGTTGAGGGCTAGGGTTAGATATCCGTTTAGGTTTCCGAGTGGACCTAGGTTTAGGGTTATGTTGAGGGCTAGGTATACAGATCCGGTTAGGGTTCCGATTGGACCTAGGGTTAGGGTTATGTTGAGGGCGAGTGGTAGAGAACCGGCTAGGGTTCCGATTGGACCTAGGGTTAGGGTTATGTTCAGGGCGAGGTGTAGAGATCCGGTTAGGGTTCCGATTGGACCTAGGATTAGGGTATGTTGAGGGCGAGGGTTAAAGATCCGGTTAGGTTTCCGATTGGACCAACGGTTAGGGTTATGTTGAGGGCTAGGGTTAGATATCCGTTTACTGTTCCGATGGGACCTAGGGTTAGGGTTACGTTGAGGGCTAGGGTTAGAGATCCGGTTAGGGTTCCGATTGGACCTAGGGTTAGGGTTATATTGAGGGCTAGGGTTAGAGATCCAGTTAGGGTTTTGATTGGACCTAGGGTTAGGGTTATGTTGAGGGCTAGGATTAGAGATCCGGTTAGGGTTCTGATTGGACCTCCGGTTAGTGTTATGTTGAGTGATAGGGTTAGAGATCCGGTTAGGGTTCCGATTGGACCTAGGGTTAGGGTTATGTTGAGGGCTAGGGTTAGAGATCCGGTTAGGGTTCCGATTGGACCTAGGGTTAGGGTTATGTTGAAGGCTAGGGTTAGAAATCCGGTTAGGGTTCCGATTGGACCTAGGGTTAGGGTTATGTTGAGGGCTAGGGTTAGAAATCCGGTTAGGGTTCCGATTGGACCTAGGGTTAGGGTTATGTTGAGGGCTAGGGTTAGAGATCCGGTTAGGGTTCCGATTGGACCTAGGGTTAGGGTTATGTTGAGGGCTAGTGTTAGATATCCGGTTAGGGTTCCGTTTGGACCAAGTTTTAGGGTTATGTTGAGGGCGAGTTGTAGAGATCCGGTTAGGGTTCCGATTGGACCTAGGGTTAGGGTTATGTTGAGGGCGAGGGGTAGAGATCCTGTTAGGGTTCCGATTGGACCTAGAGTTAGGGTTATGTTGCGGGCTGGGTTAGAGATCCTGTTAGGGTTCCGATTGAAACTAGGGTTAGTGTTATGTAGAGGGCTAGGGTTAGATATCCGGTTAGGGTTCCGATTGGACTTAGGGTTAGGGTTATGTTGAGGGCTAGGGTTAGATATCCGTTTAGGGTTCCGATTGGACCTAGGGTTAGGGTTATGTTGAGGGCTAGGGTTAGATATACGTTTAGGGTTCCGATTGGACCTAGGGTTATGATTATGTTGAGGGCTAGGGATAGAGATCCGGTTAGGGTTCTGATTGGACCTAGGGTTAGGGTTATGTTGAGGGCGAGGGGTAGAGTTCCTGTTAGGGTTCCGATTGTACCTAGGGTTAGGGTTATGTTGAGGGCTAGGGTTAGATATCCGTTTAGGGTTCCGATTGGACCTAGGGTTAGGCTAATGTTGAGGGCTAGGGTTAGATATCCGTTTAGGGTTCCGATTGGAACTAGGGTTAGGGTTATGTTGAGGGCTAGGGTTAGAGATCCAGCTAGGGTTCCGATTGGACCTAGGTTTAGGGTTATGTTGAGGGCGAGGGTTAGAGATCCGGTTAGGTTTCCAATTGGAGCAAGGGTTAGGGTTATGTTGAGGGCTAGGGTTAGATATCCGTTTACTGTTCGGATTGGACCTAGGGTTAGGGTTATGTTGAGGGCTAGGGTTAGAGGTCCGGTTAGGGTTCCGATTGGGCCTAGGGTTAGGGTTATGTTGAGGGCTAGGGTTAGAGATCCAGTTAGGGTTTTGATTGGACCTAGTGTTAGGGTTATGTTGAAGGCTGGGGTTAGAGATCCGGTTAGGGTTCCGATTGGACCTAGGGTTATGGTTATGTTGAGTTCTAGGTACACAGATCCGGTTAGGGTTCCGATTCTACCTAGGGTTAGGGTTATGTAGAGGGCGAGGCGTAGAGTTCCTGTTAGGGGTCCGATTGTACCTAGGGTTAGGGTTATGTTGAGGGCTACGGTTAGATATCCGTTTAGGGTTCCGATTGGACCTAGGGTTAGGGTTATGTTGAGGGCTAGGATTAGATATCCGTTTAGGGTTCCGAGTGGACCTAGGGTTAGGGTTATGTTGAAGGCTAGGGTTAGAAATCCGGTTAGGGTTCCGATTGGACCTAGGGTTAGGGTTATGTTGAGGGCTAGGGTTAGATATCCGTTTAGGGTTCGGATTGGACCTAGGGTTAGGGTTATGTTGAGGGCTAGGGATAGAGATCCGGTTAGGGTTTTGATTGAACCTAGGGTTAGGGTTATGTTGAGGGCTAGGTATACAGATCCGGTTAGGGTTCCGATTGGACCTAGGGTTAGGGTTATATTGAGGGCTAGGGTTAGAGATCCAGTTAGGGTTTTGATTGGACCTAGGGTTAGGGTTATGTTGAGGGCTAGGGTTAGAGATCCGGTTAGGGTTCCGATTGGACCTCCGGTTAGGGTTATGTTGAGTGCTAGGGTTAGAGATCCGGTTAGGGTTCCGATTGGACCTAGGGTTAGGGTTATGTTGAGGGCTCGGTATACAGATCCGGTTAGGGTTCCGATTGGACCTAGGGTTAGGGTTATGTTGAGGGCTAGGTTTAGAGATCCGGTTAGGGTTCCGATTGGACCTAGGGTTAGGGTTATGTTGAGGGCTAGGGTTAGAGATCCGGTTAGGGTTCCGATTGGACCTAGGGTTAGGGTTATCTTGAGGGCTAGGGTTAGAGTTCCGGTTAGGGTTCCGATTGGACCTAGGGTTATGGTTATGTTGAGGGCTAGGGATAGAGATCCGGTTAGGGTTCTGATTGGACCTAGGGTTAGGGTTATGTTGAAGGCGAGGGGTAGAGTTCCTGTTAGGGTTCCGATTGTACCTAGGGTAAGGGTTATGTTGAGCGTTAGGGTTAGATATCCATTTAGGGTTCCGATTAGACCTAGGGTTAGGGTTATGTTGAGGGTTAGGGT
The DNA here is from genome assembly GCF_054644295.1 of Miniopterus natalensis. NCBI lineage: Eukaryota > Metazoa > Chordata > Mammalia > Chiroptera > Miniopteridae > Miniopterus > Miniopterus natalensis. The sequence goes on from NW_028269986.1 coordinate 969,572, forward strand.
TAGATATTCGTTTAGGGTTCCGATTGGACCTAGGTTATGGCTATGTTGAGGGCTAGGGTTAGAGATCCGGTTAGGGTTCCGATTGGACCTAGGGTTAGGGTTATGTTGAGGGCTAGGGTTAGAGATCCGGTTAGGGTTCCGATTGGACCTAGGGTTAGGGTTATGTTGAGGGCTAGTGTTAGATATCCGGTTAGGGTTCCGATTGGACCAAAGTTTAGGGTTATGTTGAGGGCGAGGGGTAGATATCCGGTTAGGGTTCCGATTGGACCTAGGGTGAGGGTTATGTTGCGGGCTAGGGTTAGATATTCGTTTAGGGTTCCGATTGGACCTAGGGTTATGGTTATGTTGAGGGCTAGGGATAGAGATCCGGTTAGGTTTCCGATAGGACCTAGGGTTAGGGTTATGTTGAGTTCTAGGTACGCAGATCCGGTTAGGGTTCCGATTCGACCTAGGGTTAGGGTTATGTAGAGGGCGAGGCGTAGAGTTCCTGTTAGGGGTCCGATTGTACCTAGGGTTAGGGTTATGTTGAGGGCTAGGGTTAGATATCCGTTTAGGTTTCCGAGTGGACCTAGGTTTAGGGTTATGTTGAGGGCTAGGTATACAGATCCGGTTAGGGTTCCGATTGGACCTAGGGTTATTGTTATGTTGAGGGCGAGTGGTAGAGAACCGGCTAGGGTTCCGATTGGACCTAGGGTTAGGGTTATGTTCAGGGCGAGGTGTAGAGATCCGGTTAGGGTTCCGATTGGACCTAGGATTAGGGTATGTTGAGGGCGAGGGTTAAAGATCCGGTTAGGTTTCCGATTGGACCAACGGTTAGGGTTATGTTGAGGGCTAGGGTTAGATATCCGTTTACTGTTCCGATGGGACCTAGGGTTAGGGTTACGTTGAGGGCTAGGGTTAGAGATCCGGTTAGGGTTCCGATTGGACCTAGGGTTAGGGTTATATTGAGGGCTAGGGTTAGAGATCCAGTTAGGGTTTTGATTGGACCTAGGGTTAGGGTTATGTTGAGGGCTAGGGTTAGAGATCCGGTTAGGGTTCTGATTGGACCTCCGGTTAGGGTTATGTTGAGTGATAGGGTTAGAGATCCGGTTAGGGTTCCGATTGGACCTAGGGTTAGGGTTATGTTGAGGGCTAGGGTTAGAGATCCGGTTAGGGTTCCGATTGGACCTAGGGTTAGGGTTATGTTGAAGGCTAGGGTTAGAAATCCGGTTAGGGTTCCGATTGGACCTAGGGTTAGGGTTATGTTGAGGGCTAGGGTTAGAGATCCGGTTAGGGTTCCGATTGGACCTAGGGTTAGGGTTATGTTGAGGGCTAGGGTTAGAGATCCGGTTAGGGTTCCGATTGGACCTAGGGTTAGGGTTATGTTGAGGGCTAGTGTTAGATATCCGGTTAGGGTTCCGTTTGGACCAAGTTTTAGGGTTATGTTGAGGGCGAGTTGTAGAGATCCGGTTAGGGTTCCGATTGGACCTAGGGTTAGGGTTATGTTGAGGGCGAGGGGTAGAGATCCTGTTAGGGTTCCGATTGGACCTAGAGTTAGGGTTATGTTGCGGGCTGGGTTAGAGATCCTGTTAGGGTTCCGATTGAAACTAGGGTTAGTGTTATGTAGAGGGCTAGGGTTAGATATCCGGTTAGGGTTCCGATTGGACTTAGGGTTAGGGTTATGTTGAGGGCTAGGGTTAGATATCCGTTTAGGGTTCCGATTGGACCTAGGGTTAGGGTTATGTTGAGGGCTAGGGTTAGATATACGTTTAGGGTTCCGATTGGACCTAGGGTTATGATTATGTTGAGGGCTAGGGATAGAGATCCGGTTAGGGTTCTGATTGGACCTAGGGTTAGGGTTATGTTGAGGGCGAGGGGTAGAGTTCCTGTTAGGGTTCCGATTGTACCTAGGGTTAGGGTTATGTTGAGGGCTAGGGTTAGATATCCGTTTAGGGTTCCGATTGGACCTAGGGTTAGGCTAATGTTGAGGGCTAGGGTTAGATATCCGTTTAGGGTTCCGATTGGAACTAGGGTTAGGGTTATGTTGAGGGCTAGGGTTAGAGATCCAGCTAGGGTTCCGATTGGACCTAGGTTTAGGGTTATGTTGAGGGCGAGGGTTAGAGATCCGGTTAGGTTTCCAATTGGAGCAAGGGTTAGGGTTATGTTGAGGGCTAGGGTTAGATATCCGTTTACTGTTCGGATTGGACCTAGGGTTAGGGTTATGTTGAGGGCTAGGGTTAGAGGTCCGGTTAGGGTTCCGATTGGGCCTAGGGTTAGGGTTATGTTGAGGGCTAGGGTTAGAGATCCAGTTAGGGTTTTGATTGGACCTAGTGTTAGGGTTATGTTGAGGGCTGGGGTTAGAGATCCGGTTAGGGTTCCGATTGGACCTAGGGTTATGGTTATGTTGAGTTCTAGGTACACAGATCCGGTTAGGGTTCCGATTCTACCTAGGGTTAGGGTTATGTAGAGGGCGAGGCGTAGAGTTCCTGTTAGGGGTCCGATTGTACCTAGGGTTAGGGTTATGTTGAGGGCTACGGTTAGATATCCGTTTAGGGTTCCGATTGGACCTAGGGTTAGGGTTATGTTGAGGGCTAGGATTAGATATCCGTTTAGGGTTCCGAGTGGACCTAGGGTTAGGGTTATGTTGAAGGCTAGGGTTAGAAATCCGGTTAGGGTTCCGATTGGACCTAGGGTTAGGGTTATGTTGAGGGCTAGGGTTAGATATCCGTTTAGGGTTCGGATTGGACCTAGGGTTAGGGTTATGTTGAGGGCTAGGGATAGAGATCCGGTTAGGGTTTTGATTGAACCTAGGGTTAGGGTTATGTTGAGGGCTAGGTATACAGATCCGGTTAGGGTTCCGATTGGACCTAGGGTTAGGGTTATATTGAGGGCTAGGGTTAGAGATCCAGTTAGGGTTTTGATTGGACCTAGGGTTAGGGTTATGTTGAGGGCTAGGGTTAGAGATCCGGTTAGGGTTCCGATTGGACCTCCGGTTAGGGTTATGTTGAGTGCTAGGGTTAGAGATCCGGTTAGGGTTCCGATTGGACCTAGGGTTAGGGTTATGTTGAGGGCTCGGTATACAGATCCGGTTAGGGTTCCGATTGGACCTAGGGTTAGGGTTATGTTGAGGGCTAGGTTTAGAGATCCGGTTAGGGTTCCGATTGGACCTAGGGTTAGGGTTATGTTGAGGGCTAGGGTTAGAGATCCGGTTAGGGTTCCGATTGGACCTAGGGTTAGGGTTATCTTGAGGGCTAGGGTTAGAGTTCCGGTTAGGGTTCCGATTGGACCTAGGGTTATGGTTATGTTGAGGGCTAGGGATAGAGATCCGGTTAGGGTTCTGATTGGACCTAGGGTTAGGGTTATGTTGAAGGCGAGGGGTAGAGTTCCTGTTAGGGTTCCGATTGTACCTAGGGTAAGGGTTATGTTGAGCGTTAGGGTTAGATATCCATTTAGGGTTCCGATTAGACCTAGGGTTAGGGTTATGTTGAGGGTTAGGGTTAGATATTCGTTTAGGGTTCCGATTGGACCTAGGTTATGGCTATGTTGAGGGCTAGGGTTAGAGATCCGGTTAGGGTTCCGATTGGACCTAGGGTTAGGGTTATGTTGAGGGCTAGGGTTAGAGATCCGGTTAGGGTTCCGATTGGACCTAGGGTTAGGGTTATGTTGAGGGCTAGTGTTAGATATCCGGTTAGGGTTCCGATTGGACCAAAGTTTAGGGTTATGTTGAGGGCGAGGGGTAGATATCCGGTTAGGGTTCCGATTGGACCTAGGGTGAGGGTTATGTTGCGGGCTAGGGTTAGATATTCGTTTAGGGTTCCGATTGGACCTAGGGTTATGGTTATGTTGAGGGCTAGGGATAGAGATCCGGTTAGGTTTCCGATAGGACCTAGGGTTAGGGTTATGTTGAGTTCTAGGTACGCAGATCCGGTTAGGGTTCCGATTCGACCTAGGGTTAGGGTTATGTAGAGGGCGAGGCGTAGAGTTCCTGTTAGGGGTCCGATTGTACCTAGGGTTAGGGTTATGTTGAGGGCTAGGGTTAGATATCCGTTTAGGTTTCCGAGTGGACCTAGGTTTAGGGTTATGTTGAGGGCTAGGTATACAGATCCGGTTAGGGTTCCGATTGGACCTAGGGTTATTGTTATGTTGAGGGCGAGTGGTAGAGAACCGGCTAGGGTTCCGATTGGACCTAGGGTTAGGGTTATGTTCAGGGCGAGGTGTAGAGATCCGGTTAGGGTTCCGATTGGACCTAGGATTAGGGTATGTTGAGGGCGAGGGTTAAAGATCCGGTTAGGTTTCCGATTGGACCAACGGTTAGGGTTATGTTGAGGGCTAGGGTTAGATATCCGTTTACTGTTCCGATGGGACCTAGGGTTAGGGTTACGTTGAGGGCTAGGGTTAGAGATCCGGTTAGGGTTCCGATTGGACCTAGGGTTAGGGTTATATTGAGGGCTAGGGTTAGAGATCCAGTTAGGGTTTTGATTGGACCTAGGGTTAGGGTTATGTTGAGGGCTAGGGTTAGAGATCCGGTTAGGGTTCTGATTGGACCTCCGGTTAGGGTTATGTTGAGTGATAGGGTTAGAGATCCGGTTAGGGTTCCGATTGGACCTAGGGTTAGGGTTATGTTGAGGGCTAGGGTTAGAGATCCGGTTAGGGTTCCGATTGGACCTAGGGTTAGGGTTATGTTGAAGGCTAGGGTTAGAAATCCGGTTAGGGTTCCGATTGGACCTAGGGTTAGGGTTATGTTGAGGGCTAGGGTTAGAGATCCGGTTAGGGTTCCGATTGGACCTAGGGTTAGGGTTATGTTGAGGGCTAGGGTTAGAGATCCGGTTAGGGTTCCGATTGGACCTAGGGTTAGGGTTATGTTGAGGGCTAGTGTTAGATATCCGGTTAGGGTTCCGTTTGGACCAAGTTTTAGGGTTATGTTGAGGGCGAGTTGTAGAGATCCGGTTAGGGTTCCGATTGGACCTAGGGTTAGGGTTATGTTGAGGGCGAGGGGTAGAGATCCTGTTAGGGTTCCGATTGGACCTAGAGTTAGGGTTATGTTGCGGGCTGGGTTAGAGATCCTGTTAGGGTTCCGATTGAAACTAGGGTTAGTGTTATGTAGAGGGCTAGGGTTAGATATCCGGTTAGGGTTCCGATTGGACTTAGGGTTAGTGTTATGTTGAGGGCTAGGGTTAGATATCCGTTTAGGGTTCCGATTGGACCTAGGGTTAGGGTTATGTTGAGGGCTAGGGTTAGATATACGTTTAGGGTTCCGATTGGACCTAGGGTTATGATTATGTTGAGGGCTAGGGATAGAGATCCGGTTAGGGTTCTGATTGGACCTAGGGTTAGGGTTATGTTGAGGGCGAGGGGTAGAGTTCCTGTTAGGGTTCCGATTGGACCTAGGGTTAGGGTTATGTTGAGGGCTAGGTTTAGAGATCCGGTTAGGGTTCCGATTGGACCTAGGGTTAGGGTTATGTTGAGGGCTAGGGTTAGATATCCATTTAGGGTTCGGATTGGACCTAGGGTTAGCGTTATGTTGAGGGCTAGGTATACAGATCCGGTTAGGGTTCCGATGGACCTAGGGTTAGGGTTATGTTGAGGGCGAGGGGTAGAGAACCGGCTAGGGTTCCGATTGGACCTAGGGTTAGGGTTATGTTGAGGGCGAGGTGTAGAGATCCGGTTAGGGTTCCGATTGGACCTAGGATTAGAGTTATGTTGAGGGCGAGGGTTAAAGATCCGGTTAGGTTTCCGATTGGACCTAGGGTTATGGTTATGTTGCGGGTTAGGGTTAGATATTCGTTTAGGGTTCCGATTGGACCTAGGGTTATGGTTATGTTGAGGGCTAGGGATAGAGATCCGGTTAGGGTTCTGATTGGACCTAGGGTTAGGGTTATGTTGAGGGCGAGTGGTAGAGAACCGGCTAGGGTTCCGATTGGACCTAGGGTTAGGGTTATGTTCAGGGCGAGGTGTAGAGATCCGGTTAGGGTTCCGATTGGACCTAGGATTAGGTATGTTGAGGGCGAGGGTTAAAGATCCGGTTAGGTTTCCGATTGGACCAACGGTTAGGGTTATGTTGAGGGCTAGGGTTAGATATCCGTTTACTGTTCCGATGGGACCTAGGGTTAGGGTTACGTTGAGGGCTAGGGTTAGAGATCCGGTTAGGGTTCCGATTGGACCTAGGGTTAGGGTTATATTGAGGGCTAGGGTTAGAGATCCAGTTAGGGTTTTGATTGGACCTAGGGTTAGGGTTATGTTGAGGGCTAGGGTTAGAGATCCGGTTAGGGTTCTGATTGGACCTCCGGTTAGGGTTATGTTGAGTGATAGGGTTAGAGATCCGGTTAGGGTTCCGATTGGACCTAGGGTTAGGGTTATGTTGAGGGCTAGGGTTAGAGATCCGGTTAGGGTTCCGATTGGACCTAGGGTTAGGGTTATGTTGAAGGCTAGGGTTAGAAATCCGGTTAGGGTTCCGATTGGACCTAGGGTTAGGGTTATGTTGAGGGCTAGGGTTAGAGATCCGGTTAGGGTTCCGATTGGACCTAGGGTTAGGGTTATGTTGAGGGCTAGGGTTAGAGATCCGGTTAGGGTTCCGATTGGACCTAGGGTTAGGGTTATGTTGAGGGCTAGTGTTAGATATCCGGTTAGGGTTCCGTTTGGACCAAGTTTTAGGGTTATGTTGACGGCGAGTTGTAGAGATCCGGTTAGGGTTCCGATTGGACCTAGGGTTAGGGTTATGTTGAGGGCGAGGGGTAGAGATCCTGTTAGGGTTCCGATTGGACCTAGAGTTAGGGTTATGTTGCGGGCTGGGTTAGAGATCCTGTTAGGGTTCCGATTGAAACTAGGGTTAGTGTTATGTAGAGGGCTAGGGTTAGATATCCGGTTAGGGTTCCGATTGGACTTAGGGTTAGGGTTATGTTGAGGGCTAGGGTTAGATATCCGTTTAGGGTTCCGATTGGACCTAGGGTTAGGGTTATGTTGAGGGCTAGGATTAGATATACGTTTAGGGTTCCGATTGGACCTAGGGTTATGATTATGTTGAGGGCTAGGGATAGAGATCCGGTTAGGGTTCTGATTGGACCTAGGGTTAGGGTTATGTTGAGGGCGAGGGGTAGAGTTCCTGTTAGGGTTCCGATTGTACCTAGGGTTAGGGTTATGTTGAGGGCTAGGGTTAGATATCCGTTTAGGGTTCCGATTTGACCTAGGGTTAGGCTTATGTTGAGGGCTAGGGTTAGATATCCGTTTAGGGTTCCGATTGGAACTAGGGTTAGGGTTATGTTGAGGGCTAGGGTTAGAGATCCAGCTAGGGTTCCGATTGGACCTAGGTTTAGGGTTATGTTGAGGGCGAGGGTTAGAGATCCGGTTAGGTTTCCAATTGGAGCAAGGGTTAGGGTTATGTTGAGGGCTAGGGTTAGATATCCGTTTACTGTTCGGATTGGACCTAGGGTTAGGGTTATGTTGAGGGCTAGGGTTAGAGGTCCGGTTAGGGTTCCGATTGGGCCTAGGGTTAGGGTTATGTTGAGGGCTAGGGTTAGAGATCCAGTTAGGGTTTTGATTGGACCTAGTGTTAGGGTTATGTTGAGGGCTGGGGTTAGAGATCCGGTTAGGGTTCCGATTGGACCTAGGGTTATGGTTATGTTGAGTTCTAGGTACACAGATCCGGTTAGGGTTCCGATTCTACCTAGGGTTAGGGTTATGTAGAGGGCGAGGCGTAGAGTTCCTGTTAGGGGTCCGATTGTACCTAGGGTTAGGGTTATGTTGAGGGCTAGGGTTAGATATCCGTTTAGAGTTCCGATTGGACCTAGGGTTAGGGTTATGTTGAGGGCTAGGATTAGATATCCGTTTAGGGCTCCGAGTGGACCTAGGGTTAGGGTTATGTTGAAGGCTAGGGTTAGAAATCCGGTTAGGGTTCCGATTGGACCTAGGGTTAGGGTTATGTTGAGGGCTAGGGTTAGATATCCGTTTAGGGTTCGGATTGGACCTAGGGTTAGGGTTATGTTGAGGGCTAGGGATAGAGATCCGGTTAGGGTTTTGATTGAACCTAGGGTTAGGGTTATGTTGAGGGCTAGGTATACAGATCCGGTTAGGGTTCCGATTGGACCTAGGGTTAGGGTTATATTGAGGGCTAGGGTTAGAGATCCAGTTAGGGTTTTGATTGGACCTAGGGTTAGGGTTATGTTGAGGGCTAGGGTTAGAGATCCGGTTAGGGTTCCGATTGGACCTCCGGTTAGGGTTATGTTGAGTGCTAGGGTTAGAGATCCGGTTAGGGTTCCGATTGGACCTAGGGTTAGGGTTATGTTGAGGGCTCGGTATACAGATCCGGTTAGGGTTCCGATTGGACCTAGGGTTAGGGTTATGTTGAGGGCTAGGTTTAGAGATCCGGTTAGGGTTCCGATTGGACCTAGGGTTAGGGTTATGTTGAGGGCTAGGGTTAGATATCCATTTAGGGTTCGGATTGGACCTAGGGTTAGCGTTATGTTGAGGGCTAGGTATACAGATCCGGTTAGGGTTCCGATGGACCTAGGGTTAGGGTTATGTTGAGGGCGAGGGGTAGAGAACCGGCTAGGGTTCCGATTGGACCTAGGGTTAGGGTTATGTTGAGGGCGAGGTGTAGAGATCCGGTTAGGGTTCCGATTGGACCTAGGATTAGAGTTATGTTGAGGGCGAGGGTTAAAGATCCGGTTAGGTTTCCGATTGGACCTAGGGTTATGGTTATGTTGCGGGTTAGGGTTAGATATTCGTTTAGGGTTCCGATTGGACCTAGGGTTATGGTTATGTTGAGGGCTAGGGATAGAGATCCGGTTAGGGTTCTGATTGGACCTAGGGTTAGGGTTATGTTGAGGGCGAGGGGTAGAGTTCCTGTTAGGGTTACGATTGTACCTAGGGTAAGGGTTATGTTGAGGGCTAGGGTTAGATATCCGTTTAGGGTTCCGTTTAGACCTAGGGTTAGGGTTATGTTGAGGGCAAGGGTTAGATATCCGTTTAGGGTTCCGATTGGACCTAGGGTTAGGGTTAGGTTGAGGGCTAGGGTTATAGATCCGGTTAGGGTTTCGATTGGACCTAGGGTTAGGGTTATGTTGAGGGCGATGGTTAGAGATCTGGTTAGGGTTCCGATTGGACCTAGGGTTAGTGTTATGTTGAGGGCGAGGTGTAGAGTACCGGCTAGGATTCCGTTTGGATTTAGGGTTAGGGTTATGTTGAGGGCGAGGTGTAGAGATCCGGTTAGGCTTCCGATTGGACCTAGGATTAGGGTTCTGTTGAGGGCGAGGGTTAGAGATCTGGTTAGGTTTCCGATTGGACCAAGGGTTAGGGTTATGTTGAGGGCTAGGGTTAGATATCCGTTTACTGTTCCGATTGGTCCTAGGGTTAGGGTTATGTTGAGGGCTAGGGTTAGAGATCCGGTTAGGGTTCCCATTGGACCTAGGGTTAGGGTTATGTTGAGGGCTAGGGTTAGAGATCCAGTTAGGGTTTTGATTGGACCTAGGTTTAGGGTTATGTTGAGGGCTAGGGTTAGAGATCCGGTTAGGGTTCCGATTGGACCTCGGGTTAGGGTTATGTTGAGCGCTAGGGTTAGAGATCCGGTTAGGGTTCCGATTGGACCTAGGGTTTGGGTTATGTTGAGGGCTAGGGTTAGAGATATGGTTAGGGTTCCGATTGGACCTAGGGTTAGGGTTATGTTGAGGGCTAGGTATACAGATCCGGATAGGGTTCCGATTGGACCTAGTGTTAGGGTTATGTTGAGGGCTAGCGTTAGAGATCCGGTTAGGGTTCCGATTGAACCTAGGGTTAGGGTTATGTTGAGGGCTCGGGTTAGAGATCTGGTTAGGGTTCCGATTGGAGCTAGGGTTAGGGTTATGTTGAGGGCTAGGTTTAGAGAGCCGGTTAGGATTCCGATTGGACCTAGGGTTAGGGTTATGTTGAGGGCTAGGGATATAGATCCTGTTAGGGTTCCGATTGGACCTAGGGTTAGGGTTATGTTGAGGGCGAGGGGTAGAGATCCTGTTAGGGTTCCGATTGGACCTAGGGTTAGGGTTATGTTGAGGGCGAGGGTTAGATATCCGGTTAGGTTTCCAATTGGACCAAGGGTTAGGGTTATGTTGAGAGCTAGGGTTAGATATCCGTTTACTGTTCCGATTGGACCTAGGGTTAGGGTTATGTTGAGGGCTAGGTTTGGAGATCCGGTTAGGGTTCAGATTGGACCTAGGGTTAGGGTTATGTTGAGGGCTAGGGTTAGAGATCCAGTTAGGGTTCTGATTGGACCTAGGGTTAGGGTTATGTTGAAGGCGAGGGGTAGAGTTCCTGTTAGAGTTCCGATTGTACCTAGGGTAAGGGTTATGTTGAGGGCTAGGGTTAGATATCCGTTTAGGGTTCCGATTAGACCTAGGGTTAGGGTTATGTTGAGGGTTAGGGTTAGATAGTCGTTTAGGGTTCCGATTGGACCTAGGTTATGGCTATGTTTAGAGCTAGGGTTAGAGATCCGGTTAGGGTTCCGATTGGACCTAGGGTTAGGGTTATGTTGAGAGCTAGAGTTAGAGATCCGGTTAGGGTTCCGATTGGACCTAGGGTTAGGATTATGTTGAGGGCTAGTGTTAGATATCCGGTTAGGGTTCCGATTGGACCAAGGTTTAGGGTTATGTTGAGGGCGAGGGGTAGAGTTCCTGTTAGAGTTCCGATTGTACCTAGGGTAAGGGTTATGTTGAGGGCTAGGGTTAGATATCCGTTTAGGGTTCCGATTAGACCTAGGGTTAGGGTTATGTTGAGGGCTAGGTATAGAGATCCGGTTAGGGTTCTGATTGGACCTAGGGTTTGGGTTATGTTGAGGGCGAGGGGTAGAGTTCCTGCTAGGGTTCCGATTGTACCTAGGGTAAGGGTTATGTTGAGGGCTAGGGTTAGATATCCGTTTAGGGTTCCGATTAGACCCAGGGTTAGGGTTATGTTGAGGGCTAGGGTTAGATATCCGTTTAGGGTTCCGATTGGACCTAGGGTTAGGGTTATGTTGAGGGCTAGGGTTAGAGATCCGGTTAGGGTTCCGATTGGACCTACGGTTAGTGTTATGTTGAGGGCGATGGTTAGAGATCTGGTTAGGGTTCCGATTGGAACTACGGTTAGGGTTATGTTGAGGGCGAGGGGTAGAGTTCCTGTTAGGGTTACGATTGTACCTAGGGTAAGGGTTATGTTGAGGGCTAGGGTTAGATATCCGTTTAGGGTTCCGATTAGACCTAGGGTTAGGGTTATGTTGAGGGCTAGGGTTAGATATCCGTTTAGGGTTCCGATTAGACCTAGGGTTAGGGTTATGTTGAGGGCTAGGGTTAGATATCCGTTTAGGGTTCCGATTGGACCTAGGGTTAGGGTTAGGTTGAGGGCTAGGGTTAGAGATCCGGTTAGGGTTCCGATTGGACCTAGGGTTAGGGTTATGTTGAGGGCGATGGTTAGAGATCTGGTTAGGGTTCCGATTGGACCTAGGGTTAGGCTTATGTTGAGGGCGAGGTGTAGAGAACCGGCTAGGATTCCGTTTGGACTTAGGGTTAGGGTTATGTTGAGGGCGAGGTGTAGAGATCCGGTTAGGCTTCCGATTGGACCTAGGATTAGGGTTCTGTTGAGGGCGAGGGTTAGAGATCTGGTTAGGTTTCCGATTGGACCAAGGGTTAGGGTTATGTTGAGGGCTAGGGTTAGATATCCGTTTACTGTTCCGATTGGTCCTAGGGTTAGGGTTATGTTGAGGGCTAGGGTTAGAGATCCGGTTAGGGTTCCGATTGGACCTCGGGTTAGGGTTATGTTGAGCGCTAGGGATAGAGATCCGGTTAGGGTTCCGATTGGACCTAGGGTTTGGGTTATGTTGAGGGCTAGGGATAGAGATATGGTTAGGGTTCTGATTGGACCTAGGGTTAGGGTTATGTTGAGGGCTAGGTATACAGATCCAGATAGGGTTCCGATTGGACCTAGGGTTAGGGTTATGTTGAGGGCTAGCGTTAGAGATCCGGTTAGGGTTCCGATTGAACCTAGGGTTAGGGTTATGTTGAGGTCTAGGTACACAGATCCGGTTAGGGTTCCGATTGGACCTAGGGTTAGGGTTATGTTGAAGGCTAGGGTAAGAAATCCGGTTAGGGTTCCGATTGGACCTAGGGTTAGGGACATATTGAGGGCTAGGGTGAGAGATCCGGTTAGGGTTCCGATTGGACCTAGGGTTAGGGTTATGTTGAGGGCTAGGGTTAGATATTCGTTTAATGTTCCGATTGGACCTAGGGTTAGGGTTATGTTGAGGGCTAGGGGTAGAGTTCCTGTTAAGGTTCCGATTGTACCTAGGGTAAGGGTTATGTTGAGGGCTAGGGTTAGATATCCGTTTAGGGTACCGATTGGACGTAGGGTTAGGGTTATGTTGAGGGCTAGGGTTAGATATCCGTTTAGGGTTCCGATTGGACCTAGGGTTAGGGGTATGTTGAGGGCTAAGGTTAGAGATCCGGTTAGGGTTCCGATTGGACCTAGGGTTACGGTTATGTTGAGGGCGAGGGTTAGAGATCTGGTTAGGGTTCCGATTGGACCTAGGGTTAGGGTTATGTTGAGGGCGAGGTGTAGAGATCCGGTTATGGTTCCGATTGGACCTAGGATTAGGGTTTTGTTGAGGTCGAGGGTTAGAGATCCGGTTAGATTTCCAATTGGACCTAGGATTAGGGTTTTGTTGAGGTCGAGGGTTAGAGATCCGGTTAGATTTCCAATTGGACCAAGGGTTAGGGTTATGTTGAGAGCTAGGGTTAGAGATCCGGTTAGGGTTCCGATTGGACCTAGGGTTAGGGTTATCTTGAGGGCTAGGGTTAGAGTTCCGGTTAGGGTTCCGATTGGACCTAGGGTTATGGTTATGTTGAGGGCTAGGGATAGAGATCCGGTTAGGGTTCTGATTGGACCTAGGGTTAGGGTTATGTTGAAGGCGAGGGGTAGAGTTCCTGTTAGGGTTCCGATTGTACCTAGGGTAAGGGTTATGTTGAGCGATAGGGTTAGATATCCATTTAGGGTTCCGATTAGACCTAGGGTTAGGGTTATGTTGAGGGTTAGGGTTAGATATTCGTTTAGGGTTCCGATTGGACCTAGGTTATGGCTATGTTGAGGGCTAGGGTTAGCGATCCGGTTAGGGTTCCGATTGGACCTAGGGTTAGGATTATGTTGAGGGCTAGGGTTAGAGATCCGGTTAGGGTTCCGATTGGACCTAGGGTTAGGGTTATGTTGAGGGCTAGTGTTAGATATCCGGTTAGGGTTCCGATTGGACCAAAGTTTAGGGTTAGGTTGAGGGCGAGGGGTAGATATCCGGTTAGGGTTCCGATTGGACCTAGGGTGAGGGTTATGTTGCGGGCTAGGGTTAGATATTCGTTTAGGGTTCCGATTGGACCTAGGGTTACGGTTATGTTGAGGGCTAGGGATAGAGATCCGGTTAGGGTTCTGATTGGACCTAGGGTTAGGGTTATGTTGAGGGCGAGGGGTAGAGTTCCTGTTAGGGTTACGATTGTACCTAGGGTAAGGGTTATGTTGAGGGCTAGGGTTACATATCCGTTTAGGGTTCCGATTAGACCTAGGGTTAGGGTTATGTTGAGGGCTAGGGTTAGATATCCGTTTAGGGTTCCGATTAGACCTAGGGTTAGGGTTATGTTGAGGGCTAGGGTTAGATATCCGTTTAGGGTTCCGATTGGACCTAGGGTTAGGGTTAGTTTGAGGGCTAGGGTTAGAGATCCGGTTAGGGTTCCGATTGGACCTAGGGTTAGGGTTATGTTGAGGGCGATGGTTAGAGATCTGGTTAGGGTTCCGATTGGACCTAGGGTTAGGGTTATGTTGAGGGCGATGTGTAGAGAACCGGCTAGGATTCCGTTTGGACTTAGGGTTAGGGTTATGTTGAGGGCGAGGTGTAGAGATCCGGTTAGGCTTCCGATTCAACCTAGGATTAGGGTTCTGTTGAGGGCGAGGGTTAGAGATCTGGTTAGGTTTCCGATTGGACCAAGGGTTAGGGTTATGTTGAGGGCTAGGGTTAGATATCCGTTTACTGTTCCGATTGGTCCTAGGGTTAGGATTATGTTGAGGGCTAGGGTTAGAGATCCGGTTAGGGTTCCGATTGGACCTAGGGTTAGGGTTATGTTGAGGGCTAGGTATACAGATCCGGATAGGGTTCCGATTGGACCTAGGGTTAGGGTTATGTTGAGGGCTAGCGTTAGAGATCCGGTTAGGGTTCCGATTGAACCTAGGGTTAGGGTTATGTTGAGGGCTAGGGTTAGAGATCTGGTTAGGGTTCCGATTGGAGCTAGGGTTAGGGTTATGTTGAGGGCTAGGTTTAGAGAGCCTGTTAGGGTTCCGATTGGACCTAGGTTAGGGTTATGTTGAGGGCTAGGGATATAGATCTTGTTAGGGTTCCGATTGGACCTAGGGTTAGGGTTATGTTGAGGGCGAGGGGTAGAGATCCTGTTAGGGTTCCGATTGGACCTAGGGTTATGGTTATGTTGAGGGCGAGGGTTAGAGATCCGGTTAGGTTTCCAATTGGACCAAGGGTTAGGGTTATGTTGAGGGCTAGGGTTAGATATCCGTTTACTGTTCCGATTGGACCTAGGGTTAGGGTTATGTTGAGGGCTAGGTTTAGAGATCCGGTTAGGGTTCCGATTGGATCTTGGGTTAGGGTTATGTTGAGGGCTAGGGTTAGAGATCCAGTTAGGGTTTTGATTGGACCTAGGGTTAGGGTTATCTTGAGGGTTAGGGTTAGAGATCCGGTTAGGGTTCCGATTGGACCAAGGGTTATGGTTATGTTGAGGGCTAGGGATAGAGATCCGGTTAGGGTTCTGATTGGACCTAGGGTTAGGGTTATGTTGAAGGCGAGGGGTAGAGTTCCTGTTAGGGTTCCGATTGTACCTAGGGTAAGGGTTATGTTGAGGGCTAGGGTTAGATATCCGTTTAGGGTTCCGATTAGACCTAGGGTTAGGGTTATGTTGAGGGTTAGGGTTAGATATTCGTTTAGGGTTCCGATTGGACCTAGGTTATGGCTATGTTGAGGGCTAGGGTTAGAGATCCGGTTAGGGTTCCGATTGGACCTAGGGTTAGGGTTATGTTGAGAGCTAGGGTTAGAGATCCGGTTAGGGTTCCGATTGGACCTAGGGTTAGGGTTATGTTGAGGGCTAGTGTTAGATATCCGGTTAGGGTTCCGATTGGACCAAGGTTTAGGGTTATGTTGAGGGCGAGGGGTATAGATCCGGTTAGGGTTCCGATTGGACCTAAGGTTAGGGTTATGTTGCGGGCTGGGTTAGAGATCCTGTTAGGGTTCCGAGTGGAACTAGGGTTAGGGTTATATAGAGGGCTAGGGTTAGATATCCGGTTAGGGTTCCGATTGGACCTAGGGTTAAAGTTATGTTGAGGGTTAGGTTTAGATATCCGTTTAGGGTTCCGATTGGACTTAGGGTTAGGGTTATGTTGAGGGCTAGGGTTAGATATTCGTTTAGGGTTCCGATTGGACCTAGGGTTATGGTTATGTTGAGGGCTAGGGATAGAGATCCGGTTAGGGTTCTGATTGGACCTAGGGTTTGGGTTATGTTGAGGGCGAGGGGTAGAGTTCCTGTTAGGGTTCCGATTGTACCTAGGGTAAGGGTTATGTTGAGGGCTAGGGTTAGATATCCGTTTAGGGTTCCGATTAAACCTAGGGTTAGGGTTATGTTGAGGGCTAGGGTTAGATATCCGTTTAGGGTTTCGATTAGACCTAGGGTTAGGGTTATGTTGAGGGCTAGGGTTAGATATCCGTTTAGGGTTCCGATTGGACCTAGGGTTAGGGTTATGTTGAGGGCTAGGGTTAGATATCCGGTTAGGGTTCCGATTGGACCTAGGGTTAGTGTTATGTTGAGGGCGATGGTTAGAGATCTGGTTAGGGTTCCGATTGGAACTACGGTTAGGGTTATGTTGAGGGCGAGGGGTAGAGTTCCTGTTAGGGTTACGATTGTACCTAGGGTAAGGGTTATGTTGAGGGCTAGGGTTAGATATCCGTTTAGGGTTCCGATTAGACCTAGGGTTAGGGTTATGTTGAGGGCTAGGGTTAGAGTTCCTGTTAGGGTTCCGATTAGACCTAGGGTTAGGGTTATGTTGAGGGCTAGGGTTAGATATCCGTTTAGGGTTCCGATTGGACCTAGGGTTAGGGTTAGGTTGAGGGCTAGGGTTAGAGATCTGGTTAGGGTTCCGATTGGACCTAGGGTTAGGGTTATGTTGACGGCGAGGTGTAGAGATCCGGTTATGGTTCCGATTGGACCTAGGATTAGGGTTATGTTGAGGTCGAGGGTTAGAGATCCGGTTAGATTTCCAATTGGACCAAGGGTTAGGGTTATGTTGAGGGCTAGGGTTAGAGATCCGGTTAGGGTTCCGATTGGACCTAGGGTTAGGGTTATCTTGAGGGCTAGGGTTAGAGTTCCGGTTAGGGTTCCGATTGGACCTAGGGTTATGGTTATGTTGAGGGCTAGGGATAGAGATCCGGTTAGGGTTCTGATTGGACCTAGGGTTAGGGTTATGTTGAAGGCGAGGGGTAGAGTTCCTGTTAGGGTTCCGATTGTACCTAGGGTAAGGGTTATGTTGAGGGCTAGGGTTAGATATCCGTTTAGGGTTCCGATTAGACCTAGGGTTAGGGTTATGTTGAGGGTTAGGGTTAGATATTCGTTTAGGGTTCCGATTGGACCTAGGTTATGGCTATGTTGAGGGCTAGGGTTAGAGATCCGGTTAGGGTTCCGATTGGACCTAGGGTTAGGGTTATGTTGAGGGCTAGGGTTAGAGATCCGGTTAGGGTTCCGATTAGACCTAGGGTTAGGGTTATGTTGAGGGCTAGGGTTAGATATCCATTTAGGGTTCCGATTGGACCTAGGGTTAGGGTTAGGTTGAGGGCTAGGGTTAGAGATCCGGTTAGGGTTCCGATTGGACCTCGGGTTAGGGTTATGTTGAGGGCGATGGTTAGAGATCTGGTTAGGGTTCCGATTGGACCTAGGGTTAGGGTTATGTTGAGGGCGAGGTGTAGAGAACCGGTTAGGATTCCGTTTGGACTTAGGGTTAGGGTTATGTTGAGGGCGAGGTGTAGAGATCCGGTTAGGCTTCCGATTGGACCTAGGATTAGGGTTCTGTTGAGGGCGAGGGTTAGAGATCTGGTTAGGTTTCCGATTGGACCAAGGGTTAGGGTTATGTTGAGGGGTAGGGTTAGATATCCGTTTACTGTTCCGATTGGTCCTAGGGTTAGGGTTATGTTGAGGGCTAGGGTTAGAGATCCGGTTAGGGTTCCGATTGGACCTAGGGTTAGGGTTATGTTGAGGGCTAGTGTTAGAGATCCAGTTAGGGTTTTGATTGGACCTAGGGTTAGGGTTATGTTGAGGGCTAGGGTTAGATATCCGTTTAGGGTTTCGATTAGACCTAGGGTTAGGGTTATGTTGAGGGCTAGGGTTATATATCCGTTTAGGGTTCCGATTGGACCTAGGGTTAGGGTTATGTTGAGGGCTAGGGTTAGATATCCGGTTAGGGTTCCGATTGGACCTAGGGTTAGTGTTATGTTGAGGGCGATGGTTAGAGATCTGGTTAGGGTTCCGATTGGAACTACGGTTAGGGTTATGTTGAGGGCGAGGGGTAGAGTTCCTGTTAGGGTTACGATTGTACCTAGGGTAAGGGTTATGTTGACGGCGAGTTGTAGAGATCCGGTTATGGTTCCGATTGGACCTAGGATTAGGGTTATGTTGAGGTCAAGGGTTAGAGATCCGGTTAGATTTCCAATTGGACCAAGGGTTAGGGTTATGTTGAGGGCTAGGGTTAGAGATCCGGTTAGGGTTCCGATTGGACCTAGGGTTAGGGTTATCTTGAGGGCTAGGGTTAGAGTTCCGGTTAGGGTTCCGATTGGACCTAGGGTTATGGTTATGTTGAGGGCTAGGGATAGAGATCCGGTTGGGGTTCTGATTGGACCTAGGGTTAGGGTTATGTTGAAGGCGAGGGGTAGAGTTCCTGTTAGGGTTCCGATTGTACCTAGGGTAAGGGTTATGTTGAGGGCTAGGGTTAGATATCCGTTTAGGGTTCCGATTAGACCTAGGGTTAGGGTTATGTTGAGGGTTAGGGTTAGATATTCGTTTAGGGTTCCGATTGGACCTAGGTTATGGCTATGTTGAGGGCTAGGGTTAGAGATCCGGTTAGGGTTCCGATTGGACCTAGGGTTAGGGTTATGTTGAGGGCTAGGGTTAGAGATCCGGTTAGGGTTCCGATTAGACCTAGGGTTAGGGTTATGTTGAGGGCTAGGGTTAGATATCCGTTTAGGGTTCCGATTGGACCTAGGGTTAGGGTTAGGTTGAGGGCTAGGGTTAGAGATCCGGTTAGGGTTCCGATTGGAACTAGGGTTAGGGTTATGTTGAGGGCGATGGTTAGAGATCTGGTTAGGGTTCCAATTGGACCTAGGGTTAGGGTTATGTTGAGGGCGAGGTGTAGAGAACCGGCTAGGATTCCGTTTGGACTTAGGGTTAGGGTTATGTTGAGGGCGAGGTGTAGAGATCCGGTTAGGCTTCCGATTGGACCTAGGATTAGGGTTCTGTTGAGGGCGAGGGTTAGAGATCTGGTTAGGTTTCCGATTGGACCAAGGGTTAGGGTTATGTTGAGGGCTAGGGTTAGATATCCGTTTACTGTTCCGATTGGTCCTAGGGTTAGGGTTATGTTGAGGGCTAGGGTTAGAGATCCGGTTAGGGTTCCGATTGGACCTAGGGTTAGGGTTATGTTGAGGGCTACGTATACAGATCCGGATAGGGTTCCGATTGGACCTAGGGTTAGGGTTATGTTGAGGGCTAGCGTTAGAGATCCGGTTAGGGTTCCGATTGAACCTAGGGTTAGGGTTATGTTGAGGGCTAGGGTTAGAGATCTGGTTAGGGTTCCGATTGGAGCTAGGGTTAGGGTTATGTTGAGGGCTAGGTTTAGAGAGCCGGTTAGGGTTCCGATTGGACCTAGGTTAGGCTTATGTTGAGGGCTAGGGATATAGATCTTGTTAGGGTTCCGATTGGACCTAGGGTTAGGGTTATGTTGAGGGCGAGGGGTAGAGATCCTGTTAGGGTTCCGATTGGACCTAGGGTTAGGGTTATGTTGAGGGCGAGGGTTAGAGATCCGGTTAGGTTTCCAATTGGACCAAGGGTTAGGGTTATGTTGAGGGCTAGGGTTAGATATCCGTTTACTGTTCCGATTGGACCTAGGGTTAGGGTTATGTTGAGGGCTAGGTTTAGAGATCCGGTTAGGGTTCCGATTGGACCTAGGGTTAGGGTTATGTTGAGGGCTAGGGTTAGAGATCCAGTTAGGGTTTTGATTGGACCTAGGGTTAGGGTTATGTTGAGGGCTAGGGTTAGAGATCCGGTTAGGGTTCCGATTGGACCAAGGGTTATGGTTATGTTGAGGGCTAGGGATAGAGATCCGGTTAGGGTTCTGATTGGACCTAGGGTTAGGGTTATGTTGAAGGCGAGGGGTAGAGTTCCTGTTAGGGTTCCGATTGTACCTAGGGTAAGGGTTATGTTGAGGGCTAGGGTTAGATATCCGTTTAGGGTTCCGATTAGACCTAGGGTTAGGGTTATGTTGAGGGTTAGGGTTAGATATTCGTTTAGGGTTCCGATTGGACCTAGGTTATGGCTATGTTGAGGGCTAGGGTTAGAGATCCGGTTAGGGTTCCGATTGGACCTAGGGTTAGGGTTATGTTGAGACCTAGGGTTAGAGATCCGGTTAGGGTTCCGATTGGACCTAGGGTTAGGGTTATGTTGAGGGCTAGTGTTAGATATCCGATTAGGGTTCCGATTGGACCAAGGTTTAGGGTTATGTTGAGGGCGAGGGGTATAGATCCGGTTAGGGTTCCGATTGGACCTAGGGTTAGGGTTATGTTGCGGGCTGGGTTAGAGATCCTGTTAGGGTTCCGAGTGGAACTAGGGTTAGGGTTATGTAGAGGGCTAGGGTTAGATATCCGGTTAGGGTTCCGATTGGACCTAGGGTTAGGGTTATGTTGAGTTCTAGGTACACAGATACGGTTAGGGTTCCGATTCTACCTAGGGTTAGGGTTATGTAGAGGGCGAGGCGTAGAGTTCCTGTTAGGGGTCCGATTGTACCTAGGGTTAGGGTTATGTTGAGGGCTAGTGTTAGATATCCGGTTAGGGTTCCGTTAGGACCAAGTTTTAGGGTTATGTTGAGGGCGAGTGGTAGAGATCCGGTTAGGGTTCCGATTGGACCTCGCGTTAGGGTTATGTTGAGGGCGAGGGGTACAGATCCCGTTAGGGTTCCGATTGGACCTAGAGTTAGGGTTATGTTGCGGGCTGGGTTAGAGATCCTGTTAGGGTTCCGATTGAAACTAGGGTTATTGTTATGTAGAGGGCTAGGGTTAGATATCCGGTTAGGGTTCCGATTGGACCTAGGGTTAGGGTTATGTTGAGGGCTAGGGTTCGATATCCGTGTAGGGTTCCGATTGGACCTAGGGTTAGGGTTATGTTGAGGGCTAGGGTTAGATATCCGTTTAGGGTTACGATTGGACCTAGGGTTATGATTATGTTGAGGGCTAGGGATAGAGATCCGGTTAGGGTTCAGATTGGACCTAGGGTTAGGGTTATGTTGAGGGCTAGGGTTAGATATCCGTTTAGCGTTCCGATTGGACCTAGGGTTAGGCTTATGTTGAGGGCTAGGTTTAGATATCCGTTTAGGGTTCCGATCGGAACTAGGGTTAGGGTTATGTTGAGGGCTAGGGTTAGAGATCCGGCTAGGGTTCCGATTGGACCTAGGGTTAGGGTTATGTTGAGGGCGAGGGTTAGAGATCCGGTTAGGTTTCCAATTGGACCAAGGGTTAGGGTTATGTTGAGGGCTAGGGTTAGATATCCGTTTACTGTTCCGATTGGACCTAGGGTTAGGGTTATGTTGAGGGCTAGGTTTAGAGATCCGGTTAGGGTTCCGATTGGGCCCAGGGTTAGGGTTATGTTGAGGGCTAGGGTTAGAGACCAAGTTAGGGTTTTGATTGGACCTAGTGTTAGGGTTATGTTGAGGGCTAGGGTTAGAGATCCGGTTAGGGTTCCGATTGGACCTAGGGTTATGGTTATGTTGAGGGCTAGGGATAGAGATCCGGTTAGGGTTCTGATTGGACCTAGGGTTAGGGTTATGTTGAAGGCGAGGGGTAGAGTTCCTGTTAGGGTTCCGATTGTACCTAGGGTAAGGGTTATGTTGAGGGCTAGGGTTAGATATCCGTTTAGGGTTCCGATTAGACCTAGGGTTAGGGTTATATTGAATGCGAGGGGTAGAGATCCGGTTAGGGTTCCGATTGGACCGAGGATTAGGGTTTTGTTGAGGGCGAGGGGTAGAGATCCGGTTAGGTTTCCGATAGGACCTAGGGTTAGGGTTATGTTGAGTTCTAGGTACGCAGATCCGGTTAGGGTTCCGATTCGACCTAGGGTTAGGGTTATGTAGAGGGCGAGGCGTAGAGTTCCTGTTAGGGGTCCGATTGTACCTAGGGTTAGGGTTATGTTGAGGGCTAGGGTTAGATATCCGTTTAGGGTTCCGAGTGGACCTAGGTTTAGGGTTATGTTGAGGGCTAGGTATACAGATCCGGTTAGGGTTCCGATTGGACCTAGGGTTAGGGTTATGTTGAAGGCTAGAGTTAGAAATCCGGTTAGGGTTCCGATTGGACCTAGGGTTAGGGTTATGTTGAGGGCTAGGGTTAGATATCCGTTTAGGGTTCGGATTGGACCTAGGGTTAGGGTTATGTTGAGGGCTAGGATAGAGATCCGGTTAGGGTTTTGATTGGACCTAGGGTTAGGGTTATGTTGAGGGCTAGGTATACAGATCCGGTTAGGGTTCCGATTGGACCTAGGGTTAGGGTTATGTTGAGGGCGAGTGGTAGAGAACCGGCTAGGGTTCCGATTGGACCTAGGGTTAGGGTTATGTTCAGGGCGAGGTGTAGAGATCCGGTTAGGGTTCCGATTGGACCTAGGATTAGGGTTATGTTGAGGGCGAGGGTTAAAGATCCGGTTAGGTTTCCGATTGGACCAACGGTTAGGGTTATGTTGAGGGCTAGGGTTAGATATCCGTTTACTGTTCCGATTGGACCTAGGGTTAGGGTTACGTTGAGGGCTAGGGTTAGAGATCCGGTTAGGGTTCCGATTGGACCTAGGGTTAGGGTTATATTGAGGGCTAGGGTTAGAGATCCAGTTAGGGTTTTGATTGGACCTAGGGTTAGGGTTATGTTGAGTGATAGGGTTAGAGATCCGGTTAGGGTTCCGATTGGACCTAGGGTTAGGGTTATGTTGAGGGCTAGGGTTAGAGATCCGGTTAGGGTTCCGATTGGACCTAGGGTTAGGGTTATGTTGAAGGCTAGGGTTAGAAATCCGGTTAGGGTTCCGATTGGACCTAGGGTTAGGGTTATGTTGAGGGCTAGGGTTAGAGATCCGGTTAGGGTTCCGATTGGACCTAGGGTTAGGGTTATGTTGAGGGCTAGGGTTAGAGATCCGGTTAGGGTTCCGATTGGACCTAGGGTTAGGGTTATGTTGAGGGCTAGTGTTAGATATCCGGTTAGGGTTCCGTTTGGACCAAGTTTTAGGGTTATGTTGAGGGCGAGTTGTAGAGATCCGGTTAGGGTTCCGATTGGACCTAGGGTTAGGGTTATGTTGAGGGCGAGGGGTAGAGATCCTGTTAGGGTTCCGATTGGACCTAGAGTTAGGGTTATGTTGCGGGCTGGGTTAGAGATCTTGTTAGGGTTCCGATTGAAACTAGGGTTAGTGTTATGTAGAGGGCTAGGGTTAGATATCCGGTTAGGGTTCCGATTGGACTTAGGGTTAGGGTTATGTTGAGGGCTAGGGTTAGATATCCGTTTAGGGTTCCGATTGGACCTAGGGTTAGGGTTATGTTGAGGGCTAGGGTTAGATATACGTTTAGGGTTCCGATTGGACCTAGGGTTATGATTATGTTGAGGGCTAGGGATAGAGATCCGGTTAGGGTTTTGATTGGACCTAGGGTTAGGGTTATGTTGAGGGCGAGGGGTAGAGTTCCTGTTAGGGTTCCGATGGTACCTATGGTTAGGGTTATGTTGAGGGCTAGGGTTAGATATCCGTTTTGGGTTCCGATTGGACCTAGGGTTAGGCTTATGTTGAGGGCTAGGGTTAGATATCCGTTTAGGGTTCCGATTGGAACTAGGGTTAGGGTTATGTTGAGAGCTAGGGTTAGAGATCCGGTTAGGGTTCCGATTGGACCTAGGGTTAGGGTTATGTTGAGGGCTAGTGTTAGATATCCGGTTAGGGTTCCGATTGGACCAAGGTTTAGGGTTATGTTGAGGGCGAGGGGTATAGATCCGGTTAGGGTTCCGATTGGACCTAAGGTTAGGGTTATGTTGCGGGCTGGGTTAGAGATCCTGTTAGGGTTCCGAGTGGAACTAGGGTTAGGGTTATATAGAGGGCTAGGGTTAGATATCCGGTTAGGGTTCCGATTGGACCTAGGGTTAAAGTTATGTTGAGGGTTAGGTTTAGATATCCGTTTAGGGTTCCGATTGGACTTAGGGTTAGGGTTATGTTGAGGGCTAGGGTTAGATATTCGTTTAGGGTTCCGATTGGACCTAGGGTTATGGTTATGTTGAGGGCTAGGGATAGAGATCCGGTTAGGGTTCTGATTGGACCTAGGGTTTGGGTTATGTTGAGGGCGAGGGGTAGAGTTCCTGTTAGGGTTCCGATTGTACCTAGGGTAAGGGTTATGTTGAGGGCTAGGGTTAGATATCCGTTTAGGGTTCCGATTAAACCTAGGGTTAGGGTTATGTTGAGGGCTAGGGTTAGATATCCGTTTAGGGTTTCGATTAGACCTAGGGTTAGGGTTATGTTGAGGGCTAGGGTTAGATATCCGTTTAGGGTTCCGATTGGACCTAGGGTTAGGGTTATGTTGAGGGCTAGGGTTAGATATCCGGTTAGGGTTCCGATTGGACCTAGGGTTAGTGTTATGTTGAGGGCGATGGTTAGAGATCTGGTTAGGGTTCCGATTGGAACTACGGTTAGGGTTATGTTGAGGGCGAGGGGTAGAGTTCCTGTTAGGGTTACGATTGTACCTAGGGTAAGGGTTATGTTGAGGGCTAGGGTTAGATATCCGTTTAGGGTTCCGATTAGACCTAGGGTTAGGGTTATGTTGAGGGCTAGGGTTAGAGTTCCTGTTAGGGTTCCGATTAGACCTAGGGTTAGGGTTATGTTGAGGGCTAGGGTTAGATATCCGTTTAGGGTTCCGATTGGACCTAGGGTTAGGGTTAGGTTGAGGGCTAGGGTTAGAGATCTGGTTAGGGTTCCGATTGGACCTAGGGTTAGGGTTATGTTGACGGCGAGGTGTAGAGATCCGGTTATGGTTCCGATTGGACCTAGGATTAGGGTTATGTTGAGGTCGAGGGTTAGAGATCCGGTTAGATTTCCAATTGGACCAAGGGTTAGGGTTATGTTGAGGGCTAGGGTTAGAGATCCGGTTAGGGTTCCGATTGGACCTAGGGTTAGGGTTATCTTGAGGGCTAGGGTTAGAGTTCCGGTTAGGGTTCCGATTGGACCTAGGGTTATGGTTATGTTGAGGGCTAGGGATAGAGATCCGGTTAGGGTTCTGATTGGACCTAGGGTTAGGGTTATGTTGAAGGCGAGGGGTAGAGTTCCTGTTAGGGTTCCGATTGTACCTAGGGTAAGGGTTATGTTGAGGGCTAGGGTTAGATATCCGTTTAGGGTTCCGATTAGACCTAGGGTTAGGGTTATGTTGAGGGTTAGGGTTAGATATTCGTTTAGGGTTCCGATTGGACCTAGGTTATGGCTATGTTGAGGGCTAGGGTTAGAGATCCGGTTAGGGTTCCGATTGGACCTAGGGTTAGGGTTATGTTGAGGGCTAGGGTTAGAGATCCGGTTAGGGTTCCGATTAGACCTAGGGTTAGGGTTATGTTGAGGGCTAGGGTTAGATATCCATTTAGGGTTCCGATTGGACCTAGGGTTAGGGTTAGGTTGAGGGCTAGGGTTAGAGATCCGGTTAGGGTTCCGATTGGACCTCGGGTTAGGGTTATGTTGAGGGCGATGGTTAGAGATCTGGTTAGGGTTCCGATTGGACCTAGGGTTAGGGTTATGTTGAGGGCGAGGTGTAGAGAACCGGTTAGGATTCCGTTTGGACTTAGGGTTAGGGTTATGTTGAGGGCGAGGTGTAGAGATCCGGTTAGGCTTCCGATTGGACCTAGGATTAGGGTTCTGTTGAGGGCGAGGGTTAGAGATCTGGTTAGGTTTCCGATTGGACCAAGGGTTAGGGTTATGTTGAGGGGTAGGGTTAGATATCCGTTTACTGTTCCGATTGGTCCTAGGGTTAGGGTTATGTTGAGGGCTAGGGTTAGAGATCCGGTTAGGGTTCCGATTGGACCTAGGGTTAGGGTTATGTTGAGGGCTAGTGTTAGAGATCCAGTTAGGGTTTTGATTGGACCTAGGGTTAGGGTTATGTTGAGGGCTAGGGTTAGATATCCGTTTAGGGTTTCGATTAGACCTAGGGTTAGGGTTATGTTGAGGGCTAGGGTTATATATCCGTTTAGGGTTCCGATTGGACCTAGGGTTAGGGTTATGTTGAGGGCTAGGGTTAGATATCCGGTTAGGGTTCCGATTGGACCTAGGGTTAGTGTTATGTTGAGGGCGATGGTTAGAGATCTGGTTAGGGTTCCGATTGGAACTACGGTTAGGGTTATGTTGAGGGCGAGGGGTAGAGTTCCTGTTAGGGTTACGATTGTACCTAGGGTAAGGGTTATGTTGACGGCGAGTTGTAGAGATCCGGTTATGGTTCCGATTGGACCTAGGATTAGGGTTATGTTGAGGTCAAGGGTTAGAGATCCGGTTAGATTTCCAATTGGACCAAGGGTTAGGGTTATGTTGAGGGCTAGGGTTAGAGATCCGGTTAGGGTTCCGATTGGACCTAGGGTTAGGGTTATCTTGAGGGCTAGGGTTAGAGTTCCGGTTAGGGTTCCGATTGGACCTAGGGTTATGGTTATGTTGAGGGCTAGGGATAGAGATCCGGTTGGGGTTCTGATTGGACCTAGGGTTAGGGTTATGTTGAAGGCGAGGGGTAGAGTTCCTGTTAGGGTTCCGATTGTACCTAGGGTAAGGGTTATGTTGAGGGCTAGGGTTAGATATCCGTTTAGGGTTCCGATTAGACCTAGGGTTAGGGTTATGTTGAGGGTTAGGGTTAGATATTCGTTTAGGGTTCCGATTGGACCTAGGTTATGGCTATGTTGAGGGCTAGGGTTAGAGATCCGGTTAGGGTTCCGATTGGACCTAGGGTTAGGGTTATGTTGAGGGCTAGGGTTAGAGATCCGGTTAGGGTTCCGATTAGACCTAGGGTTAGGGTTATGTTGAGGGCTAGGGTTAGATATCCGTTTAGGGTTCCGATTGGACCTAGGGTTAGGGTTAGGTTGAGGGCTAGGGTTAGAGATCCGGTTAGGGTTCCGATTGGAACTAGGGTTAGGGTTATGTTGAGGGCGATGGTTAGAGATCTGGTTAGGGTTCCAATTGGACCTAGGGTTAGGGTTATGTTGAGGGCGAGGTGTAGAGAACCGGCTAGGATTCCGTTTGGACTTAGGGTTAGGGTTATGTTGAGGGCGAGGTGTAGAGATCCGGTTAGGCTTCCGATTGGACCTAGGATTAGGGTTCTGTTGAGGGCGAGGGTTAGAGATCTGGTTAGGTTTCCGATTGGACCAAGGGTTAGGGTTATGTTGAGGGCTAGGGTTAGATATCCGTTTACTGTTCCGATTGGTCCTAGGGTTAGGGTTATGTTGAGGGCTAGGGTTAGAGATCCGGTTAGGGTTCCGATTGGACCTAGGGTTAGGGTTATGTTGAGGGCTACGTATACAGATCCGGATAGGGTTCCGATTGGACCTAGGGTTAGGGTTATGTTGAGGGCTAGCGTTAGAGATCCGGTTAGGGTTCCGATTGAACCTAGGGTTAGGGTTATGTTGAGGGCTAGGGTTAGAGATCTGGTTACGGTTCCGATTGGAGCTAGGGTTAGGGTTATGTTGAGGGCTAGGTTTAGAGAGCCGGTTAGGGTTCCGATTGGACCTAGGTTAGGCTTATGTTGAGGGCTAGGGATATAGATCTTGTTAGGGTTCCGATTGGACCTAGGGTTAGGGTTATGTTGAGGGCGAGGGGTAGAGATCCTGTTAGGGTTCCGATTGGACCTAGGGTTAGGGTTATGTTGAGGGCGAGGGTTAGAGATCCGGTTAGGTTTCCAATTGGACCAAGGGTTAGGGTTATGTTGAGGGCTAGGGTTAGATATCCGTTTACTGTTCCGATTGGACCTAGGGTTAGGGTTATGTTGAGGGCTAGGTTTAGAGATCCGGTTAGGGTTCCGATTGGACCTAGGGTTAGGGTTATGTTGAGGGCTAGGGTTAGAGATCCAGTTAGGGTTTTGATTGGACCTAGGGTTAGGGTTATGTTGAGGGCTAGGGTTAGAGATCCGGTTAGGGTTCCGATTGGACCAAGGGTTATGGTTATGTTGAGGGCTAGGGATAGAGATCCGGTTAGGGTTCTGATTGGACCTAGGGTTAGGGTTATGTTGAAGGCGAGGGGTAGAGTTCCTGTTAGGGTTCCGATTGTACCTAGGGTAAGGGTTATGTTGAGGGCTAGGGTTAGATATCCGTTTAGGGTTCCGATTAGACCTAGGGTTAGGGTTATGTTGAGGGTTAGGGTTAGATATTCGTTTAGGGTTCCGATTGGACCTAGGTTATGGCTATGTTGAGGGCTAGGGTTAGAGATCCGGTTAGGGTTCCGATTGGACCTAGGGTTAGGGTTATGTTGAGACCTAGGGTTAGAGATCCGGTTAGGGTTCCGATTGGACCTAGGGTTAGGGTTATGTTGAGGGCTAGTGTTAGATATCCGATTAGGGTTCCGATTGGACCAAGGTTTAGGGTTATGTTGAGGGCGAGGGGTATAGATCCGGTTAGGGTTCCGATTGGACCTAGGGTTAGGGTTATGTTGCGGGCTGGGTTAGAGATCCTGTTAGGGTTCCGAGTGGAACTAGGGTTAGGGTTATGTAGAGGGCTAGGGTTAGATATCCGGTTAGGGTTCCGATTGGACCTAGGGTTAGGGTTATGTTGAGTTCTAGGTACACAGATACGGTTAGGGTTCCGATTCTACCTAGGGTTAGGGTTATGTAGAGGGCGAGGCGTAGAGTTCCTGTTAGGGGTCCGATTGTACCTAGGGTTAGGGTTATGTTGAGGGCTAGTGTTAGATATCCGGTTAGGGTTCCGTTAGGACCAAGTTTTAGGGTTATGTTGAGGGCGAGTGGTAGAGATCCGGTTAGGGTTCCGATTGGACCTCGCGTTAGGGTTATGTTGAGGGCGAGGGGTACAGATCCCGTTAGGGTTCCGATTGGACCTAGAGTTAGGGTTATGTTGCGGGCTGGGTTAGAGATCCTGTTAGGGTTCCGATTGAAACTAGGGTTATTGTTATGTAGAGGGCTAGGGTTAGATATCCGGTTAGGGTTCCGATTGGACCTAGGGTTAGGGTTATGTTGAGGGCTAGGGTTCGATATCCGTGTAGGGTTCCGATTGGACCTAGGGTTAGGGTTATGTTGAGGGCTAGGGTTAGATATCCGTTTAGGGTTACGATTGGACCTAGGGTTATGATTATGTTGAGGGCTAGGGATAGAGATCCGGTTAGGGTTCAGATTGGACCTAGGGTTAGGGTTATGTTGAGGGCTAGGGTTAGATATCCGTTTAGCGTTCCGATTGGACCTAGGGTTAGGCTTATGTTGAGGGCTAGGTTTAGATATCCGTTTAGGGTTCCGATCGGAACTAGGGTTAGGGTTATGTTGAGGGCTAGGGTTAGAGATCCGGCTAGGGTTCCGATTGGACCTAGGGTTAGGGTTATGTTGAGGGCGAGGGTTAGAGATCCGGTTAGGTTTCCAATTGGACCAAGGGTTAGGGTTATGTTGAGGGCTAGGGTTAGATATCCGTTTACTGTTCCGATTGGACCTAGGGTTAGGGTTATGTTGAGGGCTAGGTTTAGAGATCCGGTTAGGGTTCCGATTGGGCCCAGGGTTAGGGTTATGTTGAGGGCTAGGGTTAGAGACCAAGTTAGGGTTTTGATTGGACCTAGTGTTAGGGTTATGTTGAGGGCTAGGGTTAGAGATCCGGTTAGGGTTCCGATTGGACCTAGGGTTATGGTTATGTTGAGGGCTAGGGATAGAGATCCGGTTAGGGTTCTGATTGGACCTAGGGTTAGGGTTATGTTGAAGGCGAGGGGTAGAGTTCCTGTTAGGGTTCCGATTGTACCTAGGGTAAGGGTTATGTTGAGGGCTAGGGTTAGATATCCGTTTAGGGTTCCGATTAGACCTAGGGTTAGGGTTATATTGAATGCGAGGGGTAGAGATCCGGTTAGGGTTCCGATTGGACCGAGGATTAGGGTTTTGTTGAGGGCGAGGGGTAGAGATCCGGTTAGGTTTCCGATAGGACCTAGGGTTAGGGTTATGTTGAGTTCTAGGTACGCAGATCCGGTTAGGGTTCCGATTCGACCTAGGGTTAGGGTTATGTAGAGGGCGAGGCGTAGAGTTCCTGTTAGGGGTCCGATTGTACCTAGGGTTAGGGTTATGTTGAGGGCTAGGGTTAGATATCCGTTTAGGGTTCCGAGTGGACCTAGGTTTAGGGTTATGTTGAGGGCTAGGTATACAGATCCGGTTAGGGTTCCGATTGGACCTAGGGTTAGGGTTATGTTGAAGGCTAGAGTTAGAAATCCGGTTAGGGTTCCGATTGGACCTAGGGTTAGGGTTATGTTGAGGGCTAGGGTTAGATATCCGTTTAGGGTTCGGATTGGACCTAGGGTTAGGGTTATGTTGAGGGCTAGGATAGAGATCCGGTTAGGGTTTTGATTGGACCTAGGGTTAGGGTTATGTTGAGGGCTAGGTATACAGATCCGGTTAGGGTTCCGATTGGACCTAGGGTTAGGGTTATGTTGAGGGCGAGTGGTAGAGAACCGGCTAGGGTTCCGATTGGACCTAGGGTTAGGGTTATGTTCAGGGCGAGGTGTAGAGATCCGGTTAGGGTTCCGATTGGACCTAGGATTAGGGTTATGTTGAGGGCGAGGGTTAAAGATCCGGTTAGGTTTCCGATTGGACCAACGGTTAGGGTTATGTTGAGGGCTAGGGTTAGATATCCGTTTACTGTTCCGATTGGACCTAGGGTTAGGGTTACGTTGAGGGCTAGGGTTAGAGATCCGGTTAGGGTTCCGATTGGACCTAGGGTTAGGGTTATATTGAGGGCTAGGGTTAGAGATCCAGTTAGGGTTTTGATTGGACCTAGGGTTAGGGTTATGTTGAGTGATAGGGTTAGAGATCCGGTTAGGGTTCCGATTGGACCTAGGGTTAGGGTTATGTTGAGGGCTAGGGTTAGAGATCCGGTTAGGGTTCCGATTGGACCTAGGGTTAGGGTTATGTTGAAGGCTAGGGTTAGAAATCCGGTTAGGGTTCCGATTGGACCTAGGGTTAGGGTTATGTTGAGGGCTAGGGTTAGAGATCCGGTTAGGGTTCCGATTGGACCTAGGGTTAGGGTTATGTTGAGGGCTAGGGTTAGAGATCCGGTTAGGGTTCCGATTGGACCTAGGGTTAGGGTTATGTTGAGGGCTAGTGTTAGATATCCGGTTAGGGTTCCGTTTGGACCAAGTTTTAGGGTTATGTTGAGGGCGAGTTGTAGAGATCCGGTTAGGGTTCCGATTGGACCTAGGGTTAGGGTTATGTTGAGGGCGAGGGGTAGAGATCCTGTTAGGGTTCCGATTGGACCTAGAGTTAGGGTTATGTTGCGGGCTGGGTTAGAGATCTTGTTAGGGTTCCGATTGAAACTAGGGTTAGTGTTATGTAGAGGGCTAGGGTTAGATATCCGGTTAGGGTTCCGATTGGACTTAGGGTTAGGGTTATGTTGAGGGCTAGGGTTAGATATCCGTTTAGGGTTCCGATTGGACCTAGGGTTAGGGTTATGTTGAGGGCTAGGGTTAGATATACGTTTAGGGTTCCGATTGGACCTAGGGTTATGATTATGTTGAGGGCTAGGGATAGAGATCCGGTTAGGGTTTTGATTGGACCTAGGGTTAGGGTTATGTTGAGGGCGAGGGGTAGAGTTCCTGTTAGGGTTCCGATGGTACCTATGGTTAGGGTTATGTTGAGGGCTAGGGTTAGATATCCGTTTTGGGTTCCGATTGGACCTAGGGTTAGGCTTATGTTGAGGGCTAGGGTTAGATATCCGTTTAGGGTTCCGATTGGAACTAGGGTTAGGGTTATGTTGAGGGCTAGGGTTAGAGATCCAGCTAGGGTTCCGATTGGACCTAGGTTTAGGGTTATGTTGAGGGCGAGGGTTAGAGATCCGGTTAGGTTTCCAATTGGAGCAAGGGTTAGGGTTATGTTGAGGGCTAGGGTTAGATATCCGTTTACTGTTCGGATTGGACCTAGGGTTAGGGTTATGTTGAGGGCTAGGGTTAGAGGTCCGGTTAGGGTTACGATTGGGCCTAGGATTAGGGTTATGTTGAGGGCTAGGGTTAGAGATCCAGTTAGGGTTTTGATTGGACCTAGTGTTAGGGTTATGTTGAGGGCTAGGGTTAGAGATCCGGTTAGGGTTCCGATTCGACCTAGGGTTATGGTTATGTTGAGGGCTAGGGATAGAGATCCGGTTAGGGTTCTGATTGGACCTAGGGTTAGGGTTATGTTGAAGGCGAGGGGTAGAGTTCCTGTTAGGGTTCCGATTACCTAGGGTAAGGGTTATGTTGAGGGCTAGGGTTAGATATCCGTTTAGGGTTCCGATTAGACCTAGGGTTAGGGTTATGTTGAGGGCGAGGGGTACAGATCCGGTTAGGGTTCCGATTGGACCGAGGGTTAGGGTTATGTTCAGGGCGAGGGGTAGAGATCCGGTTAGGGTTCCGATAGGACCTAGGGTTAGGGTTATGTTGAGTTCTAGGTACACAGATCCGGTTAGGGTTCCGATTCTACCTAGGGTTAGGGTTATGTAGAGGGCGAGGCGTAGAGTTCCTGTTAGGGGTCCGATTGTACCTAGGGTTAGGGTTATGTTGAGGGCTAGGGTTAGATATCCGTTTAGGGTTCCGATTGGACCTAGGGTTAGGGTTATGTTGAGGGCTAGGATTAGATATCCGTTTAGGGTTCCGAGTGGACCTAGGGTTAGGGTTATGTTGAAGGCTAGGGTTAGAAATCCGGTTAGGGTTCCGATTGGACCTAGGGTTAGGGTTATGTTGAGGGCTAGGGTTAGATATCCGTTTAGGGTTCGGATTGGACCTAGGGTTAGGGTTATGTTGAGGGCTAGGGATAGAGATCCTGTTAGGGTTTTGATTGGACCTAGGGTTAGGGTTATGTTGAGGGCTAGGTATACAGATCCGGTTAGGGTTCCGATTGGACCTAGGGTTAGGGTTATATTGAGGGCTAGGGTTAGAGATCCAGTTAGGGTTTTGATTGGACCTAGGGTTAGGGTTATGTTGAGGGCTAGGGTTAGAGATCCGGTTAGGGTTCCGATTGGACCTAGGGTTAGGGTTATGTTGAGGGCTAGGTATACAGATCCGGTTAGGGTTCCGATTGGACCTAGGGTTAGGGTTATGTTGAGGGCTAGGGTTAGAGATCCTTTTAGGGTTCCGATTGGACCTAGGGTTAGGGTTATGTTGAGGGCTAGGGTTAGATATCCGTTTAGGGTTCGGATTGGACCTAGGGTTAGGGTTATGTTGAGGGCTAGGGATAGAGATCCGGTTAGGGTTTTGATTGGACCTAGGGTTAGGGTTATGTTGAGGGCTAGGTATACAGATCCGGTTAGGGTTCCGATTGGACCTAGGGTTAGGGTTATGTTGAGGGCGAGGGGTAGAGAACCGGCTAGGGTTCCGATTGGACCTAGGGTTAGGGTTATGTTGAGGGCGAGGTGTAGAGATCCGGTTAGGGTTCCGATTGGACCTAGGATTAGAGTTATGTTGAGGGCGAGGGTTAAAGATCCGGTTAGGTTTCCGATTGGACCTAGGGTTATGGTTATGTTGCGGGTTAGGGTTAGATATTCGTTTAGGGTTCCGATTGGACCTAGGGTTATGGTTATGTTGAGGGCTAGGGATAGAGATCCGGTTAGGGTTCTGATTGGACCTAGGGTTAGGGTTATGTTGAGGGCGAGGGGTAGAGTTCCTGTTAGGGTTACGATTGTACCTAGGGTAAGGGTTATGTTGAGGGCTAGGGTTAGATATCCTTTTAGGGTTCCGATTAGACCTAGGGTTAGGGTTATGTTGAGGGCTAGGGTTAGATATCCGTTTAGGGTTCCGATTGGACCTAGGGTTAGGGTTAGGTTGAGGGCTAGGGTTAGAGATCCGGTTAGGGTCCCGATTGGACCTAGGGTTAGGGTTATGTTGAGGACGATGGTTAGAGATCTGGTTAGGGTTCCGATTGGACCTAGGGTTAGGGTTATGTTGAGGGCGAGGTGTAGAGAACCGGCTAGGATTGCGTTTGGATTTAGGGTTAGGGTTATGTTGAGGGCGAGGTGTAGAGATCCGGTTAGGCTTCCGATTGGACCTAGGATTAGGGTTCTGTTGAGGACGAGGGTTAGAGATCTGGTTAGGTTTCCGATTGGACCAAGGGTTAGGGTTATGTTGAGGGCTAGGGTTAGATATCCGTTTACTGTTCCGATTGGTCCTAGGGTTAGGGTTATGTTGAGGGCTAGGGTTAGAGATCCGGTTAGGGTTCCGATTGGACCTAGGGTTAGGGTTATGTTGAGGGCTAGGGTTAGAGATCCAGTTAGTGTTTTGATTGGACCTAGGTTTAGGGTTATGTTGAGGGCTAGGGTTAGAGATCCGGTTAGGGTTCCAATTGGACCTCGGGTTAGGGTTATGTTGAGCGCTAGGGTTAGAGATCCGGTTAGGGTTCCGATTGGACCTAGGGTTTGGGTTATGTTGAGGGCTAGGGTTAGAGATATGGTTAGGGTTCCGATTGGACCTAGGGTTAGGGTTATGTTGAGGGCTAGGTATACAGATCCGGATAGGGTTCCGATTGGACCTAGGGTTAGGGTTATGTTGAGGGCTAGCGTTAGAGATCCGGTTAGGGTTCCGATTGAACCTAGGGTTAGGGTTATGTTGAGGGCGAGGGTTAGAGATCCGGTTAGGTTTCCAATTGGACCAAGGGTTAGGGTTATGTTGAGGGCTAGGGTTAGATATCCGTTTACTGTTCCGATTGGACCTAGGGTTAGGGTTATGTTGAGGGCTAGGTTTGGAGATCCGGTTAGGGTTCCGATTGGACCTAGGGTTAGGGTTATGTTGAGGGCTAGGGTTAGAGATCCAGTTAGGGTTCCGATTGGACCTAGGGTTAGGGTTATGTTGAAGGCGAGGGGTAGAGTTCCTGTTAGGGTTCCGATTGTACGTAGTGTAAAGGTTATGTTGAGGGCTAGGGTTAGATATCCGTTTAGGGTTCCGATTAGACCTAGGGTTAGGGTTATGTTGAGGGTTAGGGTTAGATAGTCGTTTAGGGTTCCGATTGGACCTAGGTTATGGCTATGTTTAGAGCTAGGGTTAGAGATCCGGTTAGGGTTCCGATTGGACCTAGGGTTAGGATTATGTTGAGGGCTAGTGTTAGATATCCGGTTAGGGTTCCGATTGGACCAAGGTTTAGGGTTATGTTGAGGGCGAGGGGTAGAGTTCCTGTTAGAGTTCCGATTGTACCTAGGGTAAGGGTTATGTTGAGGGCTAGGGTTAGATATCCGTTTAGGGTTCCGATTAGACCTAGGGTTAGGGTTATGTTGAGGGCTAGGTATAGAGATCCGGTTAGGGTTCTGATTGGACCTAGGGTTTGGGTTATGTTGAGGGCGAGGAGTAGAGTTCCTGTTAGGGTTCCGATTGTACCTAGGGTAAGGGTTATGTTGAGGGCTAGGGTTAGATATCCGTTTAGGGTTCCGATTAGACCTAGGGTTAGGGTTATGTTGAGGGCTAGGGTTAGATATCCGTTTAGGGTTCCGATTAGACCTAGGGTTAGGGTTAAGTTGAGGGCTAGGGTTAGATATCCGTTTAGGGTTCCGATTGGACCTAGGGTTAGGGTTATGTTGAGGGCTAGGGTTAGAGATCCGGTTAGGGTTCCGATTGGACCTACGGTTAGTGTTATGTTGAGGGCGATGGTTAGAGATCTGGTAGGGTTCCGATTGGAACTACGGTTAGGGTTATGTTGAGGGCGAGGGGTAGAGTTCCTGTTAGGGTTACAATTGTACCTAGGGTAAGGGTTATGTTGAGGGCTAGGGTTAGATATCCGTTTAGGGTTCCGATTAGACCTAGGGTTAGGGTTATGTTGAGGGCTAGGGTTAGATATCCGTTTAGGGTTCCGATTAGACCTAGGGTTAGGGTTATGTTGAGGGCTAGGGTTAGATATCCGTTTAGGGTTCCGATTGGACCTAGGGTTAGGGTTAGGTTGAGGGCTAGGGTTAGAGATCCGGTTAGGGTTCCGATTGGACCTAGGGTTAGGGTTATGTTGAGGGCGATGGTTAGAGATCTGGTTAGGGTTCCGATTGGACCTAGGGTTAGGCTTATGTTGAGGGCGAGGTGTAGAGAACCGGCTAGGATTCCGTTTGGACTTAGGGTTAGGGTTATGTTGAGGGCGAGGTGTAGAGATCCGGTTAGGCTTCCGATTGGACCTAGGATTAGGGTTCTGTTGAGGGCGAGGGTTAGAGATCTGGTTAGGTTTCCGATTGGACCAAGGGTTAGGGTTATGTTGAGGGCTAGGGTTAGATATCCGTTTACTGTTCCGATTGGTCCTAGGGTTAGGGTTATGTTGAGGGCTAGGGTTAGAGATCCGGTTAGGGTTCCGATTGGACCTAGGGTTAGGGTTTTGTTGAGGGCTAGTGTTAGAGATCCAGTTAGGGTTTTGATTGGACCTAGGGTTAGGGTTATGTTGAGGGCTAGGGTTAGAGATCCGGTTAGGGTTCCGATTGGACCTCGGGTTAGGGTTATGTTGAGCGCTAGGGTTAGAGATCCGGTTAGGGTTCCGATTGGACCTAGGGTTTGGGTTATGTTGAGGGCTAGGGATAGAGATATGGTTAGGGTTCCGATTGGACCTAGGGTTAGGGTTATGTTGAGGGCTAGGTATACAGATCCAGATAGGGTTCCGATTGGACCTAGGGTTAGGGTTATGTTGAGGGCTAGCGTTAGAGATCCGGTTAGGGTTCCGATTGAACCTAGGGTTAGGGTTATGTTGAGGTCTAGGTACACAGATCCGGTTAGGGTTCCGATTGGACCTAGGGTTAGGGTTATGTTGAAGGCTAGGGTAAGAAATCCGGTTAGGGTTCCGATTGGACCTAGGGTTAGGGTCATGTTGAGGGCTAGGGTTAGATATTCGTTTAATGTTCCGATTGGACCTAGGGTTAGGGTTATGTTGAGGGCTAGGGGTAGAGTTCCTGTTAGGGTTCCGATTGTACCTAGGGTTAGGGTTATGTTGAGGGCTAGGGTTAGAGATCCGGTTAGGGTTCCGATTGGACCTAGGGTTAGGGGTATGTTGAGGGCTAGGGTTAGAGTTCCGGTTAGGGTTCCGATTGGACCTAGGGTTATGGTTATGTTGAGGGCTAGGGATAGAGATCCGGTTAGGGTTCTGATTGGACCTAGGGTTAGGGTTATGTTGAAGGCGAGGGGTAGAGTTCCTGTTAGGGTTCCGATTGTACCTAGGGTAAGGGTTATGTTGAGCGTTAGGGTTAGATATCCATTTAGGGTTCCGATTAGACCTAGGGTTAGGGTTATGTTGAGGGTTAGGGTTAGATATTCGTTTAGGGTTCCGATTGGACCTAGGTTATGGCTATGTTGAGGGCTAGGGTTAGAGATCCGGTTAGGGTTCCGATTGGACCTAGGGTTAGGGTTATGTTGAGGGCTAGGGTTAGAGATCCGGTTAGGGTTCCGATTGGACCAAAGTTTAGGGTTATGTTGAGGGCGAGGGGTAGATATCCGGTTAGGGTTCCGATTGGACCTAGGGTGAGGGTTATGTTGCGGGCTAGGGTTAGATATTCGTTTAGGGTTCCGATTGGACCTAGGGTTATGGTTATGTTGAGGGCTAGGGATAGAGATCCGGTTAGGGTTCTGATTGGACCTAGGGTTAGGGTTATGTTGAGGGCGAGGGGTAGAGTTCCTGTTAGGGTTACGATTGTACCTAGGGTAAGGGTTTTGTTGAGGGCTAGGGTTACATATCCGTTTAGGGTTCCGATTAGACCTAGGGTTAGGGTTATGTTGAGGGCTAGGGTTAGATATCCGTTTAGGGTTCCGATTAGACCTAGGGTTAGGGTTATGTTGAGGGCTAGGGTTAGATATCCGTTTAGGGTTCCGATTGGACCTAGGGTTAGGGTTAGTTTGAGGGCTAGGGTTAGAGATCCGGTTAGGGTTCCGATTGGACCTAGGGTTAGGGTTATGTTGAGGGCGATGGTTAGAGATCTGGTTAGGGTTCCGATTGGACCTAGGGTTAGGGTTATGTTGAGGGCGAGGTGTAGAGAACCGGCTAGGATTCCGTTTGGACTTAGGGTTAGGGTTATGTTGAGGGCGAGGTGTAGAGATCCGGTTAGGCTTCCGATTCGACCTAGGATTAGGGTTCTGTTGAGGGCGAGGGTTAGAGATCTGGTTAGGTTTCCGATTGGACCAAGGGTTAGGGTTATGTTGAGGGCTAGGGTTAGAGATCCGGTTAGGGTTCCGATTGGACCTAGGGTTAGGGTTATGTTGAGGGCTACGTATACAGATCCGGATAGGGTTCCGATTGGACCTAGGGTTAGGGTTATGTTGAGGGCTAGCGTTAGAGATCCGGTTAGGGTTCCGATTGAACCTAGGGTTAGGGTTATGTTGAGGGCTAGGGTTAGAGATCTGGTTAGGGTTCCGATTGGAGCTAGGGTTAGGGTTATGTTGAGGGCTAGGTTTAGAGAGCCGGTTAGGGTTCCGATTGGACCTAGGTTAGGGTTATGTTGAGGGCTAGGGATATAGATCTTGTTAGGGTTCCGATTGGACCTAGGGTTAGGGTTATGTTGAGGGCGAGGGGTAGAGATCCTGTTAGGGTTCCGATTGGACCTAGGGTTAGGGTTATGTTGAGGGCGAGGGTTAGAGATCCGGTTAGGTTTCCAATTGGACCAAGGGTTAGGGTTATGTTGAGGGCTAGGGTTAGATATCCGTTTACTGTTCCGATTGGACCTAGGGTTAGGGTTATGTTGAGGGCTAGGTTTAGAGATCCGGTTAGGGTTCCGATTGGACCTAGGGTTAGGGTTATGTTGAGGGCTAGGGTTAGAGATCCAGTTAGGGTTTTGATTGGACCTAGGGTTAGGGTTATGTTGAGGGCTAGGGTTAGAGATCCGGTTAGGGTTCCGATTGGACCAAGGGTTATGGTTATGTTGAGGGCTAGGGATAGAGATCCGGTTAGGGTTCTGATTGGACCTAGGGTTAGGGTTATGTTGAAGGCGAGGGGTAGAGTTCCTGTTAGGGTTCCGATTGTACCTAGGGTAAGGGTTATGTTGAGGGCTAGGGTTAGATATCCGTTTAGGGTTCCGATTAGACCTAGGGTTAGGGTTATGTTGAGGGTTAGGGTTAGATATTCGTTTAGGGTTCCGATTGGACCTAGGTTATGGCTATGTTGAGGGCTAGGGTTAGAGATCCGGTTAGGGTTCCGATTGGACCTAGGGTTAGGGTTATGTTGAGACCTAGGGTTAGAGATCCGGTTAGGGTTCCGATTGGACCTAGGGTTAGGGTTATGTTGAGGGCTAGTGTTAGATATCCGATTAGGGTTCCGATTGGACCAAGGTTTAGGGTTATGTTGAGGGCGAGGGGTATAGATCCGGTTAGGGTTCCGATTGGACCTAGGGTTAGGGTTATGTTGCGGGCTGGGTTAGAGATCCTGTTAGGGTTCCGAGTGGAACTAGGGTTAGGGTTATGTAGAGGGCTAGGGTTAGATATCCGGTTAGGGTTCCGATTGGACCTAGGGTTAGGGTTATGTTGAGTTCTAGGTACACAGATACGGTTAGGGTTCCGATTCTACCTAGGGTTAGGGTTATGTAGAGGGCGAGGCGTAGAGTTCCTGTTAGGGGTCCGATTGTACCTAGGGTTAGGGTTATGTTGAGGGCTAGGGTTAGATATCCGTTTAGGGTTCCGATTGGACCTAGGGTTACGGTTATGTTGAGGGCTAGGATTAGATATCCGTTTAGGGTTCCGAGTGGACCTAGGGTTAGGGTTATGTTGAAGGCTAGGGTTAGAAATCCGGTTAGGGTTCCGATTGGACCTAGGGTTAGGGTTATGTTGAGGGCTAGGGTTAGATATCCGTTTAGGGTTCGGATTGGACCTAGGGTTAGGGTTATGTTGAGGGCTAGGGATAGAGATCCGGTTAGGGTTTTGATTGGACCTAGGGTTAGGGTTATGTTGAGGGCTAGGTATACAGATCCGGTTAGGGTTCCGATTGGACCTAGGGTTAGGGTTATATTGAGGGCTAGGGTTAGAGATCCAGTTAGGGTTTTGATTGGACCTAGGGTTAGGGTTATGTTGAGGGCTAGGTATACAGATCCGGTTAGGGTTCCGATTGGACCTAGGGTTAGGGTTATGTTGAGGGCGAGGGGTAGAGAACCGGCTAGGGTTCCGATTGGACCTAGGGTTAGGGTTATGTTGAGGGCGAGTGGTAGAGATCCGGTTAGGGTTCCGATTGGACCTCGGGTTAGGGTTATGTTGAGGGCGAGGGGTACAGATCCGGTTAGGGTTCCGATTGAACCTAGAGTTAGGGTTATGTTGCGGGCTGGGTTAGAGATCCTGTTAGGGTTCCGATTGAAACTCGGGTTATTGTTATGTAGAGGGCTAGGGTTAGATATCCGGTTAGGGTTCCGATTGGACCTAGGGTTAGGGTTATGTTGAGGGCTAGGGTTAGATATCCGTGTAGGGTTCCGATTGGACCTAGGGTTAGGGTTATGTTGAGGGCTAGGGTTAGATATCCGTTTAGGGTTACGATTGGACCTAGGGTTATGATTATGTTGAGGGCTAGGGATAGAGATCCGGTTAGGGTTCAGATTGGACCTAGGGTTAGGGTTATGTTGAGGGCGAGGCGTAGAGTTCCTGTTAGGGTTCCGATTGTACCTAGGGTTAGGGTTATGTTGAGGGCTAGGGTTAGATATCCGTTTAGCGTTCCGATTGGACCTAGGGTTAGGCTTATGTTGAGGGCTAGGTTTAGATATCCGTTTAGGGTTCCGATCGGAACTAGGGTTAGGGTTATGTTGAGGGCTAGGGTTAGAGATCCGGCTAGGGTTCCGATTGGACCTAGGGTTAGGGTTATGTTGAGGGCGAGGGTTAGAGATCCGGTTAGGTTTCCAATTGGACCAAGGGTTAGGGTTATGTTGAGGGCTAGGGTTAGATATCCGTTTACTGTTCCGATTGGACCTAGGGTTAGGGTTATGTTGAGGGCTAGGT
The DNA here is from genome assembly GCF_054644295.1 of Miniopterus natalensis. Lineage (NCBI taxonomy): Eukaryota > Metazoa > Chordata > Mammalia > Chiroptera > Miniopteridae > Miniopterus > Miniopterus natalensis. The sequence continues at coordinate 1,009,909 of NW_028269986.1, forward strand.
TTAGAGATCCGGTTAGGGTTCCGATTGGGCCCAGGGTTAGGGTTATGTTGAGGGCTAGGGTTAGAGACCAAGTTAGGGTTTTGATTGGACCTAGTGTTAGGGTTATGTTGAGGGCTAGGGTTAGAGATCCGGTTAGGGTTCCGATTGGACCTAGGGTTATGGTTATGTTGAGGGCTAGGGATAGAGATCCGGTTAGGGTTCTGATTGGACCTAGGGTTAGGGTTATGTTGAAGGCGAGGGGTAGAGTTCCTGTTAGGGTTCCGATTGTACCTAGGGTAAGGGTTATGTTGAGGGCTAGGGTTAGATATCCGTTTAGGGTTCCGATTAGACCTAGGGTTAGGGTTATATTGAGGGCGAGGGGTAGAGATCCGGTTAGGGTTCCGATTGGACCGAGGATTAGGGTTTTGTTGAGGGCGAGGGGTAGAGATCCGGTTAGGTTTCCGATAGGACCTAGGGTTACGGTTATGTTGAGTTCTAGGTACGCAGATCCGGTTAGGGTTCCGATTCGACCTAGGGTTAGGGTTATGTAGAGGGCGAGGCGTAGAGTTCCTGTTAGGGGTCCGATTGTACCTAGGGTTAGGGTTATGTTGAGGGCTAGGGTTAGATATCCGTTTAGGGTTCCGAGTGGACCTAGGTTTAGGGTTATGTTGAGGGCTAGGTATACAGATCCGGTTAGGGTTCCGATTGGACCTAGGGTTAGGGTTATGTTGAAGGCTAGAGTTAGAAATCCGGTTAGGGTTCCGATTGGACCTAGGGTTAGGGTTATGTTGAGGGCTAGGGTTAGATATCCGTTTAGGGTTCGGATTGGACCTAGGGTTAGGGTTATGTTGAGGGCTAGGATAGAGATCCGGTTAGGGTTTTGATTGGACCTAGGGTTAGGGTTATGTTGAGGGCTAGGTATACAGATCCGGTTAGGGTTCCGATTGGACCTAGGGTTAGGGTTATGTTGAGGGCGAGTGGTAGAGAACCGGCTAGGGTTCCGATTGGACCTAGGGTTAGGGTTATGTTCAGGGCGAGGTGTAGAGATCCGGTTAGGGTTCCGATTGGACCTAGGATTAGGGTTATGTTGAGGGCGAGGGTTAAAGATCCGGTTAGGTTTCCGATTGGACCAACGGTTAGGGTTATGTTGAGGGCTAGGGTTAGATATCCGTTTACTGTTCCGATTGGACCTAGGGTTAGGGTTACGTTGAGGGCTAGGGTTAGAGATCCGGTTAGGGTTCCGATTGGACCTAGGGTTAGGGTTATATTGAGGGCTAGGGTTAGAGATCCAGTTAGGGTTTTGATTGGACCTAGGGTTAGGGTTATGTTGAGTGATAGGTTTAGAGATCCGGTTAGGGTTCCGATTGGACCTAGGGTTAGGGTTATGTTGAGGGCTAGGGTTAGAGATCCGGTTAGGGTTCCGATTGGACCTAGGGTTAGGGTTATGTTGAAGGCTAGGGTTAGAAATCCGGTTAGGGTTCCGATTGGACCTAGGGTTAGGGTTATGTTGAGGGCTAGGGTTAGAGATCCGGTTAGGGTTCCGATTGGACTTAGGGTTAGGGTTATGTTGAGGGCTAGGGTTAGAGATCCGGTTAGGGTTCCGATTGGACCTAGGGTTAGGGTTATGTTGAGGGCTAGTGTTAGATATCCGGTTAGGGTTCCGTTTGGACCAAGTTTTAGAGTTATGTTGAGGGCGAGTTGTAGAGATCCGGTTAGGGTTCCGATTGGACCTAGGGTTAGGGTTATGTTGAGGGCGAGGGGTAGAGATCCTGTTAGGGTTCCGATTGGACCTAGAGTTAGGGTTATGTTGCGGGCTGGGTTAGAGATCCTGTTAGGGTTCCGATTGAAACTAGGGTTAGTGTTATGTAGAGGGCTAGGGTTAGATATCCGGTTAGGGTTCCGATTGGACTTAGGGTTAGGGTTATGTTGAGGGCTAGGGTTAGATATCCGGTTAGGGTTCCGATTGGACCTAGGGTTAGGGTTATGTTGAGGGCTAGGGTTAGATATACGTTTAGGGTTCCGATTGGACCTAGGGTTATGATTATGTTGAGGGCTAGGGATAGAGATCCGGTTAGGGTTCTGATTGGACCTAGGGTTAGGGTTATGTTGAGGGCGAGGGGTAGAGTTCCTGTTAGGGTTCCGATGGTACCTATGGTTAGGGTTATGTTGAGGGCTAGGGTTAGATATCCGTTTAGGGTTCCGATTGGACCTAGGGTTAGGCTTATGTTGAGGGCTAGGGTTAGATATCCGTTTAGGGTTCCGATTGGAACTAGGGTTAGGGTTATGTTGAGGGCTAGGGTTAGAGATCCAGCTAGGGTTCCGATTGGACCTAGGTTTAGGGTTATGTTGAGGGCGAGGGTTAGAGATCCGGTTAGGTTTCCAATTGGAGCAAGGGTTAGGGTTATGTTGAGGGCTAGGGTTAGATATCCGTTTACTGTTCGGATTGGACCTAGGGTTAGGGTTATGTTGAGGGCTAGGGTTAGAGGTCCGGTTAGGGTTACGATTGGGCCTAGGGTTAGGGTTATGTTGAGGGCTAGGGTTAGAGATCCAGTTAGGGTTTTGATTGGACCTAGTGTTAGGGTTATGTTGAGGGCTAGGGTTAGAGATCCGGTTAGGGTTCCGATTGGACCTAGGGTTATGGTTATGTTGAGGGCTAGGGATAGAGATCCGGTTAGGGTTCTGATTGGACCTAGGGTTAGGGTTATGTTGAAGGCGAGGGGTAGAGTTCCTGTTAGGGTTCCGATTGTACCTAGGGTAAGGGTTATGTTGAGGGCTAGGGTTAGATATCCGTTTAGGGTTCCGATTAGACCTAGGGTTAGGGTTATGTTGAGGGCGAGGGGTACAGATCCGGTTAGGGTTCCGATTGGACCGAGGGTTAGGGTTATGTTCAGGGCGAGGGGTAGAGATCCGGTTAGGGTTCCGATAGGACCTAGGGTTAGGGTTATGTTGAGTTCTAGGTACACAGATCCGGTTAGGGTTCCGATTCTACCTAGGGTTAGGGTTATGTAGAGGGCGAGGCGTAGAGTTCCTGTTAGGGGTCCGATTGTACCTAGGGTTAGGGTTATGTTGAGGGCTAGGGTTAGATATCCGTTTAGGGTTCCGATTGGACCTAGGGTTAGGGTTATGTTGAGGGCTAGGATTAGATATCCGTTTAGGGTTCCGAGTGGACCTAGGGTTAGGGTTATGTTGAAGGCTAGGGTTAGAAATCCGGTTAGGGTTCCGATTGGACCTAGGGTTAGGGTTATGTTGAGGGCTAGGGTTAGATATCCGTTTAGGGTTCGGATTGGACCTGGGGTTAGGGTTATGTTGAGGGCTAGGGATAGAGATCCGGTTAGGGTTTTGATTGGACCTAGGGTTAGGGTTATGTTGAGGGCTAGGTATACAGATCCGGTTAGGGTTCCGATTGGACCTAGGGTTAGGGTTATATTGAGGGCTAGGGTTAGAGATCCAGTTAGGGTTTTGATTGGACCTAGGGTTAGGGTTATGTTGAGGGCTAGGGTTAGAGATCCGGTTAGGGTTCCGATTGGACCTAGGGTTAGGGTTATGTTGAGGGCTAGGTATACAGATCCGGTTAGGGTTCCGATTGGACCTAGGGTTAGGGTTATGTTGAGGGCTAGGGTTAGAGATCCTTTTAGGGTTCCGATTGGACCTAGGGTTAGGGTTATGTTGAGGGCTAGGGTTAGATATCCGTTTAGGGTTCGGATTGGACCTAGGGTTAGGGTTATGTTGAGGGCTAGGGATAGAGATCCGGTTAGGGTTTTGATTGGACCTAGGGTTAGGGTTATGTTGAGGGCTAGGTATACAGATCCGGTTAGGGTTCCGATTGGACCTAGGGTTAGGGTTATGTTGAGGGCGAGGGGTAGAGAACCGGCTAGGGTTCCGATTGGACCTAGGGTTAGGGTTATGTTGAGGGCGAGGTGTAGAGATCCGGTTAGGGTTCCGATTGGACCTAGGATTAGAGTTATGTTGAGGGCGAGGGTTAAAGATCCGGTTAGGTTTCCGATTGGACCTAGAGTTATGGTTATGTTGCGGGTTAGGGTTAGATATTCGTTTAGGGTTCCGATTGGACCTAGGGTTATGGTTATGTTGAGGGCTAGGGATAGAGATCCGGTTAGGGTTCTGATTGGACCTAGGGTTAGGGTTATGTTGAGGGCGAGGGGTAGAGTTCCTGTTAGGGTTACGATTGTACCTAGGGTAAGGGTTATGTTGAGGGCTAGGGTTAGATATCCGTTTAGGGTTCCGATTAGACCTAGGGTTAGGGTTATGTTGAGGGCTAGGGTTAGATATCCGTTTAGGGTTCCGATTAGACCTAGGGTTAGGGTTATGTTGAGGGCGAGGTGTAGAGAACCGGCTAGGATTCCGTTTGGATTTAGGGTTAGGGTTATGTTGAGGGCGAGGTGTAGAGATCCGGTTAGGCTTCCGATTGAACCTAGGATTAGGGTTCTGTTGAGGACGAGGGTTAGAGATCTGGTTAGGTTTCCGATTGGACCAAGGGTTAGGGTTATGTTGAGGGCTAGGGTTAGATATCCGTTTACTGTTCCTATTGGTCCTAGGGTTAGGGTTATGTTGAGGGCTAGGGTTAGAGATCCGGTTAGGGTTCCGATTGGACCTAGGGTTAGGGTTATGTTGAGGGCTAGGGTTAGAGATCCAGTTAGGGTTTTGATTGGACCTAGGTTTAGGGTTATGTTGAGGGCTAGGGTTAGAGATCCGGTTAGGGTTCCAATTGGACCTCGGGTTAGGGTTATGTTGAGCGCTAGGGTTAGAGATCCGGTTAGGGTTCCGATTGGACCTAGGGTTTGGGTTATGTTGAGGGCTAGGGTTAGAGATATGGTTAGGGTTCCGATTGGACCTAGGGTTAGGGTTATGTTGAGGGCTAGGTATACAGATCCGGATAGGGTTCCGATTGGACCTAGGGTTAGGGTTATGTTGAGGGCTAGCGTTAGAGATCCGGTTAGGGTTCCGATTGAACCTAGGGTTAGGGTTATGTTGAGGGCGAGGGTTAGAGATCCGGTTAGGTTTCCAATTGGACCAAGGGTTAGGGTTATGTTGAGGGCTAGGGTTAGATATCCGTTTACTGTTCCGATTGGACCTAGGGTTAGGGTTATGTTGAGGGCTAGGTTTGGAGATCCGGTTAGGGTTCCGATTGGACCTAGGGTTAGGGTTATGTTGAGGGCTAGGGTTAGAGATCCAGTTAGGGTTCTGATTGGACCTAGGGTTATGGTTATGTTGAAGGCGAGGGGTAGAGTTCCTGTTAGGGTTCCGATTGTACGTAGTGTAAAGGTTATGTTGAGGGCTAGGGTTAGATATCCGTTTAGGGTTCCGATTAGACCTAGGGTTAGGGTTATGTTGAGGGTTAGGGTTAGATAGTCGTTTAGGGTTCCGATTGGACCTAGGTTATGGCTATGTTTAGAGCTAGGGTTAGAGATCCGGTTAGGGTTCCGATTGGACCTAGGGTTAGGGTTATGTTGAGAGCTAGGGTTAGAGATCCGGTTAGGGTTCCGATTGGACCTAGGGTTAGGATTATGTTGAGGGCTAGTGTTAGATATCCGGTTAGGGTTCCGATTGGACCAAGGTTTAGGGTTATGTTGAGGGCGAGGGGTAGAGTTCCTGTTAGAGTTCCGATTGTACCTAGGGTAAGGGTTATGTTGAGGGCTAGGGTTAGATATCCGTTTAGGGTTCCGATTAGACCTAGGGTTAGGGTTATGTTGAGGGCTAGGTATAGAGATCCGGTTAGGGTTCTGATTGGACCTAGGGTTTGGGTTATGTTGAGGGCGAGGGGTAGAGTTCCTGTTAGGGTTCCGATTGTACCTAGGGTAAGGGTTATGTTGAGGGCTAGGGTTAGATATCCGTTTAGGGTTCCGATTAGACCTAGGGTTAGGGTTATGTTGAGGGCTAGGGTTAGATATCCGTTTAGGGTTCCGATTAGACCTAGGGTTAGGGTTATGTTGAGGGCTAGGGTTAGATATCCGTTTAGGGTTCCGATTGGACCTAGGGTTAGGGTTATGTTGAGGGCTAGGGTTAGAGATCCGGTTAGGGTTCCGATTGGACCTACGGTTAGTGTTATGTTGAGGGCGATGGTTAGAGATCTGGTAGGGTTCCGATTGGAACTACGGTTAGGGTTATGTTGAGGGCGAGGGGTAGAGTTCCTGTTAGGGTTACAATTGTACCTAGGGTAAGGGTTATGTTGAGGGCTAGGGTTAGATATCCGTTTAGGGTTCCGATTAGACCTAGGGTTAGGGTTATGTCGAGGGCTAGGGTTAAATATCCGTTTAGGGTTCCGATTAGACCTAGGGTTAGGGTTATGTTGAGGGCTAGGGTTAGATATCCGTTTAGGGTTCCGATTGGACCTAGGGTTAGGGTTAGGTTGAGGGCTAGGGTTAGAGATCCGGTTAGGGTTCCGATTGGACCTAGGGTTAGGGTTATGTTGAGGGCGATGGTTAGAGATCTGGTTAGGGTTCCGATTGGACCTAGGGTTAGGCTTATGTTGAGGGCGAGGTGTAGAGAACCGGCTAGGATTCCGTTTGGACTTAGGGTTAGGGTTATGTTGAGGGCGAGGTGTAGAGATCCGGTTAGGCTTCCGATTGGACCTAGGATTAGGGTTCTGTTGAGGGCGAGGGTTAGAGATCTGGTTAGGTTTCCGATTGGACCAAGGGTTAGGGTTATGTTGAGGGCTAGGGTTAGATATCCGTTTACTGTTCCGATTGGTCCTAGGGTTAGGGTTATGTTGAGGGCTAGGGTTAGAGATCCGGTTAGGGTTCCGATTGGACCTAGGGTTAGGGTTATGTTGAGGGCTAGTGTTAGAGATCCAGTTAGGGTTTTGATTGGACCTAGGGTTAGGGTTATGTTGAGGGCTAGGGTTAGAGATCCGGTTAGGGTTCCGATTGGACCTCGGGTTAGGGTTATGTTGAGCGATAGGGTTAGAGATCCGGTTAGGGTTCCGATTGGACCTAGGGTTTGGGTTATGTTGAGGGCTAGGGATAGAGATATGGTTAGGGTTCCGATTGGACCTAGGGTTAGGGTTATGTTGAGGGCTAGGTATACAGATCCAGATAGGGTTCCGATTGGACCTAGGGTTAGGGTTATGTTGAGGGCTAGCGTTAGAGATCCGGTTAGGGTTCCGATTGAACCTAGGGTTAGGGTTATGTTGAGGTCTAGGTACACAGATCCGGTTAGGGTTCCGATTGGACCTAGGGTTAGGGTTATGTTGAAGGCTAGGGTAAGAAATCCGGTTAGGGTTCCGATTGGACCTAGGGTTAGGGTCATGTTGAGGGCTAGGGTTAGATATTCGTTTAATGTTCCGATTGGACCTAGGGTTAGGGTTATGTTGAGGGCTAGGGGTAGAGTTCCTGTTAGGGTTCCGATTGTACCTAGGGTAAGGGTTATGTTGAGGGCTAGGGTTAGATATCCGTTTAGGGTACCGATTGGACGTAGGGTTAGGGTTATGTTGAGGGCTAGGGTTAGATATCCGTTTAGGGTTCCGATTGGACCTAGGGTTAGGGGTATGTTGAGGGCTAGGGTTAGAGATCCGGTTAGGGTTCCGATTGGACCTAGGGTTACGGTTATGTTGAGGGCGAGGGTTAGAGATCTGGTTAGGGTTCCGATTGGACCTAGGGTTAGGGTTATGTTGAGGGCGAGGTGTAGAGATCCGGTTATGGTTCCGATTGGACCTAGGATTAGGGTTTTGTTGAGGTCGAGGGTTAGAGATCCGGTTAGATTTCCAATTGGACCAAGGGTTAGGGTTATGTTGAGGGCTAGGGTTAGAGATCCGGTTAGGGTTCCGATTGGACCTAGGGTTAGGGTTATCTTGAGGGCTAGGGTTAGAGTTCCGGTTAGGGTTCCGATTGGACCTAGGGTTATGGTTATGTTGAGGGCTAGGGATAGAGATCCGGTTAGGGTTCTGATTGGACCTAGGGTTAGGGTTATGTTGAAGGCGAGGGGTAGAGTTCCTGTTAGGGTTCCGATTGTACCTAGGGTAAGGGTTATGTTGAGCGTTAGGGTTAGATATCCATTTAGTGTTCCGATTAGACCTAGGGTTAGGGTTATGTTGAGGGCTAGGGTTAGAGATCCTTTTAGGGTTCCGATTGGACCTAGGGTTAGGGTTATGTTGAGGGCTAGGGTTAGATATCCGTTTAGGGTTCGGATTGGACCTAGGGTTAGGGTTATGTTGAGGGCTAGGGATAGAGATCCGGTTAGGGTTTTGATTGGACCTAGGGTTAGGGTTATGTTGAGGGCTAGGTATACAGATCCGGTTAGGGTTCCGATTGGACCTAGGGTTAGGGTTATGTTGAGGGCGAGGGGTAGAGAACCGGCTAGGGTTCCGATTGGACCTAGGGTTAGGGTTATGTTGAGGGCGAGGTGTAGAGATCCGGTTAGGGTTCCGATTGGACCTAGGATTAGAGTTATGTTGAGGGCGAGGGTTAAAGATCCGGTTAGGTTTCCGATTGGACCTAGAGTTATGGTTATGTTGCGGGTTAGGGTTAGATATTCGTTTAGGGTTCCGATTGGACCTAGGGTTATGGTTATGTTGAGGGCTAGGGATAGAGATCCGGTTAGGGTTCTGATTGGACCTAGGGTTAGGGTTATGTTGAGGGCGAGGGGTAGAGTTCCTGTTAGGGTTACGATTGTACCTAGGGTAAGGGTTATGTTGAGGGCTAGGGTTAGATATCCGTTTAGGGTTCCGATTAGACCTAGGGTTAGGGTTATGTTGAGGGCTAGGGTTAGATATCCGTTTAGGGTTCCGATTGGACCTAGGGTTAGGGTTAGGTTGAGGGCTAGGGTTAGAGATCCGGTTAGGGTTCCGATTGGACCTAGGGTTAGGGTTATGTTGAGGACGATGGTTAGAGATCTGGTTAGGGTTCCGATTGGACCTAGGGTTAGGGTTATGTTGAGGGCGAGGTGTAGAGAACCGGCTATGATTCCGTTTGGATTTAGGGTTAGGGTTATGTTGAGGGCGAGGTGTAGAGATCCGGTTAGGCTTCCGATTGGACCTAGGATTAGGGTTCTGTTGAGGACTAGGGTTAGAGATCTGGTTAGGTTTCCGATTGGACCAAGGGTTAGGGTTATGTTGAGGGCTAGGGTTAGATATCCGTTTACTGTTCCGATTGGTCCTAGGGTTAGGGTTATGTTGAGGGCTAGGGTTAGAGATCCGGTTAGGGTTCCGATTGGACCTAGGGTTAGGGTTATGTTGAGGGCTAGGGTTAGAGATCCAGTTAGGGTTTTGATTGGACCTAGGTTTAGGGTTATGTTGAGGGCTAGGGTTAGAGATCCGGTTAGGGTTCCAATTGGACCTCGGGTTAGGGTTATGTTGAGCGCTAGGGTTAGAGATCCGGTTAGGGTTCCGATTGGACCTAGGGTTTGGGTTATGTTGAGGGCTAGGGTTAGAGATATGGTTAGGGTTCCGATTGGACCTAGGGTTAGGGTTATGTTGAGGGCTAGGTATACAGATCCGGATAGGGTTCCGATTGGACCTAGGGTTAGGGTTATGTTGAGGGCTAGCGTTAGAGATCCGGTTAGGGTTCCGATTGAACCTAGGGTTAGGGTTATGTTGAGGGCGAGGGTTAGAGATCCGGTTAGGTTTCCAATTGGACCAAGGGTTAGGGTTATGTTGAGGGCTAGGGTTAGATATCCGTTTACTGTTCCGATTGGACCTAGGGTTAGGGTTATGTTGAGGGCTAGGTTTGGAGATCCGGTTAGGGTTCCGATTGGACCTAGGGTTAGGGTTATGTTGAGGGCTAGGGTTAGAGATCCAGTTAGGGTTCTGATTGGACCTAGGGTTATGGTTATGTTGAAGGCGAGGGGTAGAGTTCCTGTTAGGGTTCCGATTGTACGTAGTGTAAAGGTCATGTTGAGGGCTAGGGTTAGATATCCATTTAGGGTTCCGATTAGACCTAGGGTTAGGGTTATGTTGAGGGTTAGGGTTAGATAGTCGTTTAGGGTTCCGATTGGACCTAGGTTATGGCTATGTTTAGAGCTAGGGTTAGAGATCCGGTTAGGGTTCCGATTGGACCTAGGGTTAGGGTTATGTTGAGAGCTAGGGTTAGAGATCCGGTTAGGGTTCCGATTGGACCTAGGGTTAGGATTATGTTGAGGGCTAGTGTTAGATATCCGGTTAGGGTTCCGATTGGACCAAGGTTTAGGGTTATGTTGAGGGCGAGGGGTAGAGTTCCTGTTAGAGTTCCGATTGTACCTAGGGTAAGGGTTATGTTGAGGGCTAGGGTTAGATATCCGTTTAGGGTTCCGATTAGACCTAGGGTTAGGGTTATGTTGAGGGCTAGATATAGAGATCCGGTTAGGGTTCTGATTGGACCTAGGGTTTGGGTTATGTTGAGGGCGAGGGGTAGAGTTCCTGTTAGGGTTCCGATTGTACCTAGGGTAAGGGTTATGTTGAGGGCTAGGGTTAGATATCCGTTTAGGGTTCCGATTAGACCTAGGGTTAGGGTTATGTTGAGGGCTAGGGTTAGATATCCGTTTAGGGTTCCGATTAGACCTAGGGTTAGGGTTATGTTGAGGGCTAGGGTTAGATATCCGTTTAGGGTTCCGATTGGACCTAGGGTTAGGGTTATGTTGAGGGCTAGGGTTAGAGATCCGGTTAGGGTTCCGATTGGACCTACGGTTAGTGTTATGTTGAGGGCGATGGTTAGAGATCTGGTAGGGTTCCGATTGGAACTACGGTTAGGGTTATGTTGAGGGCGAGGGGTAGAGTTCCTGTTAGGGTTACAATTGTACCTAGGGTAAGGGTTATGTTGAGGGCTAGGGTTAGATATCCGTTTAGGGTTCCGATTAGACCTAGGGTTAGGGTTATGTTGAGGGCTAGGGTTAGATATCCGTTTAGGGTTCCGATTAGACCTAGGGTTAGGGTTATGTTGAGGGCTAGGGTTAGATATCCGTTTAGGGTTCCGATTGGACCTAGGGTTAGGGTTAGGTTGAGGGCTAGGGTTAGAGATCCGGTTAGGGTTCCGATTGGACCTAGGGTTAGGGTTATGTTGAGGGCGATGGTTAGAGATCTGGTTAGGGTTCCGATTGGACCTAGGGTTAGGCTTATGTTGAGGGCGAGGTGTAGAGAACCGGCTAGGATTCCGTTTGGACTTAGGGTTAGGGTTATGTTGAGGGCGAGGTGTAGAGATCCGGTTAGGCTTCCGATTGGACCTAGGATTAGGGTTCTGTTGAGGGCGAGGGTTAGAGATCTGGTTAGGTTTCCGATTGGACCAAGGGTTAGGGTTATGTTGAGGGCTAGGGTTAGATATCCGTTTACTGTTCCGATTGGTCCTAGGGTTAGGGTTATGTTGAGGGCTAGGGTTAGAGATCCGGTTAGGGTTCCGATTGGACCTAGGGTTAGGGTTATGTTGAGGGCTAGTGTTAGAGATCCAGTTAGGGTTTTGATTGGACCTAGGGATAGGGTTATGTTGAGGGCTAGGGTTAGAGATCCGGTTAGGGTTCCGATTGGACCTCGGGTTAGGGTTATGTTGAGCGATAGGGTTAGAGATCCGGTTAGGGTTCCGATTGGACCTAGGGTTTGGGTTATGTTGAGGGCTAGGGATAGAGATATGGTTAGGGTTCCGATTGGACCTAGGGTTAGGGTTATGTTGAGGGCTAGGTATACAGATCCAGATAGGGTTCCGATTGGACCTAGGGTTAGGGTTATGTTGAGGGCTAGCGTTAGAGATCCGGTTAGGGTTCCGATTGAACCTAGGGTTAGGGTTATGTTGAGGTCTAGGTACACAGATCCGGTTAGGGTTCCGATTGGACCTAGGGTTAGGGTTATGTTGAAGGCTAGGGTAAGAAATCCGGTTAGGGTTCCGATTGGACCTAGGGTTAGGGTCATGTTGAGGGCTAGGGTTAGATATTCGTTTAATGTTCCGATTGGACCTAGGGTTAGGGTTATGTTGAGGGCTAGGGGTAGAGTTCCTGTTAGGGTTCCGATTGTACCTAGGGTAAGGGTTATGTTGAGGGCTACGGTTAGATATCCGTTTAGGGTACCGATTGGACGTAGGGTTAGGGTTATGTTGAGGGCTAGGGTTAGATATCCGTTTAGGGTTCCGATTGGACCTAGGGTTAGGGGTATGTTGAGGGCTAGGGTTAGAGATCCGGTTAGGGTTCCGATTGGACCTAGGGTTACGGTTATGTTGAGGGCGAGGGTTAGAGATCTGGTTAGGGTTCCGATTGGACCTAGGGTTAGGGTTATGTTGAGGGCGAGGTGTAGAGATCCGGTTATGGTTCCGATTGGACCTAGGATTAGGGTTTTGTTGAGGTCGAGGTTTAGAGATCCGGTTAGATTTCCAATTGGACCAAGGGTTAGGGTTATGTTGAGGGCTAGGGTTAGAGATCCGGTTAGGGTTCCGATTGGACCTAGGGTTAGGGTTATCTTGAGGGCTAGGGTTAGAGTTCCGGTTAGGGTTCCGATTGGACCTAGGGTTATGGTTATGTTGAGGGCTAGGGATAGAGATCCGGTTAGGGTTCTGATTGGACCTAGGGTTAGGGTTATGTTGAAGGCGAGGGGTAGAGTTCCTGTTAGGGTTCCGATTGTACCTAGGGTAAGGGTTATGTTGAGCGTTAGGGTTAGATATCCATTTAGGGTTCCGATTAGACCTAGGGTTAGGGTTATGTTGAGGGTTAGGGTTAGATATTCGTTTAGGGATCCGATTGGACCTAGGTTATGGCTATGTTGAGGGCTAGGGTTAGAGATCCGGTTAGGGTTCCGATTGGACCTAGGGTTAGGGTTATGTTGAGGGCTAGGGTTAGAGATCCGGTTAGGGTTCCGATTGGACCAAAGTTTAGGGTTATGTTGAGGGCGAGGGGTAGATATCCGGTTAGGGTTCTGATTGGACCTAGGGTGAGGGTTATGTTGCGGGCTAGGGTTAGATATTCGTTTAGGGTTCCGATTGGACCTAGGGTTATGGTTATGTTGAGGGCTAGGGATAGAGATCCGGTTAGGGTTCTGATTGGACCTAGGGTTAGGGTTATGTTGAGGGCGAGGGGTAGAGTTCCTGTTAGGGTTACGATTGTACCTAGGGTAAGGGTTATGTTGAGGGCTAGGGTTACATATCCGTTTAGGGTTCCGATTAGACCTAGGGTTAGGGTTATGTTGAGGGCTAGGGTTAGATATCCGTTTAGGGTTCCGATTAGACCTAGGGTTAGGGTTATGTTGAGGGCAAGGGTTAGATATCCGTTTAGGGTTCCGATTGGACCTAGGGTTAGGGTTAGTTTGAGGGCTAGGGTTAGAGATCCGGTTAGGGTTCCGATTGGACCTAGGGTTAGGGTTATGTTGAGGGCGATGATTAGAGATCTGGTTAGGGTTCCGATTGGACCTAGGGTTAGGGTTATGTTGAGGGCGAGGTGTAGAGAACCGGCTAGGATTCCGTTTGGACTTAGGGTTAGGGTTATGTTGAGGGCGAGGTGTAGAGTTCCGGTTAGGCTTCCGATTCGACCTAGGATTAGGGTTCTGTTGAGGGCGAGGGTTAGAGATCTGGTTAGGTTTCCGATTGGACCAAGGGTTAGGGTTATGTTGAGGGCTAGGGTTAGATATCCGTTTACTGTTCCGATTGGTCCTAGGGTTAGGATTATGTTGAGGGCTAGGGTTAGAGATCCGGTTAGGGTTCCGATTGGACCTAGGGTTAGGGTTATGTTGAGGGCTACGTATACAGATCCGGATAGGGTTCCGATTGGACCTAGGGTTAGGGTTATGTTGAGGGCTAGCGTTAGAGATCCGGTTAGGGTTCCGATTGAACCTAGGGTTAGGGTTATGTTGAGGGCTAGGGTTAGAGATCTGGTTAGGGTTCCGATTGGAGCTAGGGTTAGGGTTATGTTGAGGGCTAGGTTTAGAGAGCCGGTTAGGGTTCCGATTGGACCTAGGTTAGGGTTATGTTGAGGGCTAGGGATATAGATCTTGTTAGGGTTCCGATTGGACCTAGGGTTAGGGTTATGTTGAGGGCGAGGGGTAGAGATCCTGTTAGGGTTCCGATTGGACCTAGGGTTAGGGTTATGTTGAGGGCGAGGGTTAGAGATCCGGTTAGGTTTCCAATTGGACCAAGGGTTAGGGTTATGTTGAGGGCTAGGGTTAGATATCCGTTTACTGTTCCGATTGGACCTAGGGTTAGGGTTATGTTGAGGGCTAGGTTTAGAGATCCGGTTAGGGTTCCGATTGGTCCTAGGGTTAGGGTTATGTTGAGGGCTAGGGTTAGAGATCCAGTTAGGGTTTTGATTGGACCTAGGGTTAGGGTTATGTTGAGGGCTAGGGTTAGAGATCCGGTTAGGGTTCCGATTGGACCAAGGGTTATGGTTATGTTGAGGGCTAGGGATAGAGATCCGGTTAGGGTTCTGATTGGACCTAGGGTTAGGGTTATGTTGAAGGCGAGGGGTAGAGTTCCTGTTAGGGTTCCGATTGTACCTAGGGTAAGGGTTATGTTGAGGGCTAGGGTTAGATATCCGTTTAGGGTTCCGATTAGACCTAGGGTTAGGGTTATGTTGAGGGTTAGGGTTAGATATTCGTTTAGGGTTCCGATTGGACCTAGGTTATGGCTATGTTGAGGGCTAGGGTTAGAGATCCGGTTAGGGTTCCGATTGGACCTAGGGTTAGGGTTATGTTGAGAGCTAGGGTTAGAGATCCGGTTAGGGTTCCGATTGGACCTAGGGTTAGGGTTATGTTGAGGGCTAGTGTTAGATATCCGATTAGGGTTCCGATTGGACCAAGGTTTAGGGTTATGTTGAGGGCGAGGGGTATAGATCCGGTTAGGGTTCCGATTGGACCTAGGGTTAGGGTTATGTTGCGGGCTGGGTTAGAGATCCTGTTAGGGTTCCGAGTGGAACTAGGGTTAGGGTTATGTAGAGGGCTAGGGTTAGATATCCGGTTAGGGTTCCGATTGGACCTAGGGTTAGGGTTATGTTGAGGGCTAGGGTTAGATATCCGTTTAGGGTTCCGATTGGACTTAGGGTTAGGGTTATGTTGAGGGCTAGGGTTAGATATTCGTTTAGGGTTCCGATTGGACCTAGGGTTATGGTTATGTTGAGGGCTAGGGATAGAGATCCGGTTAGGGTTCTGATTGGACCTAGGGTTTGGGTTATGTTGAGGGCGAGGGGTAGAGTTCCTGTTAGGGTTCCGATTGTACCTAGGGTAAGGGTTATGTTGAGGGCTAGGGTTAGATATCCGTTTAGGGTTCCGATTAGACCTAGGGTTAGGGTTATGTTGAGGGCTAGGGTTAGATATCCGTTTAGGGTTCCGATTAGACCTAGGGTTAGGGTTATGTTGAGGGCTAGGGTTAGATAACCGTTTAGGGTTCCGATTGGACCTAGGGTTAGGGTTATGTTGAGGGCTAGGGTTAGGTATCCGGTTAGGGTTCCGATTGGACCTAGGGTTAGTGTTATGTTGAGGGCGATGGTTAGAGATCTGGTTCGGGTTCCGATTGGAACTACGGTTAGGGTTATGTTGAGGGCGAGGGGTAGAGTTCCTGTTAGGGTTTCGATTGTACCTAGGGTAAGGGTTATGTTGAGGGCTAGGGTTAGATATCCGTTTAGGGTTCCGATTAGACCTAGGGTTATGGTTATGTTGAAGGCTAGGGTTAGAGTTCCTGTTAGGGTTCCGATTAGTCCTAGGGTTAGGGTTATGTTGAGGGCTAGGGTTAGATATCCGTTTAGGGTTCCGATTGGACCTAGGGTTAGGGTTAGGTTGAGGGCTAGGGTTAGAGATCTGGTTAGGGTTCCGATTGGACCTAGGGTTAGGGTTATGTTGACGGCGAGGTGTAGAGATCCGGTTATGGTTCCGATTGGACCTAGGATTAGGGTTATGTTGAGGTCGAGGGTTAGAGATCCGGTTAGATTTCCAATTGGACCAAGGGTTAGGGTTATGTTGAGGGCTAGGGTTAGAGATCCGGTTAGGGTTCCGATTGGACCTAGGGTTAGGGTTATCTTGAGGGCTAGGGTTAGAGTTCCGGTTAGGGTTCCGATTGGACCTAGGGTTATGGTTATGTTGAGGGCTAGGGATAGAGATCCGGTTAGGGTTCTGATTGGACCTAGGGTTAGGGTTATGTTGAAGGCGAGGGGTAGAGTTCCTGTTAGGGTTCCGATTGTACCTAGGGTAAGGGTTATGTTGAGGGCTAGGGTTAGATATCCGTTTAGGGTTCCGATTAGACCTAGGGTTAGGGTTATGTTGAGGGTTAGGGTTAGATATTCGTTTAGGGTTCCGATTGGACCTAGGTTATGGCTATGTTGAGGGCTAGGGTTAGAGATCCGGTTGGGTTCCGATTGGACCTAGGGTTAGGGTTATGTTGAGGGCTAGGGTTAGAGATCCGGTTAGGGTTCCGATTAGACCTAGGGTTAGGGTTATGTTGAGGGCTAGGGTTAGATATCCGTTTAGGGTTCCGATTGGACCTAGGGTTAGGGTTAGGTTGAGGGCTAGGGTTAGAAATCCGGTTAGGGTTCCGATTGGACCTAGGGTTAGGGTTATGTTGAGGGCGATGGTTAGAGATCTGGTTAGGGTTCCGATTGGACCTAGGGTTAGGGTTATGTTGAGGGCGAGGTGTAGAGAACCGGCTAGGATTCCGTTTGGACTTAGGGTTAGGGTTATGTTGAGGGCGAGGTGTAGAGATCCGGTTAGGCTTCCGATTGGACCTAGGATTAGGGTTATGTTGAGGGCGAGGGTTAGAGATCTGGTTAGGTTTCCGATTGGACCAAGGGTTAGGGTTATGTTGAGGGCTAGGGTTAGATATCCGTTTACTGTTCCGATTGGTCCTAGGGTTAGGGTTATGTTGAGGGCTAGGGTTAGAGATCCGGTTAGGGTTCCGATTGGACCTAGGGTGAGGGTTATGTTGAGGGCTAGTGTTAGAGATCCAGTTAGGGTTTTGATTGGACCTAGGGTTAGGGTTATGTTGAGGGCTAGGGTTAGATATCCGTTTAGGGTTCCGATTGGACCTAGGGTTAGGGTTAGGTTGAGGGCTAGGGTTAGAGATCTGGTTAGGGTTCCGATTGGACCTAGGGTTAGGGTTATGTTGACGGCGAGGTGTAGAGATCCGGTTATGGTTCCGATTGGACCTAGGATTAGGGTTATGTTGAGGTCGAGGGTTAGAGATCCGGTTAGATTTCCAATTGGACCAAGGGTTAGGGTTATGTTGAGGGCTAGGGTTAGAGATCCGGTTAGGGTTCCGATTGGACCTAGGGTTAGGGTTATCTTGAGGGCTAGGGTTAGAGTTCCGGTTAGGGTTCCGATTGGACCTAGGGTTATGGTTATGTTGAGGGCTAGGGATAGAGATCCGGTTAGGGTTCTGATTGGACCTAGGGTTAGGGTTATGTTGAAGGCGAGGGGTAGAGTTCCTGTTAGGGTTCCGATTGTACCTAGGGTAAGGGTTATGTTGAGGGCTAGGGTTAGATATCCGTTTAGGGTTCCGATTAGACCTAGGGTTAGGGTTATGTTGAGGGTTAGGGTTAGATATTCGTTTAGGGTTCCGATTGGACCTAGGTTATGGCTATGTTGAGGGCTAGGGTTAGAGATCCGGTTAGGGTTCCGATTGGACCTAGGGTTAGGGTTATGTTGAGGGCTAGGGTTAGAGATCCGGTTAGGGTTCCGATTAGACCTAGGGTTAGGGTTATGTTGAGGGCTAGGGTTAGATATCCGTTTAGGGTTCCGATTGGACCTAGGGTTAGGGTTAGGTTGAGGGCTAGGGTTAGAGATCCGGTTAGGGTTCCGATTGGACCTAGGGTTAGGGTTATGTAGAGGGCGATGGTTAGAGATCTGGTTAGGGTTCCGATTGGACCTAGGGTTAGGGTTATGTTGAGGGCGAGGTGTAGAGAACCGGCTAGGATTCCGTTTGGACTTAGGGTTAGGGTTATGTTGAGGGCGAGGTGTAGAGATCCGGTTAGGCTTCCGATTGGACCTAGGATTAGGGTTCTGTTGAGGGCGAGGGTTAGAGATCTGGTTAGGGTTCCGATTGGAGCTAGGGTTAGGGTTATGTTGAGGGCTAGGTTTAGAGAGCCGGTGAGGGTTCCAATTGGACCTAGGGTTAGGGTTATGTTGAGGGCTAGGGATATAGATCCTGTTACCGTTCCGATTGGACCTAGGGTTAGGGTTATGTTGAGGGCGAGAGGTAGAGATCCTGTTAGGGTTCCGATTGGACCTAGGGTTAGGGTTATGTTGAGGGCGAGGGTTAGAGATCCGGTTAGGTTTCCAATTGGACCAAGGGTTAGGGTTATGTTGAGGGCTAGGGTTAGATATCCGTTTACTGTTCCGATTGGACCTAGGGTTAGGGTTATGTTGAGGGCTAGGTTTAGAGATCCGGTTAGGGTTTCGATTGGACCTAGGGTTAGGGTTATGTTGAGGGCTAGGGTGAGAGATCCAGTTAGGGTTTTGATTGGACCTAGGGTTAGGGTTATGTTGAGGGCTAGGGTTAGATATCCGTTTAGGGTTCCGATTGGACCTAGGGTTAGGGTTAGGTTGAGGGCTAGGGTTAGAGATCTGGTTAGGGTTCCGATTGGACCTAGGGTTAGGGTTATGTTGACGGCGAGGTGTAGAGATCCGGTTATGGTTCCGATTGGACCTAGGATTAGGGTTATGTTGAGGTCGAGGGTTAGAGATCCGGTTAGATTTCCAATTGGACCAAGGGTTAGGGTTATGTTGAGGGCTAGGGTTAGAGATCCGGTTAGGGTTCCGATTGGACCTAGGGTTAGGGTTATCTTGAGGGCTAGGGTTAGAGTTCCGGTTAGGGTTCCGATTGGACCTAGGGTTATGGTTATGTTGAGGGCTAGGGATAGAGATCCGGTTAGGGTTCTGATTGGACCTAGGGTTAGGGTTATGTTGAAGGCGAGGGGTAGAGTTCCTGTTAGGGTTCCGATTGTACCTAGGGTAAGGGTTATGTTGAGGGCTAGGGTTAGATATCCGTTTAGGGTTCCGATTAGACCTAGGGTTAGGGTTATGTTGAGGGTTAGGGTTAGATATTCGTTTAGGGTTCCGATTGGACCTAGGTTATGGCTATGTTGAGGGCTAGGGTTAGAGATCCGGTTAGGGTTCCGATTGGACCTAGGGTTAGGGTTATGTTGAGGGCTAGGGTTAGAGATCCGGTTAGGGTTCCGATTAGACCTAGGGTTAGGGTTATGTTGAGGGCTAGGGTTAGATATCCGTTTAGGGTTCCGATTGGACCTAGGGTTAGGGTTAGGTTGAGGGCTAGGGTTAGAGATCCGGTTAGGGTTCCGATTGGACCTAGGGTTAGGGTTATGTTGAGGGCTAGGTATACTGATCCGGTTAGGGTTCCGATTGGAGCTAGGGTTAGAGTTATGTTGAGGGCGAGGGTTAGAGATCCTGTTAGGTTTCCAATTGGACCAAGGGTTAGGGTTATGTTGAGGGCTAGGGTTAGATATCCGTTTACTGTTCCGATTGGACCTAGGGTTAGGGTTATGTTGAGGGCTAGGGTTAGAGATCCGGTTAGGGTTCCGATTGGACCTAGGGTTAGGGTTATGTTGAGGGCTAGGGTTAGAGATCCAGTTAGGGTTTTGATTGGACCTAGGGTTAGGGTTATGTTGAGGGCTAGGGTTAGAGATCCGGTTAGGGTTCCGATTGGACCTAGGGTTATGGTTATGTTGAGGGCTAGGGATAGAGATCCGGTTAGGGTTCTGATTGGACCTAGGGTTAGGGTTATGTTGAGGGTTAGGGTTAGATATTCGTTTAGGGTTCCGATTGAACCTAGGTTATGTCTATGTTGAGGGCTAGGGTTAGAGATCCGGTTAGGGTTCCGATTGGACCTCGGGTTAGGGTTATGTTGAGAGCTAGGGTTAGAGATCCGGTTAGGGTTCCGATTGGACCTAGGGTTAGGCTTATGTTGAGGGCTAGTGTTAGATATCCGGTTAGGGTTCCGATTGGACCAAGGTTTAGGGTTATGTTGAGGGCGAGGGGTAGAGATCCGGTTAGGGTTCCGATTGGACCTAGGGTGAGGGTTATGTTGCGGGCTGGGTTAGAGTTCCTGTTAGGGTTCCGAGTGGGACTAGGGTTACGGTTATGTAGAGGGCTAGGGTTAGATATCCGGTTAAGGTTCCGATTTGACCTAGGGTTAGGGTTATGTTGAGGGCTAGGGTTAGATATCCGTTTAGGGTTCCGATTGGACTTAGGGTTAGGGTTATGTTGACGGCTAGGGTTAGATATTCGTTTAGGGTTCCGATTGGACCTAGGGTTATGGTTATGTTGAGGGCTTGGGATAGAGATCCGGTTAGGGTTCTGATTGGACCTAGGGTTTGGGTTATGTTGAGGGCGAGGGGTAGAGTTCCTGTTAGGGTTCCGATTGTACCTAGGGTAAGGGTTATGTTGAGGGCTAGGGTTAGATATCCGTTTAGGGTTCCGATTAGACCTAGGGTTAGGGTTATGTTGAGGGCTAGGGTTAGATATCCGTTTAGGGTTCCGATTAGACCTAGGGTTAGGGTTATGTTGAGGGCTAGGGTTAGATATCCGTTTAGGGTTCCGATTGGACCTAGGGTTAGAGTTATGTTGAGGGCTAGGGTTAGAGATCCGGTTAGGGTTCCGATTGGACCTAGGGTTAGGGTTATGTTGAGGGCTAGGGTTAGAGATCCAGTTAGGGTTTTGATTGGACCTAGGGTTAGGGTTATGTTGAGGGCTAGGGTTAGAGATCCGGTTAGGGTTCCGATTGGACCTAGGGTTATGGTTATGTTGAGGGCTAGGGATAGAGATCCGGTTAGGGTTCTGATTGGACCTAGGGTTAGGGTTATGTTGAGGGTTAGGGTTAGATATTCGTTTAGGGTTCCGATTGAACCTAGGTTATGTCTATGATGAGGGCTAGGGTTAGAGATCCGGTTAGGGTTCCGATTGGACCTCGGGTTAGGGTTATGTTGAGAGCTAGGGTTAGAGATCCGGTTAGGGTTCCGATTGGACCTAGGGTTAGGCTTATGTTGAGGGCTAGTGTTAGATATCCGGTTAGGGTTCCGATTGGACCAAGGTTTAGGGTTATGTTGAGGGCGAGGGGTAGAGATCCGGTTAGGGTTCCGATTGGACCTAGGGTGAGGGTTATGTTGCGGGCTGGGTTAGAGTTCCTGTTAGGGTTCCGAGTGGGACTAGGGTTACGGTTATGTAGAGGGCTAGGGTTAGATATCCGGTTAAGGTTCCGATTGGACCTAGGGTTAGGGTTATGTTGAGGGCTAGGCTTAGATATCCGTTTAGGGTTCCGATTGGACTTAGGGTTAGGGTTATGTTGAGGGCTAGGGTTAGATATTCGTTTAGGGTTCCGATTGGACCTAGGGTTATGGTTATGTTGAGGGCTTGGGATAGAGATCCGGTTAGGGTTCTGATTGGACCTAGGGTTTGGGTTATGTTGAGGGC
Source organism: Miniopterus natalensis (assembly GCF_054644295.1). Taxonomy (NCBI): domain Eukaryota; kingdom Metazoa; phylum Chordata; class Mammalia; order Chiroptera; family Miniopteridae; genus Miniopterus; species Miniopterus natalensis. The sequence continues at coordinate 1,031,186 of NW_028269986.1, forward strand.
GAGGGGTAGAGTTCCTGTTAGGGTTCCGATTGTACCTAGGGTAAGGGTTATGTTGAGGGCTAGGGTTAGATATCCGTTTAGGGTTCCGATTAGACCTAGGGTTAGGGTTATGTTGAGGGCTAGGGTTAGATATCCGTTTAGGGTTCCGATTAGACCTAGGGTTAGGGTTATGTTGAGGGCTAGGGTTAGAGATCCGGTTAGGGTTCCGATTGGACCTAGGGTTAGGGTTATGTTGAGGGCTAGGGTTAGAGATCCGGTTAGGGTTCCGATTGGACCTAGGGTTAGGGTTATGTTGAGGGCTAGGGTTAGAGATCCAGTTAGGGTTTTGATTGGACCTAGGGTTAGGGTTATGTTGAGGGCTAGGGTTAGAGATTCGGTCAGTGTTCCGATTGGACCTCGGGTTAGGGTTATGTTGAGCGCTAGGGTTAGAGATCCGGTTAGAGTTCCGATTGGACCTGGGTTAGCGTTATGTTGAGGGCTAGGGTTAGAGATATGGTTAGGGTTCCGATTGGACCTCGGGTTAGGGTTATGTTGAGGGCTAGGTATACAGATCCGGATAGGGTTCCGATTGGACCGAGGGTTTGGGTTATTTTGAGGGCTAGCGTTAGAGATCCGGTTAGGGTTCCGATTGAACCTAGGGTTAGGGTTATGTTGAGGGCTACGGTTAGAGATCTGGTTAGGGTTCCGATTGGACCTAGGGTTAGGGTTATGTTGAGGGCTAGGTTTAGAGAGCCGGTTAGGGTTCCAATTGGACCTAGGGTTAGGGTTATGTTGAGGGCTAGGGTTATAGATCCTGTTAGGGTTCCGATTGGACCTAGGGTTAGGGTTATGTTGAGGCCGAGGGGTAGAGATCCTGTTAGGGTGATTGGACCTAGGGTTAGGGTTATGTTGAGGGCTAGGTATACAGATCCTGTTAGGGTTCCGATTGGACCTAGGGTTAGGGTTATGTTGAGGGCTAGGTATACAGATCCGGTTAGTGTTCCGATTGGACCTAGGGGTAGGGTTATGTTGATGGCTAGGGTTAGAGATCCGGATGGGGTTACGATTGGACCTAGGGTTAGGGTTATGTTGAGAGCTAGGGTTAGAGATCCGGTTAGGGTTCCGATATTACCTAGGGTTAGGGTTATGTTGAGGGCTACGGTTAGAGGTCTGGTTAGGATTCCGATTGGACCTAGGGTTAGGGTTATGTTGAGGGCTAGGTTTAGAGAGTCGGTTAGGGTTCCGATTGGACCTAGGGTTAGGGTTATGTTGAGGGCTAGGGTTAGAGATCCGGTTAGGGTTCCGATTGGACCTAGGGTTAGGGTTATGTTGAGGGCTAGTGTTAGATATCCGGTTAGGGTTCCGATTGGACCAAGGTTTAGGGTTATGTTGAGGGCGAGGGGTAGAGATCCGGTTAGAGTTCCGATTGGACCTAGGGTTAGGGTTATGTTGCGGGCTGGGTTAGAGATCCTGTTAGGGTTCCGAGTAGAACTAGGGTTAGGGTTATGTAGAGGGCTAGGGTTAGATATCCTGTTAGGGTTCCGATTGGACCTAGGGTTAGGGTTATGTTGAGTGCTAGGGTTAGATATCCGTTTAGGGTTCCGATTGGACTTAGGGTTAGGGTTATGTTGAGGGCTAGGGTTAGATATTCGTTTAGGGTTCCGTTTGGACCTAGGGTTATGGTTATGTTGAGGGCTAGGGATAGAGATCCGGTTAGGGTTCTGATTGGACCTAGGGTTTGGGTTATGTTGAGGGCGAGGGGTAGAGTTCCTGTTAGGGTTCCGATTGTACCTAGGGTAAGGGTTATGTTGAGGGCTAGGGTTAGATATCCGTTTAGGGTTCCGATTAGACCTAGGGTTAGGGTTATGTTGAGGGCTAGGGTTAGATATCCGTTTAGGGTTCCGATTAGACCTAGGGTTAGGGTTATGTTGAGGGCTAGAGTTAGATATCCGTTTAGGGTTCCGATTGGACCTAGGGTTAGGGTTATGTTGAGGGCTAGGGTTAGAGATCCGGTTAGGGTTCCGATTGGACCTAGGGTTAGGGTTATGTTGAGGGCTAGGGTTAGAGATCCAGTTAGGGTTTTGATTGGACCTAGGGTTAGGGTTATGTTGAGGGCTAGGGTTAGAGATTCGGTCAGTGTTCCGATTGGACCTCGGGTTAGGGTTATGTTGAGCGCTAGGGTTAGAGATCCGGTTAGAGTTCCGATTGGACCTGGGTTAGCGTTATGTTGAGGGCTAGGGTTAGAGATATGGTTAGGGTTCCTATTGGACCTCGGGTTAGGGTTATGTTGAGGGCTAGGTATACAGATCCGGATAGGGTTCCGATTGGACCGAGGGTTTGGGTTATGTTGAGGGCTAGCGTTAGAGATCCGGTTAGGGTTCCGATTGAACCTAGGGTTAGGGTTATGTTGAGGGCTACGGTTAGAGATCTGGTTAGGGTTCCGATTGGACCTAGGGTTAGGGTTATGTTGAGGGCTAGGTTTAGAGAGCCGGTTAGGGTTCCGATTGGACCTAGGGTTAGGGTTATGTTGAGGGCTAGGGTTATAGATCCTGTTAGGGTTCCGATTGGACCTAGGGTTAGGGTTATGTTGAGGGCGAGGGGTAGAGATCCTGTTAGGGTGATTGGACCTAGGGTTAGGGTTATGTTGAGGGCTAGGTATACAGATCCTGTTAGGGTTCCGATTGGACCTAGGGTTAGGGTTATGTTGAGGGCTACGTATACAGATCCGGTTAGTGTTCCGATTGGACCTAGGGGTAGGGTTATGTTGATGGCTAGGGTTAGAGATCCGGATAGGGTTACGATTGGACCTAGGGTTAGGGTTATGTTGAGAGCTAGGGTTAGAGATCCGGTTAGGGTTCCGATATTACCTAGGGTTAGGGTTATGTTGAGGGCTACGGTTAGAGGTCTGGTTAGGGTTCCGATTGGACCTAGGGTTAGGGTTATGTTGAGGGCTAGGTTTAGAGAGTCGGTTAGGGTTCCGATTGGACCTAGGGTTAGGGTTATGTTGAGGGCTGGGGTTAGAGATCCGGTTAGGGTTCCGATTGGACCTAGGGTTAGGGTTATGTTGAGGGCTAGTGTTAGATATCCGGTTAGGGTTCCGATTGGACCAAGGTTTAGGGTTATGTTGAGGGCGAGGGGTAGAGATCCGGTTAGGGTTCCGATTGGACCTAGGGTTAGGGTTATGTTGCGGGCTGGGTTAGAGATCCTGTTTGGGTTCCGAGTGGAACTAGGGTTAGGGTTATGTAGAGGGCTAGGGTTAGATATCCTGTTAGGGTTCCGATTGGACCTAGGGTTAGGGTTATGTTGAGTGCTAGGGTTAGATATCCGTTTAGGGTTCCGATTGGACTTAGGGTTAGGGTTATGTTGAGGGCTAGGGTTAGATATTCGTTTAGGGTTCCGTTTGGACCTAGGGTTATGGTTATGTTGAGGGCTAGGGATAGAGATCCGGTTAGGGTTCTGATTGGACCTAGGGTTTTGGTTATGTTGAGGAGGAGGGGTAGAGTTCCTGTTAGGGTTCCGATTGTACCTAGGGTAAAGGTTATGTTGAGGGCTAGGGTTAGATATCCGTTTAGGGTTCCGATTAGACCTAGGGTTAGGGTTATGTTGAGGGCTAGGGTTAGATATCCGTTTAGGGTTCCGATTAGACCTAGGGTTAGGGTTATGTTGAGGGCTAGGGTTAGATATCCGTTTAGGTTTCCGATTGGACCAAGGGTTAGGGTTATGTTGAGGGCTAGGGTTAGATATCCGTTTACTGTTCCGATTGGTCCTAGCGTTAGGGTTATGTTGAGGGCTAGGGTTAGAGATCCGGTTAAGGTTCCGATTGGACCTAGGGTTAGGGTTATGTTGAGGGCTATGGTTAGAGATCCAGTTAGTGTTTTGATTGGACCTAGGGTTAGGGTTATGTTGAGGGCTAGGGTTAGAGATCCGGTTAGGGTTCCGATTGGACCTCGGGTTAGGGTTATGTTGAGCGCTAGGGTTAGAGATCCGGTTAGGGTTCCGATTGGACCTAGAGTTAGGGTTATGTTGAGGGCTAGGTATACAGATCCGGATAGGGTTCAGATTGGACCTAGGGTTAGGGTTATGTTGAGGGCTAGCGTTAGAGATCCGGTTAGGGTTCCGATTGAACCTAGGTTTAGGGTTATGTTGAGGGCTAGGGTTAGAGATCTGGTTAGGGTTCCGATTGGACCTAGGGTTAGGGTTATGTTGAGGGCTAGGGTAGAGAGCCGGTTAGGGTTCCGATTGGACCTAGGGTTAGGGTTATGTTGAGGGCTAGGGATATAGATCCAGTTAGGGTTCCGATTGGACCTAGGGTTAGGGTTATGTTGAGGGCGAGGGGTAGAGATCCTTTTAGGTTTCCGATTGGACCTAGGGTTAGGGTTATGTTGAGGGCTAGGTATACTGATCCGGTTAGGGTTCCGATTGGAGCTAGGGTTAGAGTTATGTTGAGGGCGAGGGTTAGAGATCCTGTTAGGTTTCCAATTGGACCAAGGGTTAGGGTTATGTTGAGGGCTAGGGTTAGATATCCGTTTACTGTTCCGATTGGACCTAGGGTTAGGGTTATGTTGAGGGCTAGGGTTAGAGATCCGGTTAGGGTTCCGATTGGACCTAGGGTTAGGGTTATGTTGAGGGCTAGGGTTAGAGATCCAGTTAGGGTTTTGATTGGACCTAGGGTTAGGGTTATGTTGAGGGCTAGGGTTAGAGATCCGGTTAGGGTTCCGATTGGACCTAGGGTTATGGTTATGTTGAGGGCTAGGGATAGAGATCCGGTTAGGGTTCTGATTGGACCTAGGGTTAGGGTTATGTTGAGGGTTAGGGTTAGATATTCGTTTAGGGTTCCGATTGGACCTAGGTTATGTCTATGTTGAGGGCTAGGGTTAGAGATCCGGTTAGGGTTCCGATTGGACCTCGGGTTAGGGTTATGTTGAGAGCTAGGGTTAGAGATCCGGTTAGGGTTCCGATTGGACCTAGGGTTAGGCTTATGTTGAGGGCTAGTGTTAGATATCCGGTTAGGGTTCCGATTGGACCAAGGTTTAGGGTTATGTTGAGGGCGAGGGGTAGAGATCCGGTTAGGGTTCCGATTGGACCTAGGGTGAGGGTTATGTTGCGGGCTGGGTTAGAGTTCCTGTTAGGGTTCCGAGTGGAACTAGGGTTACGGTTATGTAGAGGGCTAGGGTTAGATATCCGGTGAAGGTTCCGATTGGACCTAGGGTTAGGGTTATGTTGAGGGCTAGGGTTAGATATCCGTTTAGGGTTCCGATTGGACTTAGGGTTAGGGTTATGTTGAGGGTTAGGGTTAGATATTCGTTTAGGGTTCCGATTGGACCTAGGGTTATGGTTATGTTGAGGGCTAGGGATAGAGATCCGGTTAGGGTTCTGATTGGACCTAGGGTTTGGGTTATGTTGAGGGCGAGGGGTAGAGTTCCTGTTAGGGTTCCGATTGTACCTAGGGTAAGGGTTATGTTGAGGGCTAGGGTTAGATATCCGTTTAGGGTTCCGATTAGACCTAGGGTTAGGGTTATGTTGAGGGCTAGGGTTAGATATCCGTTTAGGGTTTCGATTAGACCTAGGGTTAGGGTTATGTTGAGGGCTAGGGTTAGATATCCGTTTAGGGTTCCGATTGGACCTAGGGTTAGGGTTATGTTGAGTGCTAGGGTTAGAGATCCGGTTAGGGTTCCGATTGGACCTAGGGTTAGTGTTATGTTGAGGGAGATGGTTAGATATCTGGTTAGGGTTCCGATTGGAACTACGGTTAGGGTTATGTTGAGGGCGAGGGGTAGAGAACAGGCTAGGGTTCCGATTGGACCTAGGATTAGGGTTCTGTTGAGGGCGAGGGTTAGAGATCCGGTTAGGTTTCCGATTAGACCAAGTGTTAGGGTTATGTTGAGGGCTAGGGTTAGATATCCGTTTACTGTTCCGATTGGACCTAGGGTTAGGGTTATGTTGAGGGCTAGGGTTAGAGATCCGGTTAGGGTTCCGATTGGACCTAGGGTTAGGGTTATGTTGAGGGCTAGGGTTAGAGATCCAGTTAGGGTTTTGATTGGACCTAGGGTTAGGGTTATGTTGAGGGCTAGGGTTAGAGATTCGGTCAGTGTTCCGATTGGACCTCGGGTTAGGGTTATGTTGAGCGCTAGGGTTAGAGATCCGGTTAGGGTTCCGATTGGACCTGGGTTAGCGTTATGTTGAGGGCTAGGGTTAGAGATATGGTTAGGGTTCCGATTGGACCTCGGGTTAGGGTTATGTTGAGGGCTAGGTATACAGATCCAGATAGGGTTCCGATTGGACCGAGGGTTTGGGTTATGTTGAGGGCTAGGGTTATAGATCCTGTTAGTGTTCCGATTGGACCTAGGGTTAGGGTTATATTGAGGGCGAGGGGTAGAGATCCTGTTAGGGTTTCGATTGGACCTAGGGTTAGGGTTATGTTGAGGGCTAGGTATACAGATCCGGTTAGGGTTCCGATTGGACCTAGGGTTAGGGTTATGTTGAGGGCTAGGTATACAGATCCGGTTAGTGTTCCGATTGGACCTAGGGTTAGGGTTATGTTGATGGCTAGGGTTAGAGATCCGGTTACGGTTACGATTGGACCTAGGGTTAGGGTTATGTTGAGAGCTAGGGTTAGAGATCCGGTTAGGGTTCTGATATTACCTAGGGTTAGGGTTATGTTGAGGGCTAGTGTTAGATATCCGGTTAGGGTTCCGATTGGACCAAGGGTTAGAGTTATGTTAAAGGCGAGGGATAGAGATCTGGTTAGGGTTCCGATTGGACCTAGTGTTAGGGTTATGTTGAGGGCGAGGGGTAGAGATCCGGTTAGGGTTCCGATTGGACCTAGGGTTAGGGTTATGTAGAGGGCTAGGGTTAGATATCCGGTTAGGGTTATGATTGGACCTAGGGTTAGGGTTATGTTGAGGGCTAGGGTTAGATATCCGTTTAGGGTTCCGATTGGACCTAGGGTTAGGGTTATGTTGAGGGCTAGTGTTAGATATCCGTTTAGGGTTCCGATTGGACCTAGGGTTAGGGTTATGTTGAGGGCTAGGGTTAGATATCCGGTTAGGGTTCTGATTGGACCTAGGGTTAGGGTTATGTTGAGGGCTAGGGTTAGATATCCGTTTAGGGTTCCGATTGGACCTAGGGTTAGGGTTATGTTGAGGGCTAGTGTTAGATATCCGGTTAAGGTTCCGATTGGACCAAGGTTTAGGGTTATGTTGAGGGCGAGGGGTAGAGATCCGGTTAGGGTTCCGATTGGACCTCGGGTTAGGGTTATGTTGAGGGCGAGGGGTAGAGATCCGGTTAGGGTTCCGATTGGACCTAGGGTTAGGGTTATGTTCCGGGCTAGGTTAGAGATCCTGTTAGGGTTCCGAGTGGAACTAGGGTTAGGGTTATGTAGAGGGCTAGGGTTAGATATCCGGTTAGGGTTCCGATTGGACCTAGGGTTAGGGTTATGTTGAGGGCTAGGGTTAGATATCCGTTTAGGGTTCCGATTGGACCTAGGGTTAGGGTTATGTTGAGGGCTAGGGTTAGATATTCGTTTAGGGTTCCGATTGGACCTAGGGTTATGGTTATGTTTAGGGCTAGGGATAGAGATCCGGTTAGGGTTCCGATTGGACCTAGGATTAGGGTTATGTTGAGGGCGAGGGGTAGAGATCCGTTTAGGGTTCCGATTGGACCTAGGGTTAGGGTTATGTTGAGGGCTAGGGTTAGATATTCGTTTAGGGTTCCGATTGGACCTAGGGTTATGGTTATGTTGAGTGCTAGGGATAGAGATCCGGTTAGGGTTCTGATTGGACCTAGGGTTAGGGTTATGTTGAGGGCTACGGTTAGATATCCGTTTAGGGTTCCGATTAGACCTAGGGTTAGGGTTATGTTGAGGGCTAGGGTTAGATATCCGTTTAGGGTTCCGATTGGACCTAGGGTTAGGGTTATGTTGAGGGCTAGGGTTAGATATCCGGTTAGGGTTCCGATTGGACCAAGGTTTAGGGTTATGTTGAGGGCGAGGGGTAGAGATCCGGTTAGGGTTCCGATTGGACCTCGGGTTAGGGTTATGTTGAGGGCGAGGGGTAGATATCCGTTTAGGGTTCCGATTGGACCTAGGGTTAGTGATATGTTGAGCGCTAGGCTTAGAGATCCGCTTAGGGTCCGATTGGACCTAGGGTTAGGGTTATTTTGAGGGCTAGGGTTAGAGTTCCGGTTAGGGTTCCGATTGGACCTAGGGTTAGGGTTATGTTGAGGGCTAGGGTTAGAGATCCGGTTAGGGTTCCGATTGGACCTAGGGTTAGTGTTATGTTGAGGGCTAGGGTTAGAGATCCGGTTAGGCTTCCGATTGGACCTAGGGTTAGGGTTATGTTGAGGGCTAGGGTTAGAGATCCGGTTGGGGTTCCGATTGGACCTAGGGTTAGGGTTATGTTGAGGGCTAGGTACACAGATCCGGTTAGGGTTCCGATTGGACCTAGGGTTAGTGTTATGTTGTGGGCTAGGGTTAGAGATCCGGTTAGGGTTCCGATTGGACCTAGGGTTAGGGTTATGTTGAGGGCTAGGTATACAGATCCGGTTAGGGTTCCGATTGGACCTAGGGTTAGGGTTATGTTGAGGGCTAGGTATACAGATCCGGTTAGGGTTCCGATTGGACCGAGGGTTAGGGTTATGTTGAAGGCTAGGGTTAGAAATCCGGTTAGGGTTCCGATTGGACGTAGGGTTAGGTTTATGTTGAGGGCTAGGGTTAGAGATCCGGTTAGGGTACTGATTGGACCTAGGGTTAGGGTTATGTTGAGAGCTAGGGTTAGAGATCCGGTTAGGGTTCCGATTGGACCTAGGGTTAGGGTTATGTTGAGTGCTAGGGCTAGAGATCCAGTTAGTGTTTTGATTGGACCTAGGGTTAGGGTTATGTTGAGGGCTAGGGGTTAGAGATCCGGTTAGGATTCCGATTGGACCTAGGGTTAGGGTTATGTTGAGGGCTAGGGTTAGAGATCCGGTTAGGCTTTCGATTGGACCTAGGGTTAGGGTTATGTTGCGAGCTAGGGTTAGAGATCCGATTAGGGTTCCGATTGGACCTAGGGTTAGGGTTATTTGAGGGCTAGGGTTAGAGATCCGGTTACGGTTCCGATTGGACCTAGGGTTAGGGTTATGTTGAGGGCTAGGGTTAGAGATCCGGTTAGGGTTCCGATTGGACCTAGGGTTAGGGTTATGTTGAGGGCTAGGTATACAGATCCGGTTAGGGTTCCGATTGGACCTAGGGTTAGGGTTATGTTGAGGGCTAGCGTTAGAGATCCGGTTAGGGATACGATTGAACCTAGGGTTAGGGTTATGTTGAGGGCTAGGGTTAGAGATCCGGTTAGGGTTGCGATTGGACCTAGGGTTAGGGTTATGTTGAGGGCTAGGGTTAGAGATCCAGTTAGTGTTTTCATTGGACCTATGGTTAGGGTTATGTTGAGGGCTAGGGTTAGAGATCCGGTTAGGATTCCGATTGGACCTAGGGTTAGGGTTATGTTGAGGGCGAGGGGTAGAGATCCGGTTAGGGTTCCGATTGGACGTCGGGTTAGGGTTATGTTGAGGGCGAGGGGTAGAGATCCGGTTAGGGTTCCGATTGGACCGAGGGTTAGGGCTATGTTGCTGGCTGGGTTAGAGATCCTGTTAGGGTTCCCATTGAAACTAGGGTTAGTGTTATGTAGAGGGCTAGGGTTAGATATCCGGTTAGCGTTCCGATTGGACCTAGGGTTAGGGTTATGTTGAGGGCTAGGGTTAGATATCCGTTTTGGGTTCCGATTGGACCTAGGGTTAGGGTTATGTTGAGGGCTAGGGTTAGATATCCGTTTAGGGTTCCGATTGGACCTAGGGTTATGATTATGTTGAGGGCTAGGGATAGAGATCCGGTTAGGGTTCTGATTGGACCTAGGGTTAGGGTTATGTTCAGGGCGAGGGGTAGAGTTCCTGTTAGGGTTCCGATTGTACCTAGGGTTAGGGGTATGTTGAGCGCTAGGGTTAGATATCCGTTTAGGGTTCCGATTGGACCTAGGGTTAGGCTTATGTTGAGTGCTAGGGTTAGATATCCGTTTAGGGTTCGGATTGGACCTAGGGTTAGGGTTATGTTGAGGGCTAGGGTTAGAGATCCATTTAGGGTTCCGATTGGACCTAGGGTTAGGGTTATGTTGAGGGCTAGGGTTAGATATCCGTTTACTGTTCCGATTGGACCTAGGGTTAGGGTTACGTTGAGGGCAAGGGTTAGAGATCCGGTTAGGGTTCCGATTGGACCTAGGGTTAGGGTTATATTGAGGGCTAGGGTTAGAGATCCAGTTAGGGTTTTGATTGGACCTAGGGTTAGGGTTATGTTGAGGGCTAGGGTTAGAGATCCAGTTAGGGTTCCGATTGGACCTCCGGTTAGGGTTATGTTGAGTGCTAGGGTTAGAGATCCGGTTACGGTTCCGATTGGACCTAGGGTTAGGGTTATGTTGAGGGCTAGGGTTAGAGATCCGGTTAGGCTTCCGATTGGACCTAGGGTTAGGGTTATGTTGAGGGCTAGGTTTAGAGATCCGGTTGAGGTTCCGATTGGACCTAGGGATAGGGTTATGTTGAGGGCTAGGTACACAGATCCGGTTAGGGTTCCGATTGGACCTAGGGTTAGGGTTATGTTGTGGGCTAGGGTTAGAGATGCGGTTAGGGTTCCGATTGGACCTAGGGTTAGGGTTATGTTCAGGGCTAGGTATACAGATCCGGTTAGGGTTCCGATTGGACCTAGGGTTAGGGTTATGTTGAGGGCTAGGTATACAGATCCGGTTAGGGTTCCGATTGGACCTAGGGTTAGGGTTATGTTGAAGGCTAGGGTTAGAAATCCGGTTAGGGTTCCGATTGGACGTAGGGTTAGGTTTATGTTGAGGGCTAGGGTTAGAGATCCGGTTACGGTACTGATTGGACCTAGGGTTAGGTTTATGTTGAGAGCTAGGGTTAGAGATCCGGTTAGGGTTCCGATTGGACCTAGGGTTAGGGTTATGTTGAGGGCTAGGGTTAGAAATCCAGTTAGTGTTTTCATTGGACCTAGGGTTAGGGTTATGTTGAGGGCTAGGGTTAGAGATCCGGTTAGGATTCCGATTGGACCTAGGGTTAGGGTTATGTTGAGGGCTAGGGTTAGAGATCCGGTTAGGCTTCCGATTGGACCTAGGGTTAGGGTTATGTTGAGGGCTAGGGTTAGAGATCCGGTTGGGGTTCCGATTGGACCTAGGGTTAGGGTTATGTTGAGGGCTAGGTACACAGATCCGGTTAGGGTTCCGATTGGACCTAGGGTTAGGGTTATGTTGTGGGCTGGGGTTAGAGATCCGGTTAGGGTTCCGATTGGACCTAGGGTTAGGGTTATGTTGAGGGCTAGGTATACAGATCCGGTTAGGGTTCCGATTGGACCTAGGGTTAGGGTTATGTTGAGGGCTAGCGTTAGAGATCCGGTTAGGGATACGATTGAACCTAGGGTTAGGGTTATGTTGAGGGCTAGGGTTAGAGATCCTGTTAGGGTTCCGATTGGACCTAGGGTTAGGGTTATGTTGAGGGCTAGGTATACAGATCCGCTTAGGGTTCCAATTGGACCTAGGGTTAGGGTTATGTTGAGGTTTAGGTACACAGATCCGGTTAGGGTTCCGATTGGACCTAGGGTTAGGGTTATGTAGAGGGCCAGGGTTAGATATCCGGTTAGGGTTCCGATTGGACCTAGGGTTAGGGTTATGTTGAGGGCTAGGTTTAGATATCCATTTAGGGTTCCGATTGGACCTAGGGTTAGGGTTATGTTGCGGGCTGGGTTAGAGATCCTGTTAGGGTTCCGATTGGACCTAGGGTTAGGGTTATGTTGATGGCTACGGTTAGAAATCCGTTTAGGGTTCCGATTGGACCTAGGGTTAGGGTTATGTTGAGGGCTAGGGTTAGAGATCCGGTTAGGGTTCCGATTTTTACCTAGGGTTAGCGTTATGTTGAGGGCTAGTGTTAGATATCCGGTTAGGGTTCCGATTGGACCAAGGTTTAGGGTTATGTTGAGGGCGAGATGTAGAGATCCGGTTAGGGTTCCGATTGGACCTCGGGTTAGGGTTATGTTGAGGGCGGGGGTTAGAGATCCGGTTAGGGTTCCGATTGGACCTAGCGTTAGGGTTATGTTGAGGGCTGGGGTAGAGATCCTGTTAGGGTTCCGATTGGAACTAGGGTTAGGGTTATGTTGAGGGCTAGGGTTAGATATCCGGTTAGGGTTCCGATTGGACCTAGGGTTAGGGTTATTTGAGGGCTAGGGTTAGATATCCGTTTCGGGTTCCGATTGGACCTAGGGTTAGGGTTATGTTGAGGGCTAGGGTTAGATATCCGTTTAGGGTTCCGATTGGACCTAGGGTTAGTGATATGTTGAGCGCTAGGCTTAGAGATCCGCTTAGGGTTCCGATTGGACCTAGGGTTAGGGTTATTTTGAGTGCTAGGGTTAGAGTTCCGGTTAGGGTTCCGATTGGACCTAGGGTTAGGGTTATGTTGAGGGCTAGGGTTAGAGATCCGGTTAGGGTTCCGATTGGACCTAGGGTTAGTGTTATGTTGAGGGCTAGGGTTAGAGATCCGGTTAGGCTTCCGATTGGACCTAGGGTTAGGGTTATGTTGAGGGCTAGGGTTAGAGATCCGGTTGGGGTTCCGATTGGACCTAGGGTTAGGGTTATGTTGAGGGCTAGGTATACAGATCCGGTTAGGGTTCCGATTGGACCTAGGGTTAGGGTTATGTTGAAGGCTAGGGTTAGAAATCCGGTTAGGGTTCCGATTGGACGTAGGGTTAGGTTTATGTTGAGGGCTAGGGTTAGAGATCCGGTTAGGGTACTGATTGGACCTAGGGTTAGGGTTATGTTGAGAGCTAGGGTTAGAGATCCGGTTAGGGTTCCGATTGGACCTAGGGTTAGGGTTATGTTGAGTGCTAGGGCTAGAGATCCAGTTAGTGTTTTGATTGGACCTAGGGTTACGGTTATGTTGAGGGCTAGGGGTTAGAGATCCGGTTAGGATTCCGATTGGACCTAGGGTTAGGGTTATGTTGAGGGCTACGGTTAGAGATCCGGTTAGGCTTCCGATTGGACCTAGGGTTAGGGTTATGTTGCGAGCTAGGGTTAGAGATCCGGTTAGGGTTCCGATTGGACCTAGGGTTAGGGTTATGTTGCGGGCTGGGTTAGAGATCCTGTTAGGGTTCCGATTGAAACTAGGGTTAGTGTTATGTAGAGGGCTAGGGTTAGATATCCGGTTAGGGTTCCGATTGGACCTAGGGTTAGGGTTATGTTGAGGGCTAGGGTTAGATATCCGTTTAGGGTTCCGATTGGACCTAGGGTTAGGGTTACGTTGGGGGCTAGGGTTAGAGATCCGGTTAGGGTTCCGATTGGACCTAGGGTTAGGGTTATATTGAGGGCTAGGGTTAGAGATCCAGTTAGGGTTTTGATTGGACCTAGGGTTAGGGTTATGTTGAGGGCTAGGGTTAGAGATCCGGTTACGATTCCGATTGGACCTAGGGTTAGGGTTATGTTGAGGGCTAGGGTTAGATATCCGGTTAGGGTTCCGATTGGACCTAGGGTTAGGGTTACGTTGAGGGCTAGGTATACAGATCCGGTTAGGGTTCCGATTGGACCTAGGGTTAGGGTTATGTTGAGGGCTAGGTATACAGATCCGGTTAGGGTTCCGATTGAACGTAGGGTTAGGGTTATGTTGAGGGCTAGGGTTAGAGATCCGGTTAGGGTTGCGATTGGACCTAGGGTTAGGGTTAGGTTGAGGGCTAGGGTTAGAGATCCGGTTAGGGTTCCGATTGGACCTAGGGTTAGGGTTATGTTGAGGGCGAGGTATAGAGATCCGGTTAGGGTTCCGATTGGACCTACGGTTAGGGTTATGTTGAGGGCTAGCGTTAGAGATCCGGTTAGGGATACGATTGAACCTAGGGTTAGGGTTATGTTGAGGGCTAGGGTTAGAGATCCTGTTAGGGTTCCGATTGGACCTAGGGTTAGGGTTATGTTGAGGGCTAGGTATACAGATCCGGTTAGGGTTCCGATTGGACCTAGGGTTAGGGTTATGTTCAGGTCTAGGTACACAGATCCGGTTAGGGTTCCGATTGGACCTAGGGTTAGGGTTATGTAGAGGGCCAGGGTTAGATATCCGGTTAGGGTTCCGATTGGACCTAGGGTTAGGGTTATGTTGAGGGCTAGGTTTAGATATCCATTTAGGTTTCCGATTGGACCTAGGGTTAGGGTTATGTTGCGGGCTGGGTTAGAGATCCTGTTAGGATTCCGATTGGAACTAGGGTTAGGGTTATGTAGAGGGCTAGGGTTAGATATCCGGTTAGGGTTCCGATTGGACCTAGGGTTAGGGTTATGTTGAGAACTAGGGTTAGAGATCCTGTTAGGGTTCCGATTGGACCTAGGGTTAGGGTTATATTGAGGGCTAGGTACACAGATCCGGTTAGGGTTCCGATTGGACCTAGGGTTAGGGTTATGTTGTGGGCTAGGGTTAGAGATCCGGTTAGGGTTCCCTTGGGACCTAGGGTTAGGGTTATGTTGAGGGCTAGGTATACAGATCCGGTTAGGGTTCCGATTGGACCTAGGGTTAGGGTTATGTTGAGGGCTAGGTATACAGATCCGGTTAGGGTTCCGATTGGACCTAGGGTTAGGGTTATGTTGAAGGCTAGGGTTAGAAATCCGGTTAGGGTTCCGATTGGACGTAGTGTTAGGTTTATGTTGAGGGCTAGGGTTAGAGATCCGGTTAGGGTACTGATTGGACCTAGGGTTAGGGTTATGTTGAGAGCTAGGGTTAGAGATCCGGTTAGGGTTCCGATTGGACCTAGGGTTAGGGTTATGTTGAGGGCTAGCGTTAGAGATCCGGTTAGGGATACGATTGAACCTAGGGTTAGGGTTATGTTGAGGGCTAGGGTTAGAGATCCGGTTAGGGTTGAGATTGGACCTAGGGTTAGGGCTAGGTTGAGGGCGAGGGGTAGAGATCCTGTTAGAGTTCCGATTGGACCTAGGGTTAGGGTTATGTTGAGGGCTAGGTATACAGATCCGGTTAGGGTTCCGATTGGACCTAGGGTTAGGGTTATGTTTAGGTCTAGGTACACAGATCCGGTTAGGGTTCCGATTGGACCTAGGGTTAGGGTTATGTAGAGGGCTAGGGTTAGATATCCGGTCAGGGTTCCGATTGGACCTAGGGTTAGGGTTATGTTGAGGGCTAGGTTTAGATATCCGTTTAGGGTTCCGATTGGACCTAGGGTTAGGGTTATGTTGCGGGCTGGGTTAGAGATCCTGTTAGGGTTCCGATTGGAACTAGGGTTAGGGTTATGTAGAGGGCTAGGGTTAGATATCCGGTTAGGGTTCCGATTGGACCTAGGGTTAGGGTTATGTTGAGGGCGAGGGGTAGAGAACCGGCTAGGGTTCCGATTGGACCTAGGGTTAGGGTTATCTTGAGGGCGAGGTGTAGAGATCCGGTTAGGGTTCCGATTGGACCTAGGATTAGGGTTATGTTGAGGGCGAGGTTTAGAGATCCGGTTAGGTTTCCGATTGGACCAAGGGTTCGGGTTATGTTGAGGGCTAGTGTTAGATATCCGTTTACTGTTCCGATTGGACCTAGGGTTAGGGTTACGTTGAGGGATAGGGTTAGAGATCCGGTTAGGGTTCCGATTGGACCTAGGGTTAGGGTTATGTTGAGGGCTAGGGTTAGAGATCCGGTTAGGGTTCCGATTGGACCTAGGGTTAGGGTTATGTTGAGGGCAAGGTATACAGATCCGGATAGGGTTCCGATTGGACCTAGGGTTAGGGTTATGTTGAGGGCTAGGGTTAGAGATCCGGTTAGGGTTCCGATTGGACCTAGGGTTAGGGTTATGTTGAGGGCTAGGGGTAGAGATCCGGTTAGGGTTCCGAAAGGACCTAGGGTTAGGGTTATGTTGAGGCCTAGGTACACAGATCCGGTTAGGGTTCCGATTGGACCTAGGGTTAGGGTTATGTTCAGGGCTAGGTATACAGATCCGGTTAGGGTTCCGATTGGACCTAGGGTTAGGGTTATGTTGAGGGCTAGGTATACAGATCCGGTTAGGGTTCCGATTGGACCTAGGGTTAGGGTTATGTTGAAGGCTAGGGTTAGAAATCCGGTTAGGGTTCCGATTGGACGTAGGGTTAGGTTTATGTTGAGGGCTAGGTTTAGAGATCCGGTTAGGGTACTGATTGGACCTAGGGTTAGGGTTATGTTGAGAGCTAGGGTTAGAGATCCGGTTGGGGTTCCGATTGGACCTAGGGTTAGTGTTATGTTGAGGGCTAGGTTTAGAGATCCAGTTAGTGTTTTCATTGGACCTATGGTTAGGGTTATGTTGAGGGCTAGGGTTAGAGATCCGGTTAGGATTCCGATTGGACCTAGGGTTAGGGTTATGTTGAGAGCTAGGGTTAGAGATCCGGTTAGGGTTCCGATTGGACCTAGGGTTAGGGTTATGTTGAGGGCTAGTGTTAGATATCCGGTTAGGGTTCCGTTTGGACCAAGTTTTAGCGTTATGTTGAGGGCGAGTGGTAGAGATCCGGTTAGGGTTCCGATTGGACCTCGGGTTAGGGTTATGTTGAGGGCGAGGGGTAGAAATCCGGTTAGGGTTCCGATTGGACCGAGGGTTAGGGTTATGTTGCTGGCTGGGTTAGAGATCCTGTTAGGGTTCCGATTGAAACTAGGGTTAGTGTTATGTAGAGGGCTAGGTTTAGATATCCGGTTAGCGTTCCGATTGGACCTAGGGTTAGGGTTATGTTGAGGGCTAGGGTTAGATATCCGTTTAGGGTTCCGATTGGACCTAGGGTTAGGGTTATGTTGAGGGCTAGGGTTAGAGATCCGTTTAGGGTTCCGATTGGACCTAGGGTTTGGGTTATGTTGAGGGCTAGGGTTAGATATCCTTTTACTGTTCCGATTGGACCTAGGGTTAGGGTTACGTTGAGGGCAAGGGTTAGAGATCCGGTTAGGGTTCCGATTTGACCTAGGGTTAGGGTTATATTGAGGGCTAGGGTTAGAGATCCAGTTAGGGTTTTGATTGGACCTAGGGTTAGGGTTATGTTGAGGGCTAGCGTTAGAGATCCGGTTAGGGTTCCGATTGGACCTAGGGTTAGGGTTATGTTGAGGGCTAGGGGTAGGGATCCGGTTAGGGTTCCGATAGGACCTAGGGTTAGGGTTATGTTGAGGTCTAGGTACACAGATCCGGTTAGGGTTCCGATTGGACCTAGGGTTAGGGTTATGTTGAGGGCTAGGTATACAGATCCGGTTAGGGTTCCGATTGGACCTAGGGTTAGGGTTATGTTGAGGGCTAGGTAAACAGATCCGGTTAGGGTTCCGATTGGACCTAGGGTTAGGGTTATGTTGAAGGCTAGGGTTAGAAATCCGGTTAGGGTTCCGATTGGACGTAGGGTTAGGTTTATGTTGAGGGCTAGGGTTAGAGATCCGGTTAGGGTACTGATTGGACCTAGGGTTAGGGTTATGTTGAGAGCTAGGGTTAGAGATCCGGTTGGGGTTCCGATTGGACCTAGGGTTAGGGTTATGTTGAGGGCTAGGGTTAGAGATCCAGTTAGTGTTTTCATTGGACCTATGGTTAGGGTTATGTTGAGGGCTAGGGTTAGAGATCCGGTTAGGATTCCGATTGGACCTAGGGTTAGGGTTATGTTGAGAGCTAGGGTTAGAGATCCGGTTAGGGTTCCGATTGGACCTAGGGTTAGGGTTATGTTGAGGGCTAGTGTTAGATATCCGGTTAGGGTTCCGTTTGGACCAAGTTTTAGCGTTATGTTGAGGGCGAGTGGTAGAGTTCCGGTTAGGGTTCCGATTGGACCTCGGGTTAGGGTTATGTTGAGGGCGAGGGGTAGAAATCCGGTTAGGGTTCCGATTGGACCGAGGGTTAGGGTTATGTTGCTGGCTGGGTTAGAGATCCTGTTAGGGTTCCGATTGAAACTAGGGTTAGTGTTATGTAGAGGGCTAGGTTTAGATATCCGGTTAGCGTTCCGATTGGACCTAGGGTTAGGGTTATGTTGAGGGCTAGGGTTAGATATCCGTTTAGGGTTCCGATTGGACCTAGGGTTAGGGTTATGTTGAGGGCTAGGGTTAGATATCCGTTTAGGGTTCCGATTGGACCTAGGGTTATGATTATGTTGAGGGCTAGGGATAGAGATCCGGTTAGGGTTCTGATTGGACCTAGGGTTAGGGTTATGTTGAGGGCGAGGGGTAGAGTTCCTGTTAGGGTTCCGATTGTACCTAGGGTTAGGGGTATGTTGAGCGCTAGGGTTAGATATCCGTTTAGGGTTCCGATTGGACCTAGGGTTAGGCTTATGTTGAGGGCTAGGGTTAGATATCCGTTTAGGGTTCCGATTGGACCTAGGGTTAGGGTTATGTTGAGGGCTAGGGTTAGAGATCCGTTTAGGGTTCCGATTGGACCTAGGGTTTGGGTTATGTTGAGGGCTAGGGTTAGATATCCGTTTACTGTTCCGATTGGACCTAGGGTTAGGGTTACGTTGAGGGCAAGGGTTAGAGATCCGGTTAGGGTTCCGATTTGACCTAGGGTTAGGGTTATATTGAGGGCTAGGGTTAGAGATCCAGTTAGGGTTTTGATTGGACCTAGGGTTAGGGTTATGTTGAGGGCTAGGGTTAGAGATCCGGTTAGGGTTCCGATTGGACCTCCGGTTAGGGTTATGTTGAGTGCTAGGTTTAGAGATCCGGTTACGGTTCCGATTGGACCTAGGGTTAGGGTTATGTTGAGGGCTAGGGTTAGAGATCCGGTTAGTGTTCCGATTGGACCTAGGGTTAGGGTTATGTTGAGGGCTAGGTACCCAGATCCGGTTAGGGTTCCGATTGGACCTAGGGTTAGGGTTATGTTGTGGGCTAGGGTTAGAGATCCGGTTAGGGTTCCGATTGGACCTAGGGTTAGGGTTATGTTGAGGGCTAGGTATACAGATCCGGTTAGGGTTCCGATTGGACCTAGGGTTAGTGTTATGTTGAGGGCTAGGTATACAGATCTGGTTAGGGTTCCGATTGGACCTAGGGTTAGGGTTATGTTGATGGCTACGGTTAGAAATCCGTTTAGGGTTCCGATTGGACCTAGGGTTAGGGTTATGTTGAGGGCTAGGGTTAGATATCCGTTTAGGGTTCCGATTGGACCTAGGGTTAGGGTTATGTTGAGGGCTAGGGTTAGAGATCCGGTTGGGGTTCCGATTGGACCAAGTGTTAGGGTTATGTTTTGGGCTAGGTACACAGATCCGGTTAGGGTTCCGATTGGACCCAGGGTTATGGTTATGTTGAGGTCTAGGGTTAGAGATTCGGTTAGGGTTCCGATTGGACCTACGGTTAGGGTTACGTTGAGGGCTAGGTTTAGAGATCGGGTTAGGGTTCCGATTGGACCTAGGGTTAGGGTTATGTTGAGGGCGAGGGGTAGAGATCCTGTTAGGATTCCCATTGGACATAGGTTTAGGATTATGTTGAGGGCTAGGTATACAGATCCGGTTAGGGTTCCGATTGGACCTAGGGTTAGGGTTATGTTGAGGGCTAGGTATACACATCCGGTTAGGGTTCTGATTGGACCTAGGGTTAGGGTTATGTTGAAGGCTAGGGTTAGAAATCCCGTTAGGGTTCCGATTGGACCTAGTGTTAGGGTTATGTTGAGGGCTAGGGTTAGAGATCCGGTTAGGGTTCAGATTGGACCTAGGGTTAGGGTTATGTTGAGAGCTACGGTTAGAGATCCGGTTAGGGTTCCGATTTTTACCTAGGGTTAGGGTTATGTTGAGGGCTAGGGTTAGAGATCCGGTTAGGGTTCCGATTGGACCAAGGTTTAGGGTTATGTTGAGGGCGAGATGTAGAGATCCGGTTAGGGTTCCGATTGGACCTCGGGTTAGGGTTATGTTGAGGGCGAGGGGTAGAGATCCGGTTAGGGTTCCGATTGGACCTAGCGTTAGGGTTATGTTGAGGGCTAGCGTTAGAGATCCGGTTAGGGATACGATTGAACCTAGGGTTAGGGTCATGTTGAGGGCTAGGGTTAGAGATCCGGTTTGGGTTGCGATTGGACCTAGGGTTAGGGCTAGGTTGAGGGCGAGGGGTAGAGATCCTGTCAGGGTTCCGATTGGACCTAGGGTTAGGGTTATGTTGAGGGCTAGGTATACAGATCCGGTTAGGGTTCCGATTGGACCTAGGGTTAGGGTTATGTTGAGGTCTAGGTACACAGATCCGGTTAGGGTTCCGACTGGACCTAGGGTTAGGGTTATGTAGAGGACTAGGGTTAGATATCCGGTTAGGGTTCCGATCGGACCTAGGGTTAGGGTTATGTTGAGGGCTAGGTTTAGATATCCGTTTAGGGTTCCGATTGGACCTAGGGTTAGGGTTATGTTGCGGGCTGGGTTAGAGATCCTGTTAGGGTTCCGATTGGAACTAGGGTTAGGGTTATGTAGAGGGCTAGGGTTAGATATCCGGTTAGGGTTCCGATTGGACATAGGGTTAGGGTTATGTTGAGGGCGAGGGGTAGAGAACCGGCTAGGGTTCCGATTGGACCTAGGGTTAGGGTTATGTTGAGGGCGAGGTGTAGAGATCCGGTTAGGGTTCCGATTGGACCTAGGATTAGGGTTATGTTGAGGGCGAGGTTTAGAGATCCGGTTAGGTTTCCGATTGGACCAAGGGTTCGGGTTATGTTGAGGGCTAGGGTTAGATATCCGTTTACTGTTCCGATTGGACCGAGGGTTAGGGTTACGTTGAGGGCTAGGGTTAGAGATCCGGTTAGGGTTCCGATTGGACCTAGGGTTAGGGTTATGTTGAGGGCTAGGGTTAGAGATCCGGTTAGGGTTCCGATTGGACCTAGGGTTAGGGTTATGTTGAGGTCTGGGTACACAGATCCGGTTAGGGTTCCTATTGGACCTAGGGTTAGGGTTATTTAGAGGGCGAGGGGTAGAGTTCCTGTTAGGGGTCCGATTTTACCTAGGGTTAGGGTTATTTTGAGGGCTAGGGTTAGATATCCGTTTAGGGTTCCAATTGGACCTAGGGTTAGGGTTATGTTGAGGGCTAGGGTTAGATATCCGTTTAGGGTTCCGAGTGGACCTAGGTTTAGGGTTATGTTGAGGGCTAGGTATACAGATCCGGTTAGGGTTCTGATTGGACCTACAGTTAGGGTTATGTTGAGGGCTAGGTATACAGATCCGGTTAGGGTTTCGATTGGACCTAGGGTTAGGGTTATGTTGAGAGCTAGGGTTAGAGATCCGGTTAGGGTTCCGATTGGACCTAGGGTTAGGGTTACGTTGAGGGCTAGGGTTAGAGATCCGGTTAGGCTTCCGATTGGACCTAGGGTTAGGGTTATGTTGAGGGCTAGGGTTAGAGTTCCGGTTGGGGTTCCGATTGGACCTAGGGTTAGGGTTATGTTGAGGGCTAGGTACACAGATCCGGTTAGGGTTCCGATTGGACCTAGGGTTAGGGTTATGTTGTGGGCTAGGGTTAGAGATCCGGTTAGGGTTCTGATTGGACCTAGGGTTAGGGTTATGTTGAGGGCTAGGGTTAGAGATCCGGTTAGGCTTCCGATTGGACCTAGGGTTAGGGTTATGTTGAGGGGTAGGGTTAGAGATCCGGTTGGGGTTCCGATTGGACCTAGGGTTAGGGTTATGTTGAGGGCTAGGTACACAGATCCGGTTAGGGTTCCAATTGTACCTAGGGTTAGGGTTATGTTGAGGGCTAGGGTTAGAGATCCGGTTAGGCTTCCGATTGGACCTAGGGTTAGGGTTATGTTGAGGGCTAGGGTTAGAGATCCGGTTGGGGTTCCGATTGGACCTAGGGTTAGGGTTATGCTGAGGGCTAGGTACACAGATCCGGTTAAGGTTCCGATTGGACCTAGGGTTAGGGTTATGTTGTGGGCTAGGGTTAGAGATCCGGTTAGGGTTCCGATTGGACCTAGGGTTAGGGTTATGTTGAGGGCTAGGTATACAGATCCGGTTAGGGTTCCGATTGGACCTAGGGTTAGGGTTATGTTGAGGGCTAGCGTTAGAGATCCTGTTAGGGTTGCGATTGGACCTAGGGTTAGGGCTAGGTTGAGGGCGAGGGGTAGAGATCCTGTTAGGGTTCCGATTGGACCTAGGGTTAGGGTTATGTTGAGGGCTAGGCATACAGATCCGGTTAGGGTTCCGATTGGACCTAGGGTTAGGGTTATGTTGAGGTCTAGGTACACAGATCCGGTTAGGGTTCCGATTGGACCTAGGGTTAGGGTTATGTAGAGGACTAGGGTTAGATATCCGGTTAGGGTTCCGATCGGACCTAGGGTTAGGGTTATGTTGAGGGCTAGGTTTAGATATCCGTTTAGGGTTCCGATTGGACCTAGGGTTAGGGTTATGTTGCGGGCTGGGTTAGAGATCCTGTTAGGGTTCCGATTGGAACTAGGGTTAGGGTTATGTAGAGGGCTAGGGTTAGATATCCGGTTAGGGTTCCGATTGGACCTAGGGTTAGGGTTATGTTGAGGGCGAGGGGTAGAGAACCGGCTAGGGTTCCGATTGGACCTAGGGTTAGGGTTATGTTGAGGGCGAGGTGTAGAGATCCGGTTAGGGTTCCGATTGGACCTAGGATTAGGGTTATGTTGAGGGCGAGGTTTAGAGATCCGGTTAGGTTTCCGATTGGACCAAGGGTTCGGGTTATGTTGAGGGCTAGGGTTAGATATCCGTTTACTGTTCCGATTGGACCGAGGGTTAGGGTTACGTTGAGGGCTAGGGTTAGAGATCCGGTTAGGGTTCCGATTGGACCTAGGGTTAGGGTTATGTTGAGGGCTAGGGTTAGAGTTCCGGTTAGGGTTCCGATTGGACCTAGGGTTAGGGTTATGTAGAGGGCGAGGGGTAGAGTTCCTGTTAGGGGTCCGATTGTACCTAGGGTTAGGGTTATGTTGAGGGCTAGGGTTAGATATCCGTTTAGGGTTCCAATTGGACCTAGGGTTAGGGTTATGTTGAGGGCTAGGGTTAGATATCCGTTTAGGGTTCCGAGTGGACCTAGGTTTAGGGTTATGTTGAGGGCTAGGTATACAGATCCGGTTAGGGTTCTGATTGGACCTACAGTTAGGGTTATGTTGAGGGCTAGGTATACAGATCCGGTTAGGGTTTCGATTGGACCTAGGGTTAGGGTTATGATGAGAGCTAGGGTTAGAGATCCGGTTAGTGTTCCGATTGGACCTAGGGTTAGGGTTATGTAGAGGGCGAGGGGTAGAGTTCCTGTTAGGGGTCCGATTGTACCTAGGGTTAGGGTTATGTTGAGGGCTAGGGTTAGATATCCGTTTAGGGTTCCGATTGGACTTAGGGTTAGGGTTATGTTGAGGGCTAGGGTTAGATATCCGTTTAGGGTTCCGAGTGGACCTAGGTTTAGGGTTATGTTGAGGGCTAGGTACACAGATCCGGTTGGGGTTCCGATTGGACCAAGGGTTAGGGTTATGTTTTGGGTTAGGTACACAGATCCGGTTAGGGTTCCGATTGGACCCAGGGTTAGAGTTATGTTGAGGGCTAGGGTTAGAGATTCGGTTAGGGTTCCGATTGGACCTACGGTTAGGGTTATGTTGAGGGCTAAGTTTAGAGATCGGGTTAGGGTTCCGATTGGACCAAGGGTTAGGGTTATGTTTTGGGCTAGGTACACAGATCCGGTTAGGGTTCCGATTGGACCCAGGGTTAGGGTTATGTTGAGGGCTAGGGTTAGAGATTCGGTTAGGGTTCCGATTGGACCTAGGGTTAGGGTTATGTTGAGGGCTAGGTTTAGATATCGGTTTAGGGTCCGATTGGACCTAGGGTTAGGGTAATGTTGCGGGCTGGGTTAGAGTTCCTGTTAGGGTTCCGATTGGAACTAGGCTTAGGGTTATGTAGAGGGCTACGTTTAGATATCCGGTTAGGGTTCCGATTGGACCTAGGCTTAGGGTTATGTTGAGGGCTAGGTATACAGATCCGGTTAGGGTTCCGATTGGACCTAGGGTTAGGGTTTTGTTGAGGGCTAGGGTTAGAGATCCGGTTAGGGTTGCGATTGGACCAAGGGTTAGGGTTATGTTGAGGGCGAGGGGTAGAGAT
Organism: Miniopterus natalensis; assembly: GCF_054644295.1. Taxonomy (NCBI): domain Eukaryota; kingdom Metazoa; phylum Chordata; class Mammalia; order Chiroptera; family Miniopteridae; genus Miniopterus; species Miniopterus natalensis. The sequence goes on from NW_028269986.1 coordinate 1,055,173, forward strand.
CCGGTTAGGGTTCCGATTGGTCCGAGGGTTATGGTTTTGTTGAGGGCGAGGGGTAGATATCCGGTTAGGGTTCCGATAGGACCTAGGGTTAGGGTTATGTTGAGGTCTAGGTACATAGATCCGGTTAGGGTTCCGAATGGACCTAGGTATAGGGTTATGTAGAGGGCGAGGGGTAGAGTTCCTGTTAGTGGTCCGATTGTACCTAGGGTTAGGGTTATGTTGAGGGCTAGGGTTAGATATCCGTTTAGGGTTCCGATTGGACCTAGGGTTAGGGTTATGTTGAGGGCTAGGGTTAGATATCCGTTTAGGGTTCCGAGTGGACCTAGGTTTAGGGTTATGTTGAGGGCTAGGTATACAGATCCGGTTAGGGTTCCGATTGGACCTAGAGTTAGGGTTATGTTGAGGGCTAGGTATACAGATCCGGTTAGGGTTCCGATTGGACCTAGGGTTAGGGTTAAGTTGAAGGCTAGGGTTAGAAATCCGGTTAGGGTTCCGATTGGACCTAGGGTTAGGGTTATGTTGAGGGCTAGGGTTAGATATCCGTTTAGGGTTCCGATTGGACCTAGGGTTAGGGTTATGTTGAGGGCTGGGGATAGAGATCCGGTTAGGGTTCCGATTGGACCTAGGGTTAGGGTTATGTTGAGGGCTAGGTATACAGATCCGGTTAGGGTTCCGATTGGACCTAAGGTTAGGGTTATGTTGAGGGCTAGGTATACAGATCCGGTTAGGGTTCCGATTGGACCTAGGGCTAGGGTTATGTTGAAGGCTAGTGTTAGAAATCCGGTTAGGGTTTCGATTAGACCTAGGGTTAGGGTTATGTTGAGGGATAGGGTTAGAGATCCGGTTAGGGTTCCGATTGGACCTAGGGTTAGGGTTATGTTGAGGGCTAGGTTTAGATATCCGTTTAGGGTTCCGATTGGACCTAAGGTTAGGGTTATGTTGCGGTCTGGGTTACAGATCCTGTTAGGGTTCCGATTGGAACTAGGGTTAGGGTTATGTAGAGGGCTAGGGTTAGATATCCGGTTAGAGTTCCGATTGGACCTAGAGTTAGGGTTATGTTGAGGGCTAGGGTTAGATATCCGTTTAGGGTTCCGATTGGACTTAGGGTTACGGTTATGTTGAGGGCTAGGGTTAGATATTCGTTTAGAATTCCGATTGGACCTAGGGTTATGGTTATGTTGAGGGCTAGGGATAGAGATCCGGTTAGGGTTCTGATTGGACCTAGGGTTTGGGTTATGTTGAAGGCGAGGGGTAGAGTTCCTGTTAGGGTTCCTATTGTACCTAGGGTAAGGGTTATGTTGAGGGCTAGGGTTAGATATCCGTTTAGGGTTCCGATTGGACCTAGGGTTAGGGTTATGTTGAGGGCTAGGGTTAGAGATCCGGTTAGGGTTCCGATTAGACCTAGGGTTAGGGTTATGTTTAGGGCGATGGTTAGAGATCTAGTTAGGGTTCCGATTGGAACTAGAGTTAGGGTTATGTTGAGGGCGAGGGGTAGAGAACCGGCTAGGGTTCCAATTGGACCTAGGGTTAGGCTTATGTTGAGGGCGAGGTGTAGAGATCCGGTTAGGGTTCCGATTGGACCTAGGATTAGGGTTCTGTTGCGGGCGAGGGTTAGAGATCCGGTTAGGTTTCCGATTGGACCAAGACTTAGGGTTATGTTGAGGGCTAGGGTTAGATATCCGTTTACTGTTCCGATTGGACCTAGGGTTAGGGTTATGTTGAGGGCGAGGGGTAGAGTTCCTGTTAGGGTTCCGATTGTACCTAGGGTAAGGGTTATGTTGAGGGCTAGGGTTAGATATCCGTTTAGGGTTCCGATTAGACCTAGGGTTAGGGTTATGTTGAGGGCTAGGGTTAGATATCCGTTTAGGGTTCCGATTGGACCTAGGGTTAGGGTTATGTTGAGGGCTAGTGTTAGATATCCGGTTAGGGTTCCAATTAGACCAAGGTTTAGGGTTATGTTGAGGGCGAGGGGTAGAGATCCGGTTAGGGTTCCGATTGGACCTCGGGTTAGGGTTATGTTGAGGGCGAGGGGTAGAGATCCGGTTAGGGTTCCGATTGGACCTAGGGTTAGGGTTATGTTTCGGGCTGGGTAAGAGATCCTATTAGGGTTCCGAGTGGAACTAGGGTTAGGGTTATGTAGAGGGCTAGGGTTAGAGATCCGGTTAGGGTTCCGATATTACCTAGGGTTAGGGTTATGTTGAGGGCTAGTGTTAGATATCCGGTTAGGGTTCCGATTGGACCAAGGGTTAGGGTTATGTTGAGGGCGAGGGGTAGAGATCCGGTTAGGGTTCAGATTGGACCTAGGGTTAGGGTTATGTTGAGGGCGAAGGGTAGAGATCCGGTTACGGTTCCGATTGGACCTAGGGTTAGGGTTATGTTGAGGGCTAGGGTTAGATATCCGTTTAGGGTTCCGATTGGACCTAGGGTTAGGGTTATGTTGAGGGCTAGGGTTAGATATCCGTTTAGGGTTCCGATTGGACCTAGGGTTAGGGTTATGTTGAGGGCTAGGTTTAGAGATCCGGTTGGGGTTCCGATTGGACCAAGGGTTAGGGTTATGTTTAGGGCTAGGGTTAGAGATTTGGTTAGGGTTCCGATTGGACCTACGGTTAGGGTTATGTTGAGGGCTAGGTTTAGAGATCCGGTTAGGGTTCCGATTGTACCTAGGTTTAGGGTTATGTTGAGGGCTAGGGTTAGAGATCGGGTTAGGGTTCCGATTGGACCTAGGGTTAGGGTTATGTTGAGGGTTAGGTATACAGATCCGGTTAGGGTTCCGATTGGACCTAGGGTTAGGGTTATGTTGAGGGCTAGGTATACAGATCCGGTTAGGGTTCCGATTGGACCTAGGGTTATGGTTATGTTGAAGGCTAGGGTTAGAAATCTGGTTAGGGTTCCGATTGGACCTAGGGTAAGGGTTATGTTGAGGGCTAGGGTTAGAGATCCGGTTAGGGTTCCGATTGGACCTAGGGTTAGGGTTATGTTGAGAGCTAGGGTTAGAGATCCGGTTAGGGTTGCGATTTTTACCTAGGGTTACGGTTATGTTGAGGGCTAGTGTTAGATATCCGGTTAGGGTTCCGATTGGACCAAGGTTTAGGGTTATGTTGAGGGCGAGATGTAGAGATCCGGTTAGGGTTCCGATTGGACCTAGGGTTAGGGTTATGTTGAGGGCTGGTGTAGAGATCCTGTTAGGGTTCCGATTGGAACTAGGGTTAGGGTTATGTTGAGGGCTAGGGTTAGATATCCGGTTAGGGTTCCGATTGGGCCTAGGGTTAGGGTTATGTTGAGGGCTAGGGTTAGATATCCGTTTAGGGTTCCGATTGGACCTAGGGTTAGGGTTATGTTGAGGGCTAGGGTTAGATATCCGTTTAGGGTTCCGATTGGACCTAGGGTTAGGGTTATGTTGAGGGCTAGGGTTAGAGATCCTGTTAGGCTTTCGATTGGACCTAGGGTTAGGGTTATGTTGTGGGATAGGGTTAGAGATCCGGTTAGGGTTCCGATTGGACCTAGGGTTAGGGTTATGTTGAGGGCTAGGTATACAGATCCGGTTAGTGTTCCGATTGGACCTAGGGTTAGGGTTATGTTGAAGGCTAGGGTTAGAAATCCGGTTAGGGTTCCGATTGGACGTAGGGTTAGGTTTATGTTGAGGGCTAGGGTTAGAGATCCGGTTAGTGTTTTGATTGGACCTAGGGTTAGGGTTATGTTGAGGGCTAGGGTTAGAGATCCGGTTAGTGTTCCGATTGGACCTAGGGATAGGGTTATGTTGAGGGCTAGGTACACAGATCCGGTTAGGGTTCCGATTGGACCTAGGGTTAGGGTTATGTTGTGGGCTAGGTATACAGATCCGGTTAGGGTTCCGATTGGACCTAGGGTTAGTGTTATGTTGAGGGCTAGGTATACAGATCCGGTTAGGGTTCCGATTGGACCTAGAGTTAGGGTTATCTTGAGGGCTAGGTACACAGATCCGGTTAGGGTTCCGATTGGACCCAGGGTTAGGGTTATGTTCAGGGCTAGGTTTAGAGATCGGGTTAGGGTTCCGATTGGACCTAGGGTTAGGGTTATGTTGAGGGCGAGGGGTAGAGATCCTGTTAGGATTCCGATTGGACATAGGTTTAGGGTTATGTTGAGGGCTAGGTATACAGATCCGGTTAGGGTTCCGATTGGACCTAGGGTTAGGGTTATGTTGAGGGCTAGATATACAGATCCAGTTAGGGTTCCGATTGGGCCTAGGGTTAGGGTTATGTTGAAGGCTAGGGTTAGAAATCCCGTTAGGGTTCCGATTGGACCTAGGGTTAGGGTTATGTTGAGGGCTAGGGTTAGAGATCCGGTTAGGGTTCCGATTGGACCTAGGGTTAGGGTTATGTTGAGAGCTAGGGTTAGAGATCCGGTTAGGGTTCCGATTTTTACCTAGGGTTAGGGTTATGTTGAGGGCTAGTGTTAGATATCCGGTTAGGGTTCCGATTGGACCTCGGGTTAGGGTTATGTTGAGGGCGAGGGGTACAGATCCGGTTAGGGTTCCGATTGGACCTAGAGTTAGGGTTATGTTGAGGGCTGGGGTAGAGATCCTGTTAGGGTTCCGATTGGACCTAGGGTTAGGGTTATGTTGAGGGCGAGGGTTAGATATCTGTTTAGGGTTCCGATTGGACCTAGGGTTAGGGTTATGTTGAGGGCTAGGGTTAGATATCCGTTTAGGATTCCGATTGGACCTAGGGTTAGTGTTATGTTGAGGGCTAGGGTTAGATATCCTTTTAGGGTTCCGATTGGACCTAGGGTTAGTGATATGTTGAGCGCTAGGGTTAGAGATCCGCTTAGGGTTCCGATTGGACCTAGGGTTAGGGTTATTTTGAGGGCTATGGTTAGAGATCCGGTTAGGTTTTCGATTGGACCTAGGGTTAGGGTTATGTTGAGGGCTAGGGTTAGAGATCCGGTTAGGGTTCCGATTGGACCTAGGGTTAGGGTTATGTTGAGGGCTAGGGTTAGAGATCCGTTTAGGGTTCCGATTGGACCTAGGGTTAGGGTTATGTTGAGGGCTAGTGTTAGAGATCCGGTTGGGGTTCCGATTGGACCTAGGGTTAGGGTTATGTTGTGGGCTAGGGTTAGAGATCCGGTTAGGGTTCCGATTGGACCTAGGGTTAGGGTTATGTTGAGGGCTAGGTATTCAGATCCGGTTAGGGTTCCGATTGGACCTAGGGTTAGGGTTATGTTGAGGGCTAGTTATACAGATCCGGTTAGGGTTCCGATTGGACCTAGGGTTAGGGTTATGTTGAAGGCTAGGGTTAGAAATCCGGTTAGGGTTCCGATTGGACGTAGTGTTAGGTTTATGTTGAGAGCTAGGGTTAGAGTTCCGGTTATGGTACTGATTGGACCTAGGGTTAGGGTTATGTTGAGAGCTAGGGTTAGAGATCGGGTAAGGGTTCCGATTGGACCTAGGGTTAGGGTTATGTTGAGGGCTAGGGTTAGAGATCCAGTTAGTGTTTTGATTGGACCTAGGGTTAGGGTTATGTTGAGGGCTAGGGTTAGAGATCCGGTTAGGATTCCGATTGGCCCTAGGTTTAGGGTTATGTTGAGGGCTAGGGTTAGAGATCCGGTTAGGCTTCCGATTGGACCTAGGGTTAGGGTTATGTTGAGGGCTAGGGTTAGAGATCCGGTTGGGGTTCCGATTGGACCTAGGGTTAGGGTTACGTTGAGGGCTAGGTACACAGATCCGGTTAGGGTTCCGATTGGACCTAGGGTTAGGGTTATGTTGTGGTCTAGGGTTAGAGATCCGGTTAGGGTTCCGATTGGACCTAGGGTTAGGGTTATGTTGAGGGCTAGGTATACAGATTCGGTTAGGGTTCCGATTGGACCTAGGGTTAGGGTTATGTTGAGGGCTAGGTATACAGATCCGGTTAGGGTTCCGATTGGACCTAGGTTTAGGGTTATGTTGAGGGCTAGGTATACAGATCCGGTTAGGGTTCCGATTGGACCTAGGGTTAGGGTTATGTTGAGGGCTAGGTATACAGATCCGGTTAGGGTTCCGATTGGACCTAGGTTTAGGGTTATGTTGAAGGCTAGGGTTAGAAATCCGGTTAGGGTTTCGATTAGACCTAGGGTTAGGGTTATGTTGAGGGATAGGGTTAGAGATCCGGTTAGGGTTCCGATTGGACCTAGGGTTAGGGTTATGTTGAGGGCTAGGTTTAGATATCCGTTTAGGGTTCCGATTGGACCTACGGTTAGGGTTATGTTGCGGGCTGGGTTACAGATCCTGTTAGGGTTCCGATTGGAACTAGGGTTAGGGTTATGTAGAGGGCTAGGGTTAGATATCCGTTTAGAGTTCCGATTGGACCTAGAGTTATGGTTATGTTGAGGGCTAGGGTTAGATATCCGTTTAGGGTTCCGATTGGACTTAGGGTTACGGTTATGTTGAGGGCTAGGGTTAGATATTCGTTTAGAATTCCGATTGGACCTAGGGTTATGGTTATGTTGAGGGCTAGGATAGAGATCCGGTTAGGGTTCTGATTGGACCTAGGGTTTGGGTTATGTTGAAGGCGAGGGGTAGAGTTCCTGTTAGGGTTCCGATTGTACCTAGGGTAAGGGTTATGTTGAGGGCTAGGGTTAGATATCCGGTTAGGGTTCCGACTGGACCTAGGGTTAGGGTTATGTTTAGGGCGATGGTTAGAGATCTAGTTAGGGTTCCGATTGGAACTAGAGTTAGGGTTATGTTGAGGGCGAGGGGTAGAGAACCGGCTAGGGTTCCGATTGGACCTAGGGTTAGGCTTATGTTGAGGGCGAGGTGTAGAGATCCGGTTAGGTTTCCGATTGGACCAAGTCTTAGGGTTATGTTGAGGGCTAGGGTTAGATATCCGTTTACTGTTCCGATTGGAGCTAGGGTTAGGGTTATGTTGAGGGCTAGGGATAGAGATCCGGTTAGGGTTCTGATTGGACCTAGGGTTAGGGTTATGTTGAGGGCGAGGGGTAGAGTTCCTGTTAGGGTTCCGATTGTACCTAGGGTAAGGGTTATGTTGAGGGCTAGGGTTAGATATCCATTTAGGGTTCCGATTAGACCTAGGGTTAGGGTTATGTTGAGGGCTAGGGTTAGATATCCGTTTAGGGTTCCGATTGGACCTAGGGTTAGGGTTATGTTGAGGGCTAGTGTTAGATATCCGGTTAGGGTTCCAATTGGACCAAGATTTAGGGTTATGTTGAGGGCGAGGGGTAGAGATCCGGTTAGGGTTCCGATTGGACCTCGGGTTAGGGTTATGTTGAGGGCGAGGGGTAGAGATCCGGTTAGCGTTCCGATTGGACCTAGGGTTAGGGTTATGTTTCGGGCTGGGTAAGAGATCCTATTAGGGTTCCGAGTGGAACTAGGGTTAGGGTCATGTTGAGGGCTAGGTATACAGATCCGGTTAGGGTTCCGATTGGCCCTAGGGTTAGGGTTATGTTGAGAGCTAGGTATACAGATCCGGTTAGGGTTCCGATTGGACCTAGGGTTAGGGTTATGTTGAAGGATAGGGTTAGAAATCCGGTTAGGGTTCCGATTGGACCTAGGGTTAGGGTTATGTTGAGGGCTAGGGTTAGAGATCCGGTTAGGGTTCCGATTGGACCTAGGGTTAGGGTTATGTTGAGAGCTAGGGTTAGAGATCCGGTTAGGGTTCCGATATTACCTAGGGTTAGGGTTATGTTGAGGGCTAGTGTTAGATATCCGGTTAGGGTTCCGATTGGACCAAGGGTTAGGGTTATGTTGAGGGCGAGGGGTAGAGATCCGGTTAGGGTTCAGATTGGACCTAGGGTTAGGGTTATGTTGAGGGCGAAGGGTAGAGAACCGGTTACGGTTCCGATTGGACCTAGGGTTAGGGTTATGTTTAGGGCTAGGGTTAGATATCCGTTTAGGGTTCCGATTGGACCTAGGGTTAGGGTTATGTTGAGGGCTAGGGTTAGATATCCGTTTAGGGTTCCGATTGGACCTAGTTTTAGGGTTATGTTGAGGGCTAGGTTTAGAGATCCGGTTGGGGTTCCGATTGGACCAAGGGTTAGGGTTATGTTTAGGGCTAGGGTTAGAGATTTGGTTAGGGTTCCGATTGGACCTACGGTTAGGGTTATGTTGAGGGCTAGGTTTAGAGATCCGGTTAGGGTTCCGATTGTACCTAGGTTTAGGGTTATGTTGAGGGCTAGGGTTAGAGATCCGGTTAGGGTTCCGATTGGACCTAGGTTTAGGGTTATGTTGAGGGCTAGGTATACAGATCCGGTTAGGGTTCCGATTGGACCTAGGGTTAGGGTTATGTTGAGGGCTAGGTATACAGATCCGGTTAGGGTTCCGATTGGACCTAGGGTTATGGTTATGTTGAAGGCTAGGGTTAGAAATCTGGTTAGGGTTCCGATTGGACCTAGGGTAAGTGTTATGTTGAGGGCTAGCGTTAGAGATCCGGTTAGGGTTCCGATTGGACCTAGGGTTAGGGTTATGTTGAGAGCTAGGGTTAGAGATCCGGTTAGGGTTGCGATTTTTACCTAGGGTTACGGTTATGTTGAGGGCTAGTGCTAGATATCCGGTTAGGGTTCCGATTGGACCAAGGTTTAGGGTTATGTTGAGGGCGAGATGTAGAGATCCTGTTAGGGTTCCGATTGGAACTAGGGTTAAGGTTATGTTGAGGGCTAGGGTTAGATATCCGGTTAGGGTTCCGATTGGGCCTAGGGTTAGGGTTATGTTGAGGGCTAGGGTTAGATATCCGTTTAGGGTTCCGATTGGACCTAGGGTTAGGGTTATGTTGAGGGCTAGGGTTAGACATCCGTTTAGGGTTCCGATTGGACCTAGGGTTAGGGTTATGTTGAGGGCTAGGGTTAGAGATCCTGTTAGGCTTTCGATTGGACCTAGGGTTAGGGTTATGTTGTGGCCTAGGGTTAGAGATCCGGTTAGGGTTCCGATTGGACCTAGGGTTAGGGTTATGTTGAGGGCTAGGTATACAGATCCGGTTACTGTTCCGATTGGACCTAGGGTTAGGGTTATGTTGAGGGCTAGGTATACAGATCCGGTTAGGGTTCCGATTGGACCTAGGGTTAGGGTTATGTTGAAGGCTAGGGTTAGAAATACGGTTAGGGTTCCGATTGGACGTAGGGTTAGGTTTATGTTGAGGGCTAGGGTTAGAGATCCGGTTAGTGTTTTGATTGGACCTAGGGTTAGGGTTATGTTGAGGGTTAGGGTTAGAGATCCGGTTAGTGTTCCGATTGGACCTAGGGTTAGGGTTACGTTGAGGGCTAGGATTAGAGATCCGGTTAGGCTTCCGATTGGACCTAGGGTTAGGGTTATGTTGAGGGCTAGGTACACAGATCCGGTTAGGGTTCCGATTGGACCTAGGGTTAGGGTTATGTTGTGGGCTAGGTATACAGATCCCGTTAGGGTTCCGATTGGACCTAGGGTTAGTGTAATATTGAGGGCTAGGTATACAGATCCGGTTAGGGTTCCGATTGGACCTAGGGTTAGGGTTATGTTGAGGGCTAGGTACACAGATCCGGTTAGGGTTCCGATTGGACCCAGGGTTAGGGTTATGTTTAGGTCGAGGGTTAGAGATTCGGTTAGGGTTCCGATTGGACCTACGGTTAGGGTTATGTTCAGGGCTAGGTTTAGAGATCGGGTTAGGGTTCCGATTGGACCTAGGGTTAGGGTTATGTTGAGGGCGAGGGGTAGAGATCCTGTTAGGATTCCGATTGGACATAGGTTTAGGGTTATGTTGAGGGCTAGGTATACAGATCCGGTTAGGGTTCCGATTGGACCTAGGGTTAGGGTTATGTTGAGGGCTAGATATACAGATCCGGTTAGGGTTCCGATTGGACCTAGGGTTAGGGTTATGTTGAAGGCTAGGGTTAGAAATCCCGTTAGGGTTCCGATTGCACCTAGGGTTAGGGTTATGTTGAGGGCTAGGGTTAGAGATCCGGTTAGGGTTCCGATTGGACCTAGGGTTAGGGTTATGTTGAGAGCTAGGGTTAGAGATCCGGTTAGGGTTCCGATTTTTACCTAGGGTTAGGGTTATGTTGAGGGCTAGTGTTAGATATCCGGTTAGGGTTCCGATTGGACCTCGGGTTAGGGTTATGTTGAGGGCGAGGGGTAGAGATCCGGTTAGGGTTCCGATTGGACCTAGAGTTAGGGTTATGTTGAGGGCTGGGGTAGAGATCCTGTTAGGGTTCCGATTGGAACTAGGGTTAGGGTTATGTTGAGGGCGAGGGTTAGATATCTGTTTAGGGTTCCGATTGGACCTAGGGTTAGGGTTATGTTGAGGGCTAGGGTTAGATATCCGTTTAGGGTTCCGAGTGGACCTAGGGTTAGTGTTATGTTGAGGGCTAGGTTTAGATATCCTTTTAGGGTTCCGATTGGACCTAGGGTTAGTGATATGTTGAGCGCTAGGGTTAGAGATCCGCTTAGGGTTCCGATTGGACCTAGGGTTAGGATTATTTTGAGGGCTATGGTTAGAGATACGGTTAGGTTTCCGATTGGACCTAGGGTTAGGGTTATGTTGAGGGCTAGGGTTAGAGATCCGGTTAGGGTTCCGATTGGACCTAGGGTTAGGGTTATGTTGAGGGCTAGGTTTAGAGATCCGTTTAGGGTTCCGATTGGACCTAGGGTTAGGGTTATGTTGAGAGCTAGGGTTAGAGATCCGGTTGGGGTTCCGATTGGACCTAGGGTTAGGGTTATGTTGTGGGCTAGGGTTAGAGATCCGGTTAGGGTTCCGATTGGACCTAGGGTTAGGGTTATGTTGAGGGCTAGGTATTCAGATCCGGTTAGGGTTCCGATTGGACCTAGGGTTAGGGTTATGTTGAGGGCTAGGTATACAGATCCGGTTAGGGTTCCGATTGGACCTAGAGTTAGGGTTATGTTGAAGGCTAGGGTTAGAAATCCGGTTAGGGTTCCGATTGGACGTAGTGTTAGGTTTATGTTGAGAGCTAGGGTTAGAGATCCGGTTATGGTACTGATTGAACCTACGGTTAGGGTTATGTTGAGAGCTAGGGTTAGAGATCGGGTAAGGGTTCCGATTGGACCTAGGGTTAGGGTTATGTTGAGGGCTAGGGTTAGAGATCCAGTTAGTGTTTTGATTGGACCTAGGGTTAGGGTTATGTTGAGGGCTAGGGTTAGAGATCCGGTTAGGATTCCGATTGGACCTAGGGTTAGGGTTATGTTGAGGGCTAGGGTTAGAGATCCGGTTAGGCTTCCGATTGGACCTAGGGTTACGGTTATGTTGAGGGCTAGGGTTAGAGATCCGGTTGGGGTTCCGATTGGACCTAGGGTTAGGGTTACGTTGAGGGCTAGGTACACAGATCCGGTTAGGGTTCCGATTGGACCTAGGGTTAGGGTTATGTTGTGGTCTAGGTTTAGAGATCCGGTTAGGGTTCCGATTGGACCTAGGGTTAGGGTTATGTTGAGGGCTAGGTATACAGATTCGGTTAGGGTTCCGATTGGACCTAGGGTTAGGGTTATGTTGAGGGCTAGGGTTAGAGATCCGGTTGGGGTTCCGATTGGACCTAGGGTTAGGGTTATGTTGTGGGCTAGGGTTAGAGATCCGGTTAGGGTTCCGATTGGACCTAGGGTTAGGGTTATGTTGAGGGCTAGGTATTCAGATCCGGTTAGGGTTCCGATTAAACCTAGGGTTAGGGTTATGTTGAGGGCTAGGTATACAGATCCGGTTAGGGTTCCGATTGGACCTAGGGTTAGGGTTATGTTGAAGGCTAGGGTTAGAAATCCGGTTAGGGTTCCGATTGGACGTAGTGTTAGGTTTATGTTGAGAGCTAGGGTTAGAGATCCGGTTATGGTACTGATTGGACCTAGGGTTAGGGTTATGTTGAGAGCTAGGGTTAGAGATCGGGTAAGGGTTCCGATTGGACCTAGGGTTAGGGTTACGTTGAGGGCTAGGGTTAGAGATCCAGTTAGTGTTTTGATTGGACCTAGGGTTAGGGTTATGTTGAGGGCTAGGGTTAGAGATCCGGTTAGGATTCCGATTGGACCCAGGGTTAGGGTTATGTTGAGGGCTAGGGTTAGAGATCCGGTTAGGCTTCCGATTGGACCTAGGGTTAGGGTTATGTTGAGGGCTAGGGTTAGAGATCCGGTTGGGGTTCCGATTGGACCTAGGGTTAGGGTTACGTTGAGGGCTAGGTACACAGATCCGGTTAGGGTTCCGATTGGACCTAGGGTTAGGGTTATGTTGTGGTCTAGGGTTAGAGATCCGGTTAGGGTTCCGATTGGACCTAGGGTTAGGGTTATGTTGAGGGCTAGGTATACAGATCCGGTTAGGGTTCCGATTGGACCTAAGTTTAGGGTTATGTTGAGGGCTAGGTATACAGATCCGGTTAGGGTTCCGATTGGACCTAGGGTTAGGGTTATGTTGAGGGCTAGGTATACAGATCCGGTTAGGGTTCCGATTGGACCTAAGTTTAGGGTTATGTTGAGGGCTAGGTATACAGATCCGGTTAGGGTTCCGATTGGACCTAGGGTTAGGGTTATGTTGAGGGCTAGGTATACAGATCCGGTTAGGGTTCCGATTGGACCTAGGTTTAGGGTTATGTTGAAGGCTAGGGTTAGAAATCCGGTTAGGGTTCCTATTGGACCTAAGGTTAGGGTTATGTTTAGGGCTAAGGTTAGAGATCCGGTTAGGGTTCTGATTGGACCTAGGGTTAGGGTTATGTTGAGAGCTAGGGTTAGAGATCCTGTTAGGGTTCCGATTGGACCTAGGGTTAGGGTTATGTTGAAGGATAGGGTTAGAAATCCGGTTAGGGTTCCGATTGGACCTAGGGTTAGGGTTATGTTGAGGGCTAGGGTTAGAGATCCGGTTAGGGTTCCGACTGGACCTAGGGTTAGGGTTATGTTGAGAGCTAGGGTTAGAGATCCGGTTAGGGTTCCGATATTACCTAGGGTTAGGGTTATGTTGAGGGCTAGTGTTAGATATCCGGTTAGGGTTCCGATTGGACCAAGGGTTAGGGTTATGTTGAGGGCGAGGGGTAGAGATCCGGTTAGGGTTCAGATTGGACCTAGGGTTAGGGTTATGTTGAGGGCGAAGGGTAGAGAACCGGTTACGGTTCCGATTGGACCTAGGGTTAGGGTTATGTTTAGGGCTAGGGTTAGATATCCGTTTAGGGTTCCGATTGGACCTAGGGTTAGGGTTATGTTGAGGGCTAGGGTTAGATATCCGTTTAGGGTTCCGATTGGACCTAGTTTTAGGGTTATGTTGAGGGCTAGGTTTAGAGATCCGGTTGGGGTTCCGATTGGACCAAGGGTTAGGGTTATGTTTAGGGCTAGGGTTAGAGATTTGGTTAGGGTTCCGATTGGACCTACGGTTAGGGTTATGTTGAGGGCTAGGTTTAGAGATCCGGTTAGGGTTCCGATTGTACCTAGGTTTAGGGTTATGTTGAGGGCTAGGGTTAGAGATCCGGTTAGGGTTCCGATTGGACCTAGGTTTAGGGTTATGTTGAGGGCTAGGTATACAGATCCGGTTAGGGTTCCGATTGGACCTAGGGTTAGGGTTATGTTGAGGGCTAGGTATACAGATCCGGTTAGGGTTCCGATTGGACCTAGGGTTATGGTTATGTTGAAGGCTAGGGTTAGAAATCTGGTTAGGGTTCCGATTGGACCTAGGGTAAGTGTTATGTTGAGGGCTAGCGTTAGAGATCCGGTTAGGGTTCCGATTGGACCTAGGGTTAGGGTTATGTTGAGAGCTAGGGTTAGAGATCCGGTTAGGGTTGCGATTTTTACCTAGGGTTACGGTTATGTTGAGGGCTAGTGCTAGATATCCGGTTAGGGTTCCGATTGGACCAAGGTTTAGGGTTATGTTGAGGGCGAGATGTAGAAATCCTGTTAGGGTTCCGATTGGAACTAGGGTTAAGGTTATGTTGAGGGCTAGGGTTAGATATCCGGTTAGGGTTCCGATTGGGCCTAGGGTTAGGGTTATGTTGAGGGCTAGGGTTAGATATCCGTTTAGGGTTCCGATTGGACCTAGGGTTAGGGTTATGTTGAGGGCTAGGGTTAGACATCCGTTTAGGGTTCCGATTGGACCTAGGGTTAGGGTTATGTTGAGGGCTAGGGTTAGAGATCCTGTTAGGCTTTCGATTGGACCTAGGGTTAGGGTTATGTTGTGGCCTAGGGTTAGAGATCCGGTTAGGGTTCCGATTGGACCTAGGGTTAGGGTTATGTTGAGGGCTAGGTATACAGATCCGGTTACTGTTCCGATTGGACCTAGGGTTAGGGTTATGTTGAGGGCTAGGTATACAGATCCGGTTAGGGTTCCGATTGGACCTAGGGTTAGGGTTATGTTGAAGGCTAGGGTTAGAAATACGGTTAGGGTTCCGATTGGACGTAGGGTTAGGTTTATGTTGAGGGCTAGGGTTAGAGATCCGGTTAGTGTTTTGATTGGACCTAGGGTTAGGGTTATGTTGAGGGTTAGGGTTAGAGATCCGGTTAGTGTTCCGATTGGACCTAGGGTTAGGGTTACGTTGAGGGCTAGGATTAGAGATCCGGTTAGGCTTCCGATTGGACCTAGGGTTAGGGTTATGTTGAGGGCTAGGTACACAGATCCGGTTAGGGTTCCGATTGGACCTAGGGTTAGGGTTATGTTGTGGGCTAGGTATACAGATCCCGTTAGGGTTCCGATTGGACCTAGGGTTAGTGTAATATTGAGGGCTAGGTATACAGATCCGGTTAGGGTTCCGATTGGACCTAGGGTTAGGGTTATGTTGAGGGCTAGGTACACAGATCCGGTTAGGGTTCCGATTGGACCCAGGGTTAGGGTTATGTTTAGGTCGAGGGTTAGAGATTCGGTTAGGGTTCCGATTGGACCTACGGTTAGGGTTATGTTCAGGGCTAGGTTTAGAGATCGGGTTAGGGTTCCGATTGGACCTAGGGTTAGGGTTATGTTGAGGGCGAGGGGTAGAGATCCTGTTAGGATTCCGATTGGACATAGGTTTAGGGTTATGTTGAGGGCTAGGTATACAGATCCGGTTAGGGTTCCGATTGGACCTAGGGTTAGGGTTATGTTGAGGGCTAGATATACAGATCCGGTTAGGGTTCCGATTGGACCTAGGGTTAGGGTTATGTTGAAGGCTAGGGTTAGAAATCCCGTTAGGGTTCCGATTGCACCTAGGGTTAGGGTTATGTTGAGGGCTAGGGTTAGAGATCCGGTTAGGGTTCCGATTGGACCTAGGGTTAGGGTTATGTTGAGAGCTAGGGTTAGAGATCCGGTTAGGGTTCCGATTTTTACCTAGGGTTAGGGTTATGTTGAGGGCTAGTGTTAGATATCCGGTTAGGGTTCCGATTGGACCTCGGGTTAGGGTTATGTTGAGGGCGAGGGGTAGAGATCCGGTTAGGGTTCCGATTGGACCTAGAGTTAGGGTTATGTTGAGGGCTGGGGTAGAGATCCTGTTAGGGTTCCGATTGGAACTAGGGTTAGGGTTATGTTGAGGGCGAGGGTTAGATATCTGTTTAGGGTTCCGATTGGACCTAGGGTTAGGGTTATGTTGAGGGCTAGGGTTAGATATCCGTTTAGGGTTCCGAGTGGACCTAGGGTTAGTGTTATGTTGAGGGCTAGGTTTAGATATCCTTTTAGGGTTCCGATTGGACCTAGGGTTAGTGATATGTTGAGCGCTAGGGTTAGAGATCCGCTTAGGGTTCCGATTGGACCTAGGGTTAGGATTATTTTGAGGGCTATGGTTAGAGATACGGTTAGGTTTCCGATTGGACCTAGGGTTAGGGTTATGTTGAGGGCTAGGGTTAGAGATCCGGTTAGGGTTCCGATTGGACCTAGGGTTAGGGTTATGTTGAGGGCTAGGTTTAGAGATCCGTTTAGGGTTCCGATTGGACCTAGGGTTAGGGTTATGTTGAGAGCTAGGGTTAGAGATCCGGTTGGGGTTCCGATTGGACCTAGGGTTAGGGTTATGTTGTGGGCTAGGGTTAGAGATCCGGTTAGGGTTCCGATTGGACCTAGGGTTAGGGTTATGTTGAGGGCTAGGTATTCAGATCCGGTTAGGGTTCCGATTGGACCTAGGGTTAGGGTTATGTTGAGGGCTAGGTATACAGATCCGGTTAGGGTTCCGATTGGACCTAGAGTTAGGGTTATGTTGAAGGCTAGGGTTAGAAATCCGGTTAGGGTTCCGATTGGACGTAGTGTTAGGTTTATGTTGAGAGCTAGGGTTAGAGATCCGGTTATGGTACTGATTGAACCTACGGTTAGGGTTATGTTGAGAGCTAGGGTTAGAGATCGGGTAAGGGTTCCG
This sequence comes from Miniopterus natalensis, assembly GCF_054644295.1. Classification (NCBI taxonomy): domain Eukaryota; kingdom Metazoa; phylum Chordata; class Mammalia; order Chiroptera; family Miniopteridae; genus Miniopterus; species Miniopterus natalensis. The sequence continues at coordinate 1,071,385 of NW_028269986.1, forward strand.
ATTGGACCTAGGGTTAGGGTTATGTTGAGGGCTAGGGTTAGAGATCCAGTTAGTGTTTTGATTGGACCTAGGGTTAGGGTTATGTTGAGGGCTAGGGTTAGAGATCCGGTTAGGATTCCGATTGGACCTAGGGTTAGGGTTATGTTGAGGGCTAGGGTTAGAGATCCGGTTAGGCTTCCGATTGGACCTAGGGTTACGGTTATGTTGAGGGCTAGGGTTAGAGATCCGGTTGGGGTTCCGATTGGACCTAGGGTTAGGGTTACGTTGAGGGCTAGGTACACAGATCCGGTTAGGGTTCCGATTGGACCTAGGGTTAGGGTTATGTTGTGGTCTAGGTTTAGAGATCCGGTTAGGGTTCCGATTGGACCTAGGGTTAGGGTTATGTTGAGGGCTAGGTATACAGATTCGGTTAGGGTTCCGATTGGACCTAGGGTTAGGGTTATGTTGAGGGCTAGGGTTAGAGATCCGGTTGGGGTTCCGATTGGACCTAGGGTTAGGGTTATGTTGTGGGCTAGGGTTAGAGATCCGGTTAGGGTTCCGATTAGACCTAGGGTTAGGGTTATGTTGAGGGCTAGGTATTCTGATCCGGTTAGGGTTCCGATTAAACCTAGGGTTAGGGTTATGTTGATGGCTAGGTATACAGATCCGGTTAGGGTTCCGATTGGACCTAGGGTTAGGGTTATGTTGAAGGCTAGGGTTAGAAATCCGGTTAGGGTTCCGATTGGACGTAGTGTTAGGTTTATGTTGAGAGCTAGGGTTAGAGATCCGGTTATGGTACTGATTGGACCTAGGGTTAGGGTTATGTTGAGAGCTAGGGTTAGAGATCGGGTAAGGGTTCCGATTGGACCTAGGGTTAGGGTTACGTTGAGGGCTAGGGTTAGAGATCCAGTTAGTGTTTTGATTGGACCTAGGGTTAGGGTTATGTTGAGGGCTAGGGTTAGAGATCCGGTTAGGATTCCGATTGGACCCAGGGTTAGGGTTATGTTGAGGGCTAGGGTTAGAGATCCGGTTAGGCTTCCGATTGGACCTAGGGTTAGGGTTATGTTGAGGGCTAGGGTTAGAGATCCGGTTGGGGTTCCGATTGGACCTAGGGTTAGGGTTACGTTGAGGGCTAGGTACACAGATCCGGTTAGGGTTCCGATTGGACCTAGGGTTAGGGTTATGTTGTGGTCTAGGGTTAGAGATCCGGTTAGGGTTCCGATTGGACCTAGGGTTAGGGTTATGTTGAGGGCTAGGTATACAGATCCGGTTAGGGTTCCGATTGGACCTAAGTTTAGGGTTATGTTGAGGGCTAGGTATACAGATCCGGTTAGGGTTCCGATTGGACCTAGGGTTAGGGTTATGTTGAGGGCTAGGTATACAGATCCGGTTAGGGTTCCGATTGGACCTAAGTTTAGGGTTATGTTGAGGGCTAGGTATACAGATCCGGTTAGGGTTCCGATTGGACCTAGGGTTAGGGTTATGTTGAGGGCTAGGTATACAGATCCGGTTAGGGTTCCGATTGGACCTAGGTTTAGGGTTATGTTGAAGGCTAGGGTTAGAAATCCGGTTAGGGTTCCTATTGGACCTAAGGTTAGGGTTATGTTTAGGGCTAAGGTTAGAGATCCGGTTAGGGTTCTGATTGGACCTAGGGTTAGGGTTATGTTGAGAGCTAGGGTTAGAGATCCTGTTAGGGTTCCGATTGGACCTAGGGTTAGGGTTATGTTGAGGGCTAGGGTTAGAGATCCGGTTAGGGTTCCGATTGGACCAAGGGTTTGGGTTATGTTGAAGGATAGGTATACAGATCCGGTTAGGGTTCCGATTGGACCTAGCGTTAGGGTTATGTTGAGGGCTAGCGTTAGAGATCCGGTTAGGGTTCCCATTGTACCTAGGGTTAGGGTTATGTTGAGGGCTAGGGTTAGAGATCCGGTTAGGGTTCCGATTGGACCTAGGGTTAGGGTTATGTTGAGGGCTAGGTTTAGAGATCCGGTTAGGGTTCCGATTGGACCTAGGGTTAGGGTTACGTTGAGGGCTAGGGTTAGAGTTCTGGTTAGGGTTCCTATTGGACCTAGGTTTAGGGTTATGTTGAGGGCTAGGTATACAGTTCCGGTTAGGGTTCCGATTGGACCTAGGGTTAGGGTTATGTTGAAGGCTAGGGTTAGAGATCCGGTTAGGGTTCCAATTGGACCTAGGGTTAGGGTTATGTTGAGGGCAAGTGTTAGATATCTGGTTAGGGTTCCGATTGGACCAAGGGTTAGGGTTATGTTGAGGGCGAGGGGTAGAGTTCCGGTTAGGGTTCCGATTGGACCTAGGGTTAGGGTTATGTTGAGGGCTGGGGTTAGATACCCGGTTAGGGTTCCGATTGGACCTAGGGTTAGGGCTATGTTGAGGGCTAGGGTTAGAGATCCGGTTAGGGTTCCGATTGGACCTAGGGTTAGGGTTATGTTGAGAGCTAGGGTTAGAGATCCGGTTAGGGTTCCGATTTTTACCTAGGGTTAGGGTTATGTTGAGGGCTAGTGTTAGATATCCGGTTAGGGTTCCGATTGGACCAAGGTTTAGGATTATGTTGAGGGCGAGATGTAGAGTTCCTGTTAGGGTTCCGATTGGACCTCGGGTTAGGGTTATGTTGAGGGCTGGGGTTAGAGATACGGATAGGGTTCCGATTGGACCTAGGGTTAGGGTTAGGTTGAGTGCTAGGGTTAGAGATACGAATAGCGTTCCGATTAGACCTAGGGTTAGGGTTATGTTGAGGGCTATGTACACAGATCCGGTTAGGGTTCCGATTGGACCTAGGGTTAGGGTTATATTGTGGGCTAGGGTTAGAGATCCGGTTAGGGTTCTGATTGGACCTAGGGTTAGGGTTATGTTGAGGGCTAGGTATACAGATCCGGTTAGGGTTCCGATTGGACCTATGGTTAGGGTTATGTTGAGGGCTAGGTATACAGATCTGGTTAGGGTTCCGATTGGACCTAGGGTTAGGGTTATGTTGAAGGCTAGGGTTAGAAATCCGGTTAGGGTTCCGATTGGACGTAGGGTTAGGTTTTTGTTGAGGGCTAGGGTTAGAGATCCGGTTAGGGTACTGATTGGACCTAGGGTTAGGGTTATGTTAAGAGCTAGGGTTAGAGATCGGGTTAGGGTTCCGATTGGACCTAGGGTTAGGGTTATGTTGAGGGCTAGGGTTAGAGATCCAGTTAGTGTTTTGATTGGACCTAGGGTTAGGGTTATGTTGAGGGCTAGGATTAGAGATCCGGTTGGGGTTCCCATTGGACCTAGGGTTAGGGTTACGTTGAGGGCTAGGTACACAGATCCGGTTAGGGTTCCGATTGGACCTAGGGTTAGGGTTATGTTGTGGTCTAGGGTTAGAGATCCGGTTAGGGTTCCGATTGGACCTAGGGTTAGGGTTATGTTGAGGGCTAGGTATACAGATCCGGTTAGGGTTCCGATTGGACCTAGGGTTAGGGTTATGTTGAGGGTTAGGTATACAGATCAGGTTAGGGTTCCGATTGGACCTAGGTTTAGGGTTATGTTGAAGGCTAGGGTTAGAAATCCGGTTAGGGTTCCTATTGGACCGAAGGTTAGGGTTATGTTTAGGGCTAAGATTAGAGATCCGGTTAGGGTTCTGATTGGACCTACGGTTAGGGTTATGTTGAGAGCTAGGGTTAGAGATCCGGTTAGGGTTCCGATTGGACCTAGGGTTAGGGTTATGTTGAGGTCTAGGGTTAGAGATCCAGTTAGTGTTTTGATTGGACCTAGGGTTAGGGTTATGTTGAGGGCTAGGGTTAGAGATCCGGTTCGGGTTCCGATTGGACCTCGGGTTAGGGTTATGTTGAGCGCTAGGGTTAGAGATCCGGTGAGGGTTCCGATTGGACCTAGGGTTAGGGTTATGTTGAGGGCTAGGGTTAGAGATCCAGTTAGTGTTTTGATTGGACCTAGGGTTAGGGTTATGTTGAGGGCTAGGGTTAGAGATCCGGTTAGGATTCCGATTGGACCTAGGGTTAGGGTTATGTTGAGGGCTAGGGTTAGAGATCCGGTTAGGGTTCCGATTGGACCTAGGGTTAGGGTTATGTTGAGGGCTAGGGTTAGAGATCCGGTTAGGGTTCCGATTGGACCAAGGGTTTGGGTTATGTTTAGGGATAGGTATACAGATCCGGTTAGGGTTCCGATTGGACCTAGCGTTAGGGTTGTGTTGAGGGCTAGCGTTAGAGATCCGGTTAGGGTTCCCATTGTACCTAGGGTTAGGGTTATGTTGAGGGCTAGGGTTAGAGATCCGGTTAGGGTTCCGATTGGACCTAGGGTTAGGGTTATGTTGAGGGCTAGGTTTAGAGATCCTGTTAGGGTTCCGATTGGACCTAGGGTTAGGGTTATGTTGAGGGCTAGGGTTAGAGTTCTGGTTAGGGTTCCGATTGGACCTAGGTTTAGGGATATGTTGAGGGCTAGGTATACAGTTCCGGTTAGGGTTCCGATTGGACCTGGGGTTAGGGTTATGTTGAAGGCTAAGGTTAGAGATCCGGTTAGGGTTCCGATTGGACCTAGGGTTAGGGTTATGTTAAGGGCAAGTGTTAGATATCTGGTTAGGGTTCCGATTGGACCAAGGGTTAGGGTTATGTTGAGGGCGAGGGGTAGAGATCCGGTTAGGGTTCCGATTGTACCTAGGGTTAGGGTTATGTTGAGGGCTAGGGTTAGATATCCGTTTACTGTTCCGATTGGAACTAGGATTAGGGTTATGTTGAGGGCGAGGGTTAGAGGTCCGGTTAGGGTTCCGATTGGACCTAGGATTAGGGTTATGTTGAGGGCGAGGGTTAGAGATCCGGTTAGGGTTCCGATTGGAACTAGGATTAGGGTTATGTTGAGGGCGAGGGTTAGAGGTCCGGTTAGGGTTTCGATTGGACCTAGGGTTAGGGTTATATTGAGGGCTAGGGTTAGAGATCCATTTAGGGTTTTGATTGGACCTAGGGTTAGGGTTATGTTGAGGGCTAGGGTTAGAGATCCGGTTAGGGTTCCGATTGGACCTCCGGTTAGGGTTATGTTGAGTGCTAGGGTTAGAGATCCGGTTACGGTTCCGATTGGACCTAGGGTTAGGGTTATGTTGAGGGCTAGGGTTAGAGATCCGGTTAGGGTTCCGATTGGACCTAGGGTTAGGGTTATGTTGAGGGCTAGGTATACAGATCCGGTTAGGGTTCCGATTGGACCTAGGGTTAGAGTTATGTTGAGGGCTAGCGTTAGAGATCCGGTTAGGGATACGATTGAACCTAGGGTTAGGGTTATGTTGAGGGCTATGGTTAGAGATCCGGTTAGGGTTGCGATTGGCCTAGGGTTAGGGTTAGGTTGAGGGCGAGGGGTAGAAATCCTGATAGGGTTCCGATTGGATCTAGGGTTAGGGTTATGTTGAGGGCTAGGTATACAGATCCGGTTAGGGTTCCGATTGGACCTAGGGTTAGGGTTATGTTGAGGTCTAGGTACACAGATCCGGTTAGGCTTCCGATTGGACCTAGGGTTAGGGTTATGTAGAGGGCTAGGGTTAGATATCCGGTTAGGGTTCCGATTGGACCTAGGGTTAGGGTTATGTTGAGGGCTAGGTTTAGATATCCGTTTATGGTTCCGATTGGACCTAGGGTTAGGGTTTTGTTGCGGGCTGGGTTAGAGATCCTGTTAGGGTTCCGATTGGACCTAGGGTTAGGGTTATGTTGAGGGCTAGTGTTAGATATCCGGTTAGGGTTCCATTTGAACCAAGTTTTAGGGTTATGTTGAGGGCGAGTGGTAGATATCCGGTTAGGGTTCTGATTGGACCTCGGGTTAGGGTTATGTTGAGGGCGAGGGGTAGAGATCCGGTTAGGGTTCCGATTGGACCTAGGGTTAGGGTTATGTTGCGGGCTGGGTTAGAGATCCTGTTAGGGGTCCGATTGAAACTAGGGTTAGTGTTATGTAGAGGGCTAGGGTTAGATATCCGGTTAGGGTTCCGATTGGACATAGGGTTAGGGTTATGTTGAGGGCTAGGGTTAGATATCCGTTTAGGGTTCCGATTGGACCTAGGGTTAGGGTTATGTTGAGGGCTAGGGTTAGATATCCGTTTAGGGTTCCGATTGGACCTAGGGTTATGATTATGTTGAGGGCTAGGGATAGAGATCCGGTTAGGGTTCTGATTGGACCTAGGGTTAGGGTTATGTTGAGGGCTAGGGTTAGATATCCGTTTCGGGTTCCGATTGGACCTAGGGTTAGGCTTATGTTGAGGGCTAGGGTTAGATATCCGTTTAGGGTTCCGATTGGACCTAGGGTTAGGGTTATGTTGAGGGCTAGGGTTAGAGATCCGGTTAGGGTTCCGATTGGACCTAGGGTTAGGGTTATGTTGAGGGCGAGGGTTAGAGATCTGGTTAGGGTTCCGATTGGACCTAGGGTTAGGGTTATGTTTAGGGCGAGGGGTAGAGAACCGGCTAGGGTTCCGATTGGAACTAGGGTTAGTGTTATGTTGAGGGCGAGGTGTAGAGATCCGGTTAGGGTTCCGATTGGACCTAGGATTAGGGTTATGTTGAGGGCGAGGGTTAGAGATCCGGTTAGGTTTCCGATTGGACCCAGGGTTAGGGTTATGTTGAGGGCTAGGTTTAGATATCCGTTTACTGTTCCGATTGGACCTAGGGTTAGGGTTACGTTGAGGGCTAGGGTTAGAGATCCGGTTAGGGTTCCGATTGGACCTAGGGTTAGGGTTATATTGAGGGCTAGCGTTAGAGATCCAGTTAGGGTTTTGATTGGACCTAGGGTTAGGGTTATGTTGAGGGCTAGGGTTAGAGATCCGGTTAGGGTCCGATTGGACCTCCGGTTAGGGTTATGTTGAGTGCTAGGGTTAGAGATCCGGTTACGGTTCCGATTGGACCTAGGGTTAGGGTTATGTTGAGGGCTAGGGTTAGAGATCCGGTTAGGGTTCCGATTGGACCTAGGGTTAGGGTTATGTTGAGGGCTAGGTATACAGATCCGGTTAGGGTTCCGATTGGACCTAGGGTTAGTGTTATGTTGAGGGCTAGCGTTAGAGATCCGGTTAGGGATACGATTGAACCTAGGGTTAGGGTTATGTTGAGGGCTAGGGTTAGAGATCCGGTTAGGGTTGCGATTGGACCTAGGGTTAGGGTTAGGTTGAGGGCGAGGGGTAGAGATCCTGTTAGGGTTCCGATTGGACCTAGGGTTAGGGTTATGTTGAGGGCTAGGTACACAGATCCGGTTAGGGTTCCGATTGGACCTAGGGTTAGGGTTATGTTGAGGTCTAGGTACACAGATCCGGTTAGGGTTCCGATTGGACCTAGGGTTAGGGTTATGTAGAGGGCTAGGGTTAGATATCCGTTTAGGGTTCCGATTGGACCTAGGGTTAGGGTTATGTTGCGGGCTGGGTTAGAGATCCTGTTAGGGTTCCGATTGGAACTAGGCTTAGGGTTATGTAGAGGGCTAGGTTTAGATATCCGGTTAGGGTTCCGATTGGACCTAAGGTTAGGGTTATGTTGAGGGCGAGGGGTAGAGAACCGTCTAGGGTTCCGATTGGACCTAGGGTTAGGGTTATGTTGAGGGCGAGGTGTAGAGATCCGGTTAGGGGTCCGATTGGACCTAGGATTAGGGTTATGTTGAGGGCGAGGTTTAGAGATCTGGTTAGGTTTCCGATTGGACCAAGGGTTCGGGTTATGTTGAGGGCTAGGGTTAGATATCCGTTTACTGTTCCGATTGGACCTAGGGTTAGGGTTATATTGAGGGCTAGGGTTAGAGATCCAGTTAAGGTTTTGATTGGACCTAGGGTTAGGGTTATGTTGAGGGCTAGAATTAGAGATCCGGTTAGCGTTCCGATTGGACCTTCGGTTAGGGTTATGTTGAGTGCTAGGGTTAGAGATCCGGTTAGGGTTCCGATTGGACCTAGGGTTAGGGTTATGTTGAGGGCTAGTGTTAGAGATCCGGTTAGGGTTCCGATTGGACCTAGGGTTAGGGTTATGTTGAGGGCTAGGTATACAGATCCGGTTAGGGTTCCGATTGGACCTAGGGTTAGGGTTATATTGAGGGCTAGGGTTAGAGATCCAGTTAAGGTTTTGATTGGACCTAGGGTTAGGGTTATGTTGAGGGCTAGAATTAGAGATCCGGTTAGCGTTCCGATTGGACCTTCGGTTAGGGTTATGTTGAGTGCTAGGGTTAGAGATCCGGTTAGGGTTCCGATTGGACCTAGGGTTAGGGTTATGTTGAGGGCTAGGGTTAGAGATCCGGTTAGGGTTCCGATTGGACCTAGGGTTAGGGTTATGTTGAGGGCTAGGTATACAGATCCGGTTAGGGTTCCGATTGGACCTAGGGTTAGGGTTATGTTGAGGGCTAGGGTTAGAGATCCGGTTAGAGTTGCGATTGGACATAGGGTTAGGGTTATGCTTAGGGCTAGGTATACAGATCCGGTTAGGGTTCCGATTGGACCTAGGGTTAGTGTTATGTTGAGGGCTAGGTATACAGATCCGGTTAGGGTTCCGATTGAACCTAGGGTTAGGGTTATGTTGAGGGCTAGGGATAGAGATCCGGATTGGGGTTCCAATTGGACCAAGGGTTAGGGTTATGTTTAGGGCTAGGTACACAGATCCGGTTAGGGATCCGATTGGACCCAGGGTTAGGGTTATGTTGAGGGCTAGGGTTAGATATCCGTTTAGGGTTCCGATTGGACCTAGGGTTAGGGTTATGTTGAGGGCTAGGGTTAGAGATCCGGTTAGGGTTCCGATTGGACATAGGGTTAGGGTTATGTTGAGGGCGAGGGTTAGAGATCTGGTTAGGGTTCCGATTGGACCTAGGGTTAGGGTTATGTTTAGGGGGAGGGGTAGATAACCGGCTAGGGTTCCGATTGGAACTAGGGTTAGGGTTATGTTGAGGGCGAGGTGTAGAGATCCGGTTAGGGTTCCGATTGGACCTAGGATTAGGGTTATGTTGAGGGCGAGGGTTAGAGATCCGGTTAGGTTTCCGATTGGACCCAGGGTAGGGTTATGTTGAGGGCTAGGTTTAGATATCCGTTTACTGTTCCGATTGGACCTAGGGTTAGGGTTACGTTGAGGGCTAGGGTTAGAGATCCGGTTAGGGTTCCGATTGGACCTAGGGTTAGGGTTATATTGAGGGCTAGGGTTAGAGATCCAGTTAGGGTTTTGATTGAACCTAGGGTTAGGGTTATGTTGAGGGCTAGGGTTAGAGATCCTGTTAGGGTCCGATTGGACCTCCGGTTAGGGTTATGTTGAGTGCTAGGGTTAGAGATCCGGTTACGGTTCCGATTGGACCTAGGGTTAGGGTTATGTTGAGGGCTAGGGTTAGAGATCCGGTTAGGGTTCCGATTGGACCTAGGGTTAGGGTTATGTTGAGGGCTAGGTATACAGATCCGGTTAGGGTTCCGATTGGACCTAGGGTTAGTGTTATGTTGAGGGCTAGCGTTAGAGATCCGGTTAGGGATACGATTGAAACTAGGGTTAGGGTTATGTTGAGGGCTAGGGTTAGAGATCCGGTTAGGGTTGCGATTGGACCTAGGGTTAGGGTTAGGTTGAGGGCGAGGGGTAGAGATCCTGTTAGGGTTCCGATTGGACCTAGGGTTAGGGTTATGTTGAGGTCTAGGTACACAGATCCGGTTAGGGTTCCGATTGGACCTAGGGTTAGGGTTATGTAGAGGGCTAGGGTTAGATATCCGTTTAGGGTTCCGATTGGACCTAGGGTTAGGGTTATGTTGCGGGCTGGGTTAGAGATCCTGTTAGGGTTCCGATTGGAACTAGGCTTAGGGTTATGTAGAGGGCTAGGGTTAGATATCCGGTTAGGGTTCCGATTGGACCTAAGGTTAGGGTTATGTTGAGGGCGAGGGGTAGATCCGGCTAGGGTTCCGATTGGACCTAGGGTTAGGGTTATGTTGAGGGCAAGGTGTAGAGATCCGGTTAGGGGTCCGATTGGACCTAGGATTAGGGTTATGTTGAGGGCGAGGTTTAGAGATCTGGTTAGGTTTCCGATTGGACCAAGGGTTCGGGTTATGTTGAGGGCTAGGGTTAGATATCCGTTTACTGTTCCGATTGGACCTAGGGTTAGGGTTACGTTGTGGGCTAGGGTTAAAGATCCGGTTAGGGTTCCGATTGGACCTAGGGTTAGGGTTATATTGAGGGCTAGGGTTAGAGATCCAGTTAAGGTTTTGATTGGACCTAGGGTTAGGGTTATGTTGAGGGTTAGAATTAGAGATCCGGTTAGCGTTCCGATTGGACCTCCGGTTAGGGTTATGTTGAGTGCTAGGGTTAGAGATCCGGTTAGGGTTCCGATTGGACCTAGGGTTAGGGTTATGTTGAGGGCTAGGGTTAGAGATCCGGTTAGGGTTCCGATTGGACCTAGGGTTAGGGTTATGTTGAGGGCTAGGTATACAGATCCGGTTAGGGTTCCGATTGGACCTAGGGTTAGGGTTATGTTGAGGGCTAGGGTTAGAGATCCGGTTAGGGTTGCGATTGGACATAGGGTTAGGGTTATGCTGAGGGCTAGATATACAGATCCGGATAGGGTTCCGATTGGACCTAGGGTTAGGGTTATGTTGAGGGCGAGGGGTAGAGATCCTGTTAGGATTCCAATTGGACATAGGTTTAGGGTTATGTTGAGGGCTAGGTATACAGATCCGGTTAGGGTTCCGATTGGACCTAGGGTTAGGGTTATGTTGAGGGCTAGGTATACAGATCCGGTTAGGGTTCCGATTGGACCTAGGGTTAGGGTTATGTTGAAGGCTAGGGTTAGAAATCCCGTTAGGGTTCCGATTGGACCTAGGGTTAGGGTTATGTTGAGGGCTAGGGTTAGAGATCTGGTTAGGGTTCCGATTGGACCTAGGGTTAGGGTTATGTTGAGAGCTAGGGTTAGAGATCCGGTTAGGGTTCCGATTTTTACCTAGGGTTAGGGTTATGTTGAGGGCTAGTGTTAGATATCCAGTTAGGGTTCCGATTGGACCAAGGTTTTTGGATTATGTTGAGGGCGAGATGTAGAGATCCGGTTAGGGTTCCGATTGGACCTCGGGTTAGGGTTATGTTGAGATCGAGGGGTAGAGATCCGGTTAGGGTTCCGATTGGACCTAGGGTTAGGGTTATGTTGAGCGCTGGGGTAGAGATCCTGTTAGGGTTCCGATTGGAACTAGGGTTAGGGTTATGTTGAGGGCTAGAGTTAGATATCCGTTTAGGGTTCCGATTGGACCTAGGGTTAGGGTTATGCTGAGGGCTAGGGTTAGATATCCATTTAGGGTTCCGATTGGACATAGGGTTAGTGATATGTTGAGCGCTAGGGTTAGAGATCCGGTTAGGATTCCGATTGGACCTAGGGTTAGGGTTATTTTGAGGGCTAGGGTTAGAGATCCGGTTAGGGTTCCGATTGGACCTAGGGTTAGTGTTATGTTGAGGGCTAGGGTTAGAGATCCGGTTAAGCTTCCAATTGTACCTAGGGTTAGGCTTATGTTTAGGGCTAGGGTTAGAGATCCGGTTAGGGTTCCGATTGGACCTAGGGTTAGGGTTATGTTGAGGGCTAGGGTTAGAGATCCGGTTAGGCTTCCGATTGGACCTAGGGTTAGGGTTATGTTGAGGGCTAGGGTTAGAGATCCGGTTTGGCTTCCGATTGGACCTAGGGTTAGGGTTATGTTGAGGGCTAGGGTTAGAGATCCGGTTAGGGTTCCGATTGGACCTAGGGTTAGGGTTATGTTGAGGGCTAGGGTTAGAGATCCGGTTAGGCTTCCGATTGGACCTAGGGTTAGGGTTATGTTGAGGGCTAGGTACACAGATCCGGTTAGGGTTCCGATTGGACCTAGGGTTAGGGTTATGTTGTGGGCTAGGGTTAGAGATCCGGTTAGGGTTCCGATTGGACCTAGGGTTAGGGTTATGTTGAGGGCTAGGTATACAGATCCGGTTAGAGTTCCGATTGGACCTAGGGTTACGGTTATGTTGAGGGCTAGGTATACAGATTTGGTTAGGGTTCCGATTGGACCTAGGGTTAGGGTTATGTTGAAGGCTAGGGTTAGAAATCCGGTTAGGGTTCCGATTGGACGTAGGGTTAGGTTTATGTTGAGGGCTAGGGTTAGAGATCCGGTTAGGGTACTGATTGAACCTAGGGTTAGGGTTATGTTGAGAGCTAGGGTTAGAGATCCGGTTAGGGTTCCGATTGGACCTAGGGTTAGGGTTATGTTGAGGGCTAGGGTTAGATATCCGTTTAGTGTTTTGATTGGACCTAGGGTTAGGGTTATGTTGAGGGCTAGAGTTAGAGATCCGGTTAGGATTCCGATTGGACCTAGGGTTAGGGTTATGTTGAGGGCTAGGGTTAGAGATCCGGTTAGGCTTCCGATTGGACCTAGCGTTAGGGTTATGTTGAGGGCTAGGGTTAGAGATCCGGTTGGGGTTCCGATTGGACCTAGGGTTAGGGTTATGTTGAGGGCTAGGTATACAGATCCGGTTTGGGTTCCGATTGGACCTAGGGTTAGGGTTATGTTGAGGGCTAGAGTTAGAGATCCGGTTAGGGTTCCGATTGGACCTAGGGTTAGGGTTATGTTGAGGGCTAGGTATACAGATCCGGTTCGGGTTCCGATTGGACCTAGGGTTAGGGTTATGTTGAGGGCTAGGGTTAGAGATCCGGTTAGGGTTGCGATTGGACATAGGGTTAGGGTTATGCTGAGGGCTAGGTATACAGATCCGGTTAGGGTTCCGATTGGACCTAGGGTTAGGGTTATGTTGAGGGCTAGGGTTAGAGATCCGGTTGGGGTTCCAATTGGACCAAGGGTTAGGGTTATGTTTAGGGCTAGGTACACAGATCCGGTTAGGGTTCCGATTGGACCCAGGTTTAGGGTTATGTTGAGGGCTAGGGTTAGAGATTCGGTTAGGGTTCCGATTGGACCTACGGTTAGGGTTATGTTGAGGGCTAGGTTTAGAGATCAGGTTAGGGTTCCGATTGGACCTAGGGTTAGGGTTATGTTGAGGGCGAGGGGTAGAGATCCTGTTAGGATTCCAATTGGACATAGGTTTAGGGTTATGTTGAGGGCTAGGTATACAGATCTGGTTAGGGTTCCGATTGGACCTAGGGTTAGGGTTATGTTGAGGGCTAGGTATACAGATCCGGTTAGGGTTCCGATTGGACCTAGGGTTAGGGTTATGTTGAAGGCTAGGGTTAGAAATCCCGTTAGGGTTCCGATTGGACCTAGGGTTAGGGTTATGTTGAGGGCTAGGGTTAGAGATCCGGTTAGGGTTCCGATTGGACCTAGGGTTAGGGTTATGTTGAGAGCTAGGGTTAGAGATCCGGTTAGGGTTCCGATTTTTACCTAGGGTTAGGGTTATGTTGAGGGCTAGTGTTAGATATCCAGTTAGGGTTCCGATTGGACCAAGGTTTAGGATTATGTTGAGGGCGAGATGTAGAGATCCGGTTAGGGTTCCGATTGGACCTCGGGTTAGGGTTATGTTGAGATCGAGGGGTAGAGATCCGGTTAGGGTTCCGATTGGACCTAGGGTTAGGGTTATGTTGAGGGCTGGGGTAGAGATCCTGTTAGGGTTCCAATTGGAACTAGTGTTAGGGTTATGTTGAGGGCTAGGTACACAGATCCGGTTAGGGTTCCGATTGGACCTAGGGTTAGGGTTATGTTGTGGGCTAGGGTTAGAGATCCGGTTAGGGTTCCGATTGGACCTAGGGTTAGGGTTATGTTGAGGGCTAGGTATACAGATTTGGTTAGGGTTCCGATTGGACCTAGGGTTAGGGTTATGTTGAAGGCTAGGGTTAGAGATCCGGTTAGGGTACTGATTGAACCTAGGGTTAGGGTTATGTTGAGAGCTAGGGTTAGAGATCCGGTTAGGGTTCCGATTGGACCTAGGGTTAGGGTTATGTTGAGGGCTAGGGTTAGATATCCGTTTAGTGTTTTGATTGGACCTAGGGTTAGGGTTATGTTGAGGGCTAGGGTTAGAGATCCGGTTAGGATTCCGATTGGACCTAGGGTTAGGGTTATGTTGAGGGCTAGGGTTAGAGATCCGGTTAGGCTTCCGATTGGACCTAGCGTTAGGGTTATGTTGAGGGCTAGGGTTAGAGATCCGGTTGGGGTTCCGATTGGACCTAGGGTTAGAGTTATGTTGAGGGCTAGGTATACAGATCCGGTTAGGGTTCCGATTGGACCAAGGGTTAGGGTTATGTTGAAGGCTAGGGTTAGAAATCCTGTTAGGGTTCCGATTGGACCTAAGGTTAGGGTTATGTTTAGGGCTAGGGTTAGAGATCCGGGTAGGGTTCTGATTGGACCTAGGGTTAGGGTTATGTTGAGAGCTAGGGTTAGAGATCCGGTTAGGGTTCCGATTGGACCTAGGGTTAGGGTTATGTTGAGGGCTAGGTACACAGATCCGGTTAGGGTTCCGATTGGACCTAGGGTTAGGGTTATGTTGTGGGCTAGGGTTAGAGATCCGGTTAGGGTTCCGATTGGACCTAGGGTTAGGGTTATGTTGAGGGCTAGGTTTAGAGATCCGGTTAGGGTTCCGATTGGACCTAGGGTTAGGGTTATGTTGAGGGCTAGGGTTAGAGTTCCGGTTAGGGTTCCGATTGGAGCTAGGGTTAGGGTTATGTTGAGGGCTAGGTATACGGTTCCGGTTAGGGTTCCGATTGGACCTAGGGTTAGGGTTATGTTGAAGGCTAGGGTTAGAAATCCGGTTAGGGTTCCGATTGGACCTAGGGTTAGGGTTATGTTGAGGGCTAGGGTTAGAGATCCGGTTAGGGTTCCGATTGGACCTAGGGTTAGGGTTATGTTGAGGGCTAGTGTTAGATATCTGGTTAGGGTTCCGATTAGACCAAGAGTTAGGGTTATGTTGAGGGCGAGGGGTAGAGATCCGGTTAGGGTTCCGATTGGACCTAGGGTTAGGGTTATGTTGAGGGCTGGGGTTAGATACCCGGTTAGGGTTCCGATTGGACGTAGGGTTAGGGTTATGTTGAGTGCTAGGGTTAGATATCCGTTGAGGGTTCCGATTGGACCTAGGGTTAGGGTTATGTTGAGGGCTAGGGTTAGAGATCCGGTTAGGGTTCCGATTGGACGTAGGGTTAGGGTTATGTTGAGTGCTAGGGTTAGATATCCGTTGAGGGTTCCGATTGGACCAAGGGTTAGGGTTATGTTCAGGGCGAGGGGTAGAGATCCGGTTAGGGTTCCGATAGGACCTAGGGTTAGGGTTATGTTCAGGGCGAGGGGTAGAGATCCGGTTAGGGTTCCGATAGGACCTAGGGTTAGGGTTATGTTGAGGTCTAGGTACACAGATCCGGTTAGGGTTCCGATTGGACCTAGGGTTAGGGTTATGTAGAGGGCGAGGGGTAGAGTTCCTGTTAGGGTCCGATTGTACCTAGGGTTAGGGTTATGTTGAGGGCTAGGGTTAGATATCCGCTTAGGGTTCCGATTGGACCTAGGGTTAGGGTTATGTTGAGGGCTAGGGTTAGATATCCGTTTAGGGTTCCGATTGGACCTAGGTTTAGGGTTATGTTGAGGGCTAGGTATACAGATCCGGTTCGGGTTCCGATTGGACCTAGGGTTAGTGTTATGTTGAAGGCTAGGGTTAGAGATCCGGTTAGGCTTCCGATTGGACCTAGGGTTAGGGTTATGTTGAGGGCTAGGGTTAGAGATCCGGTTTGGCTTCCGATTGGACCTAGGGTTAGGGTTATGTTGAGGGCTAGGGTTAGAGATCCGGTTAGGCTTCCGATTGGACCTAGGGTTAGGGTTATGTTGAGGGCTAGGGTTAGAGATCCGGTTAGGCTTCCGATTGGACCTAGGGTTAGGGTTATGTTGAGGGCTAGGTACACAGATCCGGTTAGGGTTCCGATTGGACCTAGGGTTAGGGTTATGTTGTGGGCTAGGGTTAGAGATCCGGTTAGGGTTCCGATTGGACCTAGGGTTAGGGTTATGTTGAGGGCTAGGTATACAGATCCGGTTAGAGTTCCGATTGGACCTAGGGTTACGGTTATGTTGAGGGCTAGGTATACAGATTTGGTTAGGGTTCCGATTGGACCTAGGGTTAGGGTTATGTTGAAGGCTAGGGTTAGAAATCCGGTTAGGGTTCCGATTGGACGTAGGGTTAGGTTTATGTTGAGGGCTAGGGTTAGAGATCCGGTTAGGGTACTGATTGAACCTAGGGTTAGGGTTATGTTGAGAGCTAGGGTTAGAGATCCGGTTAGGGTTCCGATTGGACCTAGGGTTAGGGTTATGTTGAGGGCTAGGGTTAGATATCCGTTTAGTGTTTTGATTGGACCTAGGGTTAGGGTTATGTTGAGGGCTAGAGTTAGAGATCCGGTTAGGATTCCGATTGGACCTAGGGTTAGGGTTATGTTGAGGGCTAGGGTTAGAGATCCGGTTAGGCTTCCGATTGGACCTAGCGTTAGGGTTATGTTGAGGGCTAGGGTTAGAGATCCGGTTGGGGTTCCGATTGGACCTAGGGTTAGGGTTATGTTGAGGGCTAGGTATACAGATCCGGTTTGGGTTCCGATTGGACCTAGGGTTAGGGTTATGTTGAGGGCTAGAGTTAGAGATCCGGTTAGGGTTCCGATTGGACCTAGGGTTAGGGTTATGTTGAGGGCTAGGTATACAGATCCGGTTCGGGTTCCGATTGGACCTAGGGTTAGGGTTATGTTGAGGGCTAGGGTTAGAGATCCGGTTAGGGTTGCGATTGGACATAGGGTTAGGGTTATGCTGAGGGCTAGGTATACAGATCCGGTTAGGGTTCCGATTGGACCTAGGGTTAGGGTTATGTTGAGGGCTAGGGTTAGAGATCCGGTTGGGGTTCCAATTGGACCAAGGGTTAGGGTTATGTTTAGGGCTAGGTACACAGATCCGGTTAGGGTTCCGATTGGACCCAGGTTTAGGGTTATGTTGAGGGCTAGGGTTAGAGATTCGGTTAGGGTTCCGATTGGACCTACGGTTAGGGTTATGTTGAGGGCTAGGTTTAGAGATCAGGTTAGGGTTCCGATTGGACCTAGGGTTAGGGTTATGTTGAGGGCGAGGGGTAGAGATCCTGTTAGGATTCCAATTGGACATAGGTTTAGGGTTATGTTGAGGGCTAGGTATACAGATCTGGTTAGGGTTCCGATTGGACCTAGGGTTAGGGTTATGTTGAGGGCTAGGTATACAGATCCGGTTAGGGTTCCGATTGGACCTAGGGTTAGGGTTATGTTGAAGGCTAGGGTTAGAAATCCCGTTAGGGTTCCGATTGGACCTAGGGTTAGGGTTATGTTGAGGGCTAGGGTTAGAGATCCGGTTAGGGTTCCGATTGGACCTAGGGTTAGGGTTATGTTGAGAGCTAGGGTTAGAGATCCGGTTAGGGTTCCGATTTTTACCTAGGGTTAGGGTTATGTTGAGGGCTAGTGTTAGATATCCAGTTAGGGTTCCGATTGGACCAAGGTTTAGGATTATGTTGAGGGCGAGATGTAGAGATCCGGTTAGGGTTCCGATTGGACCTCGGGTTAGGGTTATGTTGAGATCGAGGGGTAGAGATCCGGTTAGGGTTCCGATTGGACCTAGGGTTAGGGTTATGTTGAGGGCTGGGGTAGAGATCCTGTTAGGGTTCCAATTGGAACTAGTGTTAGGGTTATGTTGAGGGCTAGGTACACAGATCCGGTTAGGGTTCCGATTGGACCTAGGGTTAGGGTTATGTTGTGGGCTAGGGTTAGAGATCCGGTTAGGGTTCCGATTGGACCTAGGGTTAGGGTTATGTTGAGGGCTAGGTATACAGATTTGGTTAGGGTTCCGATTGGACCTAGGGTTAGGGTTATGTTGAAGGCTAGGGTTAGAAATCCGGTTAGGGTTCCGATTGGACGTAGGGTTAGGTTTATCTTGAGGGCTAGGGTTAGAGATCCGGTTAGGGTACTGATTGAACCTAGGGTTAGGGTTATGTTGAGAGCTAGGGTTAGAGATCCGGTTAGGGTTCCGATTGGACCTAGGGTTAGGGTTATGTTGAGGGCTAGGGTTAGATATCCGTTTAGTGTTTTGATTGGACCTAGGGTTAGTGTTATGTTGAGGGCTAGGGTTAGAGATCCGGTTAGGATTCCGATTGGACCTAGGGTTAGGGTTATGTTGAGGGCTAGGGTTAGAGATCCGGTTAGGCTTCCGATTGGACCTAGGGTTAGGGTTATGTTGAGGGCTAGGTACACAGATCCGGTTAGGGTTCCGATTGGACCTAGGGTTAGGGTTATGTTGTGGGCTAGGGTTAGAGATCCGGTTAGGGTTCCGATTGGACCTAGGGTTAGGGTTATGTTGAGGGCTAGGTTTAGAGATCCGGTTAGGGTTCCGATTGGACCTAGGGTTAGGGTTATGTTGAGGGCTAGGGTTAGAGTTCCGGTTAGGGTTCCGATTGGAGCTAGGGTTAGGGGTATGTTGAGGGCTAGGTATACGGTTCCGGTTAGGGTTCCGATTGGACCTAGGGTTAGGGTTATGTTGAAGGCTAGGGTTAGAAATCCGGTTAGGGTTCCGATTGGACCTAGGGTTAGGGTTATGTTGAGGGCTAGGGTTAGAGATCCGGTTAGGGTTCCGATTGGACCTAGGGTTAGGGTTATGTTGAGGGCTAGTGTTAGATATCTGGTTAGGGTTCCGATTAGACCAAGAGTTAGGGTTATGTTGAGGGCGAGGGGTAGAGATCCGGTTAGGGTTCCGATTGGACCTAGGGTTAGGGTTATGTTGAGGGCTGGGGTTAGATACCCGGTTAGGGTTCCGATTGGACGTAGGGTTAGGGTTATGTTGAGTGCTAGGGTTAGATATCCGTTGAGGGTTCCGATTGGACCTAGGGTTAGGGTTATGTTGAGGGCTAGGGTTAGAGATCCGGTTAGGGTTCCGATTGGACGTAGGGTTAGGGTTATGTTGAGTGCTAGGGTTAGATATCCGTTGAGGGTTCCGATTGGACCAAGGGTTAGGGTTATGTTCAGGGCGAGGGGTAGAGATCCGGTTAGGGTTCCGATAGGACCTAGGGTTAGGGTTATGTTCAGGGCGAGGGGTAGAGATCCGGTTAGGGTTCCGATAGGACCTAGGGTTAGGGTTATGTTGAGGTCTAGGTACACAGATCCGGTTAGGGTTCCGATTGGACCTAGGGTTAGGGTTATGTAGAGGGCGAGGGGTAGAGTTCCTGTTAGGGTCCGATTGTACCTAGGGTTAGGGTTATGTTGAGGGCTAGGGTTAGATATCCGCTTAGGGTTCCGATTGGACCTAGGGTTAGGGTTATGTTGAGGGCTAGGGTTAGATATCCGTTTAGGGTTCCGATTGGACCTAGGTTTAGGGTTATGTTGAGGGCTAGGTATACAGATCCGGTTCGGGTTCCGATTGGACCTAGGGTTAGGGTTATGTTGAAGGCTAGGGTTAGAAATCCGGTTAGGGTTCCGATTGGACCTAGGGTTAGGGTTATGTTGAGGGCTAGGGTTAGAGATCCGGTTAGGGTTCCGATTTTACCTAGGGTTAGGGTTATGTTGAGAGCTAGGGTTAGAGATCCGGTTAGGGTTCCGATTGGACCTAGGGTAAGGGTTATGTTGAGGGCTAGTGTTAGATATCCGGTTAGGGTTCCGTTTAGACCAAGTTTTAAGGTTATGTTGAGGGCGAGTGGTAGAGATCCGGTTAGGGTTCCGATTGGACCTCGGGTTAGGGTTATGTTGAGGGCTAGGGTTAGAGATCCGGTTAGGGTTCCGATTGGACCTAGGGTTAGGGTTATGTTGAGGGCGAGGGTTAGAGAT
This sequence comes from Miniopterus natalensis, assembly GCF_054644295.1. Classification (NCBI taxonomy): domain Eukaryota; kingdom Metazoa; phylum Chordata; class Mammalia; order Chiroptera; family Miniopteridae; genus Miniopterus; species Miniopterus natalensis. Next base: position 1,091,041 of record NW_028269986.1, read on the forward strand.
CTGGTTAGGGTTCCGATTGGACCTAGGGTTAGGGTTATGTTTAGGGGGAGGGGTAGAGAACCGGCTAGCGTTCCGATTGGAACTAGGGTTAGGGTTATGTTGAGGGCGAGGTGTAGAGATCCGGTTAGGGTTCCGATTGGACCTAGGATTAGGGTTATGTTGAGGGCGAGGGTTAGAGATCCGGTCAGGTTTCCGATTGGACCCAGGGTTAGGGTTATGTTGAGGGCTAGGGTTAGAGATCCAGTTAGGGTTTTGATTGGACCTAGGATTAGGGTTATGTTGAGTGCTAGCGTTAGAGATCCGGTTACGGTTCCGATTGGACCTAGGGTTAGGGTTACGTTGAGGGCTAGGGTTAGAGATCCGGTTAGGGTTCCGATTGGACCTAGGGTTAGGGTAATGTTGAGGGCTAGGTATACAGATCCGGTTAGGGTTCCGATTGGACCTAGGCTTAGGGTTATGTTGAAGGCTAGCGTTAGAGATCCGGTTAGGGTTGCGATTGGACCTAGGGTTAGGCTTATGTTGAGGGCTAGGGTTAGATATCCGTTTAGGGTTCCGATTGGACCTAAGGTTAGGGTTATGTTTAGGGCTAGGGTTAGAGATCCGGTTAGGGTTCTGATTGGACCTAGGGTTAGGGTTATGATGAGAGCTAGGGTTAGAGATCCGGTTAGGGTTCCGATTGGACCTAGGGTTAGGGTTATGTTGAGGTCTAGGTTTAGAGATCCAGTTAGTGTTTTGATTGGACCTAGGGTTAGGGTTATGTTGAGGGCTAGGGTTAGAGATCCGGTTAGGGTTCCGATTGGACCTCGGGTTAGGGTTATGTTGAGGGCTAGGGTTAGAGATCCGGTTAGGGTTCCGATTGGACCTAGGGTTAGGGTTATGTTGAGGGCTAGGGTTAGAGATCCGGTTAGGGTTCCGATTGGACCAAGGGTTTGGGTTATGTTGAGGGATAGGTATACAGATCCGGTTAGGGTTCCGATTGGACCTAGTGTTAGGGTTATGTTGAGGGCTAGCGTTAGAGATCCGGTTAGGGTTCCCATTGGACCTAGGGTTAGGGTTATGTTGAGGGCTAGGGTTAGAGATCCGGTTAGGGTTCCGATTGGACCTAGGGTTAGGGTTATGTTGAGGGCTAGTGTTAGATATCTGGTTAGGGTTCCGATTGGACCAAGAGTTAGGGTTATGTTGAGGGCGAGGGGTAGAGATCCGGTTAGGGTTCCGATTGGACCTAGGGTTAGGGTTATGTTGAGGGCTGGGGTTAGATACCCGGTTAGGGTTCCGATTGGACCTAGGGTTAGGGTTATGTTGAGTGCTAGGGTTAGATATCCGTTGAGGGTTCCGATTGGACCTAGGGTTAGGGTTATGTTGAGGGCTAGGGTTAGAGATCCGGTTAGGGTTCCGATTGGACCTAGGGTTAGGGTTATGTTGAGGGCTAGGTATACTGATCCGGTTAGGGTTGCGATTGGACCTAGGGTTAGGGTTATGTTGAGGGCTAGGGTTAGAGATCCGGTTAGGGTTTCGATTGGACCTAGGGTTAGGGTTATGTTGAGGGCTGGGGTTAGATACCCGGTTAGGGTTCCGATTGGACCTAGGGTTAGGGTTATGTTGAGTGCTAGGGTTAGATATCCGTTGAGGGTTCCGATTGGACCTAGGGTTAGGGTTATGTTCAGGGCGAGGGGTAGAGATCCGGTTAGGGTTCCGATAGGACCTAGGGTTAGGGTTATGTTGAGGTCTAGGTACACAGATCCGGTTAGGGTTCCGATTGGACCTAGGGTTAGGGTTATGTAGAGGGCGAGGGGTAGAGTTCCTGTTAGGGTCCGATTGTACCTAGGGTTAGGGTTATGTTGAGGGCTAGGGTTAGATATCCGCTTAGGGTTCCGATTGGACCTAGGGTTAGGGTTATGTTGAGGGCTAGGGTTAGATATCCGTTTAGGGTTCCGATTGGACCTAGGTTTAGGGTTACGTTGAGGGCTAGGTATACAGATCCGGTTCGGGTTCCGATTGGACCTAGGGTTAGGGTTATGTTGAAGGCTAGGGTTAGAAATCCGGTTAGGGTTCCGATTGGACCTAGGGTTAGGGTTATGCTGAGGGCTAGGGTTAGAGATCCGGTTAGGGTTCCGATTGGACCTAGGGTTACGGTTATGTTGAGAGCTAGGGTTAGAGATCCGGTTAGGGTTCCGATTGGACCTAGGGTTAGGGTTATGTTGAGGGCTAGTGTTAGATATCCGGTTAGGGTTCCGTTTAGACCACGTTTTAAGGTTATGTTGAGGGCGAGTGGTAGAGATCCGGTTAGGGTTCCGATTGGACCTCGGGTTAGGGTTATGTTGAGGGCTAGGGTTAGAGATCCGGTTAGGGTTCCGATTGGACCTAGGGTTAGGGTTATGTTGAGGGCGAGGGTTAGAGATTTGGTTAGGGTTCCGATTGGACCTAGGGTTAGGGTTATGTTTAGGGGGAGGGGTAGAGAACCGGCTAGGGTTCCGAATGGAACTAGGGTTAGGGTTATGTTGAGGGCGAGGTGTAGAGATCCGGTTAGGGTTCCGATTGGACCTAGGTTTAGGGTTATGTTGAGGGCGAGGGTTAGAGATCCGGTCAGGTTTCCGATTGGACCCAGGGTTAGGGTTATGTTGAGGGCTAGGGTTAGAGATCCAGTTAGGGTTTTGATTGGACCTAGGATTAGGGTTATGTTGAGTGCTAGCGTTAGAGATCCGGTTACGGTTCCGATTGGACCTAGGGTTAGGGTTACGTTGAGGGCTAGGGTTAGAGATCCGGTTAGGGTTCCGATTGGACCTAGGGTTAGGGTAATGTTGAGGGCTAGGTATACAGATCCGGTTAGGGTTCCGATTGGACCTAGGCTTAGGGTTATGTTGAGGGCTAGCGTTAGAGATCCGGTTAGGGATACGATTGAACCTAGGGTTAGGGTTATGTTGAGAGCTAGGGTTAGAGATCCGGTTAGGGTTGCGATTGGACCTAGGGTTAGGCTTATGTTGAGGGCTAGGGTTAGATATCCGTTTAGGGTTCCGATTGGACCTAGGGTTAGGGTTATGTTGAGGGCTAGGGTTAGAGATCCGGTTAGGGTTCCGATTGGACCTAGGGTTAGGGTTATGTTGAGGGCGAGGGTTAGAGATCTGGTTAGGGTTCCGATTGGACCTAGGGTTAGGGTTATGTTTAGGGCGAGGGGTAGAGAACCGGCTAGGGTTCCGATTGGAACTAGGGTTAGGGTTATGTTGAGGGCGAGGTGTAGAGATTCGGTTAGGGTTCCGATTGGACCTAGGATTAGGGTTATGTTGACGGCGAGGGTTAGGGATCCGGTTAGGTTTCCGATTGGACCCAGGGTTAAGGTTATGTTGAGGGCTAGGGTTAGATATCCGTTTACTGTTCCGATTGGACCTAGGGTTAGGGTTACGTTGAGGGCTAGGGTTAGATGTCCGGTTAGGGTTCCGATTGGACCTAGGGTTAGGGTTATATTGAGGGCTAGGGTTAGAGATCCAGTTAGGGTTTTGATTGGACCTAGGGTTAGGGTTATGTTGAGGGCTAGGGTTAGAGATCCGGTTAGGGTTCCGATTGGACCTCCGGTTAGGGTTATGTGGAGTGCTAGGGTTAGAGATCCGGTTACGGTTCCGATTGGACCTAGGGTTAGGGTTATGTTGAGGGCTAGGGTTAGAGATCCGGTTAGGGTTCCGATTGGACCTAGGGTTAGGGATATGTTGAGGGCTAGGTATACAGATCTGGTTAGGGTTCCGATTGGACCTAGGGTTAGGGTTATGTTGAGGGCTAGCGTTAGAGATCCGGTTAGGGATACGATTGAACCTAGGGTTAGGGTTATGTTGAGGGCTAGGGTTAGAGATCCGGTTAGGGTTGCGATTGGACCTAGGGTTAGGGTTAGGTTGAGGGCGAGGGGTAGAGATCCTGTTAGGGTTCCGATTGGACCTAGGGTTAGGGTTATGTTGAGGGCTAGGGTTAGAGATCCGGTTAGGGATACGATTGAACCTAGGGTTAGGGTTATGTTGAGGGCTAGGGTTAGAGATCCGGTTAGGGTTGCGATTGGACCTAGGGTTTGGGTTAGGTTGAGGGCGAGGGGTAGAGATCCTGTTAGGGTTCCGATTGGACCTAGGGTTAGGGTTATGTTGAGGGCTAGGTACACAGATCCGGTTCGGGTTCCGATTGGACCTAGGGTTAGGGTTATGTTGAGGGCTAGGGTTAGAGATCCGGTTAGGGTTGCGATTGGACATAGGGTTAGGGTTATGCTGAGGGCTAGGTATACAGATCCGGTTAGGGTTCCGATTGGACCTAGGGTTAGGGTTATGTTGAGGGCTAGGGTTAGAGATCCGGTTGGGGTTCCAATTGGACCAAGGGTTAGGGTTATGTTTAGGGCTAGGTACACAGATCCGGTTAGGGTTCCGATTGGACCCAGGTTTAGGGTTATGTTGAGGGCTAGGGTTAGAGATTCGGTTAGGGTTCCGATTGGACCTACGGTTAGGGTTATGTTGAGGGCTAGGTTTAGAGATCAGGTTAGGGTTCCGATTGGACCTAGGGTTAGGGTTATGTTGAGGGCGAGGGGTAGAGATCCTGTTAGGATTCCAATTGGACATAGGTTTAGGGTTATGTTGAGGGCTAGGTATACAGATCCGGTTAGGGTTCCGATTGGACCTAGGGTTAGGGTTATGTTGAGGGCTAGGTATACAGATCCGGTTAGGGTTCCGATTGGACCTAGGGTTAGGGTTATGTTGAAGGCTAGGGTTAGAAATCCCGTTAGGGTTCCGATTGGACCTAGGGTTAGGGTTATGTTGAGGGCTAGGGTTAGAGATCCGGTTAGGGTTCCGATTGGACCTAGGGTTAGGGTTATGTTGAGAGCTAGGGTTAGAGATCCGGTTAGGGTTCCGATTTTTACCTAGGGTTAGGGTTATGTTGAGGGCTAGTGTTAGATATCCAGTTAGGGTTCCGATTGGACCAAGGTTTAGGATTATGTTGAGGGCGAGATGTAGAGATCCGGTTAGGGTTCCGATTGGACCTCGGGTTAGGGTTATGTTGAGATCGAGGGGTAGAGATCCGGTTAGGGTTCCGATTGGACCTAGGGTTAGGGTTATGTTGAGGGCTGGGGTAGAGATCCTGTTAGGGTTCCGATTGGAACTAGTGTTAGGGTTATGTTGAGGGCTAGGGTTAGAGATCCGGTTAGGCTTCCAATTGGACCTAAGGTTAGGGTTATGTTGAGGGCTAGGGTTAGAGATCCGGTTAGGGTTCCGATTGGACCTAGGTTTAGGGTTATGTTGAGGGCTAGGGTTAGAGATCCGGTTAGGCTTCCGATTGGACCTAGGGTTAGGGTTATGTTGAGGGCTAGGGTTAGAGATCCGGTTTGGCTTCCGATTGGACCTAGGGTTAGGGTTATGTTGAGGGCTAGGGTTAGAGATCCGGTTAGGGTTCCGATTGGACCTAGGGATAGGGTTATGTTGAGGGCTAGGGTTAAAGATCCGGTTAGGCTTCCGATTGGACCTAGGGTTAGGGTTATGTTGAGGGCTAGGTACACAGATCCGGTTAGGGTTCCGATTGGACCTAGGGTTAGGGTTATGTTGTGGGCTAGGGTTAGAGATCCGGTTAGGGTTCCGATTGGACCTAGGGTTAGGGTTATGTTGAGGGCTAGGTATACAGATTTGGTTAGGGTTCCGATTGGACCTAGGGTTAGGGTTATGTTGAAGGCTAGGGTTAGAAATCCGGTTAGGGTTCCGATTGGACGTAGGGTTAGGTTTATCTTGAGGGCTAGGGTTAGAGATCCGGTTAGGGTACTGATTGAACCTAGGGTTAGGGTTATGTTGAGAGCTTGGGTTAGAGATCCGGTTAGGGTTCCGATTGGACCTAGGGTTAGGGTTATGTTGAGGGCTAGGGTTAGATATCCGTTTAGTGTTTTGATTGGACCTAGGGTTAGGGTTATGTTGAGGGCTAGGGTTAGAGATCCGGTTAGGATTCCGATTGGACCTAGGGTTAGGGTTATGTTGAGGGCTAGGGTTAGAGATCCGGTTAGGCTTCCGATTGGACCTAGCGTTAGGGTTATGTTGAGGGCTAGGGTTAGAGATCCGGTTGGGGTTCCGATTGGACCTAGGGTTAGAGTTATGTTGAGGGCTAGGTATACAGATCCGGTTAGGGTTCCGATTGGACCAAGGGTTAGGGTTATGTTGAAGGCTAGTGTTAGAAATCCTGTTAGGGTTCCGATTGGACCTAAGGTTAGGGTTATGTTTAGGGCTAGGGTTAGAGTTCCGGGTAGGGTTCTGATTGGACCTAGGGTTAGGGTTATGTTGAGAGCTAGGGTTAGAGATCCGGTTAGGGTTCCGATTGGACCTAGGGTTAGGGTTATGTTGAGGGCTAGGTACACAGATCCGGTTAGGGTTCCGATTGGACCTAGGGTTAGGGTTATGTTGTGGGCTAGGGTTAGAGATCCGGTTAGGGTTCCGATTGGACCTAGTGTTAGGGTTATGTTGAGGGCTAGCGTTAGAGATCCGGTTAGGGTTCCCATTGTACCTAGGGTTAGGGTTATGTTGAGGGCTAGGGTTAGAGATCCGGTTAGGGTTCCGATTGGACCTAGGGTTAGGGTTATGTTGAGGGCTAGGTTTAGAGATCCGGTTAGGGTTCCGATTGGACCTAGGGTTAGGGTTATGTTGAGGGCTAGGGTTAGAGTTCCGGTTAGGGTTCCGATTGGAGCTAGGGTTAGGGTTATGTTGAGGGCTAGGTATACGGTTCCGGTTAGGGTTCCGATTGGACCTAGGGTTAGGGTTATGTTGAAGGCTAGGGTTAGAAATCCGGTTAGGGTTCCGATTGGACCTAGGGTTAGGGTTATGTTGAGGGCTAGGGTTAGAGATCCGGTTAGGGTTCCGATTGGACCTAGGGTTAGGGTTATGTTGAGGGCTAGTGTTAGATATCTGGTTAGGGTTCCGATTAGACCAAGAGTTAGGGTTATGTTGAGGGCGAGGGGTAGAGATCCGGTTAGGGTTCCGATTGGACCTAGGGTTAGGGTTATGTTGAGGGCTGGGGTTAGATACCCGGTTAGGGTTCCGATTGGACGTAGGGTTAGGGTTATGTTGAGTGCTAGGGTTAGATATCCGTTGAGGGTTGCGATTGGACCTAGGATTAGGGTTATGTTGAGGGCTAGGGTTAGAGATCCGGTTAGGGTTCCGATTGGACCTAGGGTTAGGGTTATGTTGAGGGCTAGGTATACTGATCCGGTTAGGGTTGCGATTGGACCTAGGGTTAGGGTTATGTTGAGGGCTAGGGTTAGAGATCCGGTTAGGGTTGCGATTGGACCAAGGGTTAGGGTTATGTTCAGGGCGAGGGGTAGAGATCCGGTTAGGGTTCCGATAGGACCTAGGGTTAGGGTTATGTTGAGGTCTAGGTACACAGATCCGGTTAGGGTTCCGATTGGACCTAGGGTTAGGGTTATGTAGAGGGCGAGGGGTAGAGTTCCTGTTAGGGTCCGATTGTACCTAGGGTTAGGGTTATGTTGAGGGCTAGGGTTAGATATCCGCTTAGGGTTCCGATTGGACCTAGGGTTAGGGTTATGTTGAGGGCTAGGGTTAGATATCCGTTTAGGGTTCCGATTGGACCTAGGTTTAGGGTTATGTTGAGGGCTAGGTATACAGATCCGGTTCGGGTTCCGATTGGACCTAGGGTTAGGGTTATGTTGAAGGCTAGGGTTAGAAATCCGGTTAGGGTTCCGATTGGACCTAGGGTTAGGGTTATGTTGAGGGCTAGGGTTAGAGATCCGGTTAGGGTTCCGATTGGACCTAGGGTTAGGGTTATGTTGAGAGCTAGGGTTAGAGATCCGGTTAGGGTTCCGATTGGACCTAGGGTAAGGGTTATGTTGAGGGCTAGTGTTAGATATCCGGTTAGGGTTCCGTTTAGACCAAGTTTTAAGGTTATGTTGAGGGCGAGTGGTAGAGATCCGGTTAGGGTTCCGATTGGACCTCGGGTTAGGGTTATGTTGAGGGCTAGGGTTAGAGATCCGGTTAGGGTTCCGATTGGACCTAGGGTTAGGGTTATGTTGAGGGCGAGGGTTAGAGATCTGGTTAGGGTTCCGATTGGACCTAGGGTTAGGGTTATGTTTAGGGGGAGGGGTAGAGAACCGGCTAGCGTTCCGATTGGAACTAGGGTTAGGGTTATGTTGAGGGCGAGGTGTAGAGATCCGGTTAGGGTTCCGATTGGACCTAGGATTAGGGTTATGTTGAGGGCGAGGGTTAGAGATCCGGTCAGGTTTCCGATTGGACCCAGGGTTAGGGATATGTTGAGGGCTAGGGTTAGAGATCCAGTTAGGGTTTTGATTGGACCTAGGATTAGGGTTATGTTGAGTGCTAGCGTTAGAGATCCGGTTACGGTTCCGATTGGACCTAGGGTTAGGGTTACGTTGAGGGCTAGGGTTAGAGATCCGGTTAGGGTTCCGATTGGACCTAGGGTTAGGGTAATGTTGAGGGCTAGGTATACAGATCCGGTTAGGGTTCCGATTGGACCTAGGCTTAGGGTTATGTTGAAGGCTAGCGTTAGAGATCCGGTTTGGGTTGCGATTGGACCTAGGGTTAGGCTTATGTTGAGGGCTAGGGTTAGATATCCGTTTAGGGTTCCGATTGGACCTAAGGTTAGGGTTATGTTTAGGGCTAGGGTTAGAGATCCGATTAGGGTTCTGATTGGACCTAGGGTTAGGGTTATGATGAGAGCTAGGGTTAGAGATCCGGTTAGGGTTCCGATTGGACCTAGGGTTAGGGTTATGTTGAGGTCTAGGGTTAGAGATCCAGTTAGTGTTTTGATTGGACCTAGGGTTAGGGTTATGTTGAGGGCTAGGGTTAGAGATCCGGTTAGGGTTCCGATTGGACCTCGGGTTAGGGTTATGTTGAGGGCTAGGGTTAGAGATCCGGTTAGGGTTCCGATTGGACCTAGGGTTAGGGTTATGTTGAGGGCTAGGGTTAGAGATCCGGTTAGGGTTCCGATTGGACCAAGGGTTTGGGTTATGTTGAGGGATAGGTATACAGATCCGGTTAGGGTTCCGATTGGACCTAGTGTTAGGGTTATGTTGAGGGCTAGCGTTAGAGATCCGGTTAGGGTTCCCATTGGACCTAGGGTTAGGGTTATGTTGAGGGCTAGGGTTAGAGATCCGGTTAGGGTTCCGATTGGACCTAGGGTTAGGGTTATGTTGAGGGCTAGGTTTAGAGATCCGGTTAGGGTTCCGATTGGACCTAGGGTTAGGGTTATGTTGAGGGCTAGGGTTAGAGTTCCGGTTAGGGTTCCGATTGGAGCTAGGGTTAGGGTTATGTTGAGGGCTAGGTATACGGTTCCGGTTAGGGTTCCGATTGGACCTAGGGTTAGGGTTATGTTGAAGGCTAGGGTTAGAAATCCGGTTAGGGTTCCGATTGGACCTAGGGTTAGGGTTATGTTGAGGGCTAGGGTTAGAGATCCGGTTAGGGTTCCGATTGGACCTAGGGTTAGGGTTATGTTGAGGGCTAGTGTTAGATATCTGGTTAGGGTTCCGATTGGACCAAGAGTTAGGGTTATGTTGAGGGCGAGGGGTAGAGATCCGGTTAGGGTTCCGATTGGACCTAGGGTTAGGGTTATGTTGAGGGCTGGGGTTAGATACCCGGTTAGGGTTCCGATTGGACCTAGGGTTAGGGTTATGTTGAGTGCTAGGGTTAGATATCCGTTGAGGGTTCCGATTGGACCTAGGGTTAGGGTTATGTTGAGGGCTAGGGTTAGAGATCCGGTTAGGGTTCCGATTGGACCTAGGGTTAGGGTTATGTTGAGGGCTAGGTATACTGATCCGGTTAGGTTTGCGATTGGACCTAGGGTTAGGGTTATGTTGAGGGCTAGGGTTAGAGATCCGGTTAGGGTTTCGATTGGACCAAGGGTTAGGGTTATGTTCAGGGCGAGGGGTAGAGATCCGGTTAGGGTTCCGATAGGACCTAGGGTTAGGGTTATGTTGAGGTCTAGGTACACAGATCCGGTTAGGGTTCCGATTGGACCTAGGGTTAGGGTTATGTAGAGGGCGAGGGGTAGAGTTCCTGTTAGGGTCCGATTGTACCTAGGGTTAGGGTTATGTTGAGGGCTAGGGTTAGATATCCGCTTAGGGTTCCGATTGGACCTAGGGTTAGGGTTATGTTGAGGGCTAGGGTTAGATATCCGTTTAGGGTTCCGATTGGACCTAGGTTTAGGGTTACGTTGAGGGCTAGGTATACAGATCCGGTTCGGGTTCCGATTGGACCTAGGGTTAGGGTTATGTTGAAGGCTAGGGTTAGAAATCCGGTTAGGGTTCCGATTGGACCTAGGGTTAGCGTTATGCTGAGGGCTAGGGTTAGAGATCCGGTTAGGGTTCCGATTGGACCTAGGGTTAGGGTTATGTTGAGGGCTAGTCTTAGATATCCGGTTAGGGTTCCGTTTAGACCACGTTTTAAGGTTATGTTGAGGGCGAGTGGTAGAGATCCGGTTAGGGTTCCGATTGGACCTCGGGTTAGGGTTATGTTGAGGGCTAGGGTTAGAGATCCGGTTAGGGTTCCGATTGGACCTAGGGTTAGGGTTATGTTGAGGGCGAGGGTTAGAGATTTGGTTAGGGTTCCGATTGGACCTAGGGTTAGGGTTATGTTTAGGGGGAGGGGTAGAGAACCGGCTAGGGTTCCGAATGGAACTAGGGTTAGGGTTATGTTGAGGGCGAGGTGTAGAGATCCGGTTAGGGTTCCGATTGGACCTAGGTTTAGGGTTATGTTGAGGGCGAGGGTAAGAGATCCGGTCAGGTTTCCGATTGGACCCAGGGTTAGGGTTATGTTGAGGGCTAGGGTTAGAGATCCAGTTAGGGTTTTGATTGGACCTAGGATTAGGGTTATGTTGAGTGCTAGCGTTAGAGATCCGGTTACGGTTCCGATTGGACCTAGGGTTAGGGTTACGTTGAGGGCTAGGTATACAGATCCGGTTCGGGTTCCGATTGGACCTAGGGTTAGGGTTATGCTGAGGGCTAGGGTTAGAGATCCGGTTAGGGTTCCGATTGGACCTAGGGTTAGGGTTATGTTGAGGGCTAGGGTTAGAGATCCGGTTAGGGTTCCGATTGGACCTAGGGTTAGGGTTATGTTGAGGGCGAGGGTTAGAGATTTGGTTAGGGTTCCGATTGGACCTAGGGTTAGGGTTATGTTTAGGGGGAGGGGTAGAGAACCGGCTAGGGTTCCGAATGGAACTAGGGTTAGGGTTATGTTGAGGGCGAGGTGTAGAGATCCGGTTAGGGTTCCGATTGGACCTAGGTTTAGGGTTATGTTGAGGGCGAGGGTAAGAGATCCGGTCAGGTTTCCGATTGGACCCAGGGTTAGGGTTATGTTGAGGGCTAGGGTTAGAGATCCAGTTAGGGTTTTGATTGGACCTAGGATTAGGGTTATGTTGAGTGCTAGCGTTAGAGATCCGGTTACGGTTCCGATTGGACCTAGGGTTAGGGTTACGTTGAGGGCTAGGTATACAGATCCGGTTCGGGTTCCGATTGGACCTAGGGTTAGGGTTATGTTGAAGGCTAGGGTTAGAAATCCGGTTAGGGTTCCGATTGGACCTAGGGTTAGGGTTATGCTGAGGGCTAGGGTTAGAAATCCGGTTAGGGTTCCGATTGGACCTAGGGTTAGGGTTATGCTGAGGGCTAGGGTTAGAGATCCGGTTAGGGTTCCGATTGGACCTAGGGTTAGGGTTATGTTGAGGGCTAGTGTTAGATATCCGGTTAGGGTTCCGTTTAGACCACGTTTTAAGGTTATGTTGAGGGCGAGTGGTAGAGATCCGGTTAGGGTTCCGATTGGACCTCGGGTTAGGGTTATGTTGAGGGCTAGGGTTAGAGATCCGGTTAGGGTTCCGATTGGACCTAGGGTTAGGGTTATGTTGAGGGCGAGGGTTAGAGATTTGGTTAGGGTTCCGATTGGACCTAGGGTTAGGGTTATGTTTAGGGGGAGGGGTAGAGAACCGGCTAGGGTTCCGAATGGAACTAGGGTTAGGGTTATGTTGAGGGCGAGGTGTAGAGATCCGGTTAGGGTTCCGATTGGACCTAGGTTTAGGGATATGTTGAGGGCGAGGGTTAGAGATCCGGTCAGGTTTCCGATTGGACCCAGGGTTAGGGTTATGTTGAGGGCTAGGGTTAGAGATCCAGTTAGGGTTTTGATTGGACCTAGGATTAGGGTTATGTTGAGTGCTAGCGTTAGAGATCCGGTTACGGTTCCGATTGGACCTAGGGTTAGGGTTACGTTGAGGGCTAGGGTTAGAGATCCGGTTAGGGTTCCGATTGGACCTAGGGTTAGGGTAATGTTGAGGGCTAGGTATACAGATCCGGTTAGGGTTCCGATTGGACCTAGGCTTAGGGTTATGTTGAGGGCTAGCGTTAGAGATCCGGTTAGGGATACGATTGAACCTAGGGTTAGGGTTATGTTGAGAGCTAGGGTTAGAGATCCGGTTAGGGTTGCGATTGGACCTAGGGTTAGGCTTATGTTGAGGGCTAGGGTTAGATATCCGTTTAGGGTTCCGATTGGACCTAGGGTTAGGGTTATGTTGAGGGCTAGGGTTAGAGATCCGGTTAGGGTTCCGATTGGACCTAGGGTTAGGGTTATGTTGAGGGCGAGGGTTAGAGATCTGGTTAGGGTTCCGATTGGACCTAGGGTTAGGGTTATGTTTAGGGCGAGGGGTAGAGAACCGGCTAGGGTTCCGATTGGAACTAGGGTTAGGGTTATGTTGAGGGCGAGGTGTAGAGATTCGGTTAGGGTTCCGATTGGACCTAGGATTAGGGTTATGTTGACGGCGAGGGTTAGGGATCCGGTTAGGTTTCCGATTGGACCCAGGGTTAAGGTTATGTTGAGGGCTAGGGTTAGATATCCGTTTACTGTTCCGATTGGACCTAGGGTTAGGGTTACGTTGAGGGCTAGGGTTAGATGTCCGGTTAGGGTTCCGATTGGACCTAGGGTTAGGGTTATATTGAGGGCTAGGGTTAGAGATCCAGTTAGGGTTTTGATTGGACCTAGGGTTAGGGTTATGTTGAGGGCTAGGGTTAGAGATCCGGTTAGGGTTCCGATTGGACCTCCGGTTAGGGTTATGTGGAGTGCTAGGGTTAGAGATCCGGTTACGGTTCCGATTGGACCTAGGGTTAGGGTTATGTTGAGGGCTAGGGTTAGAGATCCGGTTAGGGTTCCGATTGGACCTAGGGTTAGGGATATGTTGAGGGCTAGGTATACAGATCAGGTTAGGGTTCCGATTGGACCTAGGGTTAGGGTTATGTTGAGGGCTAGCGTTAGAGATCCGGTTAGGGATACGATTGAACCTAGGGTTAGGGTTATGTTGAGGGCTAGGGTTAGAGATCCGGTTAGGGTTGCGATTGGACCTAGGGTTAGGGTTAGGTTGAGGGCGAGGGGTAGAGATCCTGTTAGGGTTCCGATTGGACCTAGGGTTAGGGTTATGTTGAGGGCTAGGGTTAGAGATCCGGTTAGGGATACGATTGAACCTAGGGTTAGGGTTATGTTGAGGGCTAGGGTTAGAAATCCGGTTAGGGTTGCGATTGGACCTAGGGTTTGGGTTAGGTTGAGGGCGAGGGGTAGAGATCCTGTTAGGGTTCCGATTGGACCTAGGGTTAGGGTTATGTTGAGGGCTAGGTACACAGATCCGGTTAGGGTTCCGATTGGACCTAGGGTTAGGGTTATGTTGAGGTCTAGGTACACAGATCCGGTTAGGGTTCCGATTGGACCTAGAGTTAGGGTTATGTAGAGGGCTAGGGTTAGATATCCGGTTAGGGTTCCGATTGGACCAAGGGTTAGGGTTATGTTGAGGGCTAGGGTTAGATATCCGTTTACTGTTCCGATTGGACCTAGGGTTAGGGTTACGTTGAGGGCTAGGGTTAGAGATCCGGTTAGGGTTCCGTTTGGACCTAGGGTTAGGGTTATATTGAGGGCTAGGGTTAGAGATCCAGTTAGGGTTTTGATTGGACCTAAGGTTAGGTTTATGTTGAGGGCTAGGGTTAGAGATCCGGTTAGGGTTCCGATTGGACCTCCGGTTAGGGTTATGTTGAGTGCTAGGGTTAGAGATCCGGTTAGGGTTTTGATTGGACCTAGGGTTAGGGTTATGTTGAGGGCTAGGGTTAGAGATCCGGTTAGGGTTCCGATTGGACCTAGGGTTAGGGTTATGTTGAAGGCTAGGGTTAGAAATCCGGTTAGGGTTCCGATTGGACCTAGGGTTAGGGTTATGTTGAGGGCTAGGGTTAGAGATCCGGTTAGGGTTCCGATTGGACCTAGGGTTAGGGTTATGTTGAAGGCTAGGGTTAGAAATCCGGTTAGGGTTCCGATTGGACCTAGGGTTAGGGTTATGTTGAGGGCTAGGTTTAGATATCCGTTTAGGGTTCCGATTGGACCTAGGGTTAGGGTTATGTTGCGGGCTGGGTTAGAGATCCTGTTAGGGTTCCGATTGGAACTAGGGTTAGGGTTATGTAGAGGGCTAGGGTTAGAGATCCGGTTAGGGTTCCGATTGGACCTAGGGTTAGGGTTATGTTGAGGGCGAGGGGCAGAGAACCGGCTAGGGTTCCGATTGGACCTAGGGTTAGGGTTATGTTGAGGGCGAGGTGTAGAGATCCGGTTAGGGTTCCGATTGGACCTAGGATTAGGGTTATGTTGAGGGCGAGGTTTAGAGATCCGGTTAGGTTTCCGATTGGACCAAGGGTTAGGGTTATGTTGAGGGCTAGGGTTAGATATCCGTTTACTGTTCCGATTGGACCTAGGGTTAGGGTTACGTTGAGGGCTAGGGTTAGAGATCCGGTTAGGGTTCCGATTGGACCTAGGGTTAGGGTTATGTTGAGGGCGAGGGTTAGAGATCCGGTTAGGTTTCCAATTGGACCAAGGGTTAGGGTTATGTTGAGGGCTAGGGTTAGATATCCGTTTACTGTTCCGATTGGACCTAGGGTTAGGGTTATGTTGAGGGCTAGGGTTAGAGATCCGGTTAGGGTTTTGATTGGACCTAGGGTTAGGGTTATGTTGAGGGCTAGGGTTAGAGATCCAGTTAGGGTTTTGATTGGACCTAGGGTTAGGGTTATGTTGAGGGCTAGGGTTAGAGATCCGGTTAGGGTTCCTATTGGACCTCCGGTTAGGGTTATGTTGAGTGATAGGGTTAGAGATCCGGTTAGGGTTCCGATTGGACCTAGGGTTAGGGTTATGTTGAGGGCTAGGGTTAGAGATCCGGTTAGGGTTCCGATTGGACCTAGGGTTAGGGTTATATTGAGGGCTAGGGTTAGAGATCCAGTTAGGGTTTTGATTGGACCTAGGGTTAGGGTTATGTTGAGGGCTAGGGTTAGAGATCCGGTTAGGGTTCCGATTGGACCTCCGGTTAGGGCTATGTTGAGTGCTAGGGTTAGAGATCCGGTTAGGGTTCCGATTGAACCTAGGGTTAGGGTTATGTTGAGGGCTAGGGTTAGAGATCCGGTTAGGGTTCCGATTGGACCTAGGGTTAGGGTTATGTTGAAGGCTAGGGTTAGACATCCGGTTAGGGTTCCGATTGGACCTAGGGTTAGGGTTATGTTGAGGGCTAGGGTTAGAGATCCGGTTAGGGTTCCGATTGGACCTAGGTTTAGGGTTATTTTGAGGGCTAGGTATACAGATCCGGTTAGGGTTCCGATTGGACCTAGGGTTCTGGTTATGTTGAAGGCTAGGGTTAGAAATCCGGTTAGGGTTCTGATTGGACCTAGGGTTAGGGTTATGTTGAGGGCTAGGGTTAGAGATCCGGTTAGGGTTCCGATTGGACCTAGGGTTAGGGTTATGTTGAAGGCTAGGAGTAGAGATCCGGTTAGGGTTCCGATTGGACCTAGGGTTAGGGTTATGTTGAGTGCTAGGGTTAGATATCCGTTGAAGGTTCCGATTGGACCTAGGGTTAGGGTTATGTTGAGGGCTAGGGTTAGAGATCGGGTTAGGGTTCCGATTGGACCTAGGGTTAGGGTTATGTTGAGGGCTAGGTATACTGATCCGGTTAGGGTTGCGATTGGACCTAGGGTTAGGGTGATGTTGAGGGCTAGGGTTAGAGTTCCGGTTAGGGTTCCGATTGGAGCTAGGGTTAGGGTTATGTTGAGGGCTAGGTATACGGTTCCGGTTAGGGTTCCGATTGGACCTAGGGTTAGGGTTATGTTGAAGGCTAGGGTTAGAAATCCGGTTAGGGTTCCGATTGGACCTAGGGTTAGGGTTATGTTGAGGGCTAGGGTTAGAGATCCGGTTAGGGTTCCGATTGGACCTAGGGTTAGGGTTATGTTGAGGGCTAGTGTTAGATATCTGGTTAGGGTTCCGATTGGACCAAGAGTTAGGGTTATGTTGAGGGCGAGGGGTAGAGATCCGGTTAGGGTTCCGATTGGACCTAGGGTTAGGGTTATGTTGAGGGCTGGGGTTAGATACCCGGTTAGGGTTCCGATTGGTCCTAGGGTTAGGGTTATGTTGAGTGCTAGGGTTAGATATCCGTTGAGGGTTCCGATTGGACCTCGGGTTAGGGTTATGTTGAGGGCTAGGGTTAGAGATCCGGTTAGGGTTCCGATTGGACCTAGGGTTAGGGTTATGTTGAGGGCTAGGTATACTGATCCGGTTAGGTTTGCGATTGGACCTAGGGTTAGGGTTATGTTGAGGGCTAGGGTTAGAGATCCGGTTAGGGTTTCGATTGGACCAAGGGTTAGGGTTATGTTCAGGGCGAGGGGTAGAGATCCGGTTAGGGTTCCGATAGGACCTAGGGTTAGGGTTATGTTGAGGTCTAGGTACACAGATCCGGTTAGGGTTCCGATTGGACCTAGGGTTAGGGTTATGTAGAGGGCGAGGGGTAGAGTTCCTGTTAGGGTCCGATTGTACCTAGGGTTAGGGTTATGTTGAGGGCTAGGGTTAGATATCCGCTTAGGGTTCCGATTGGACCTAGGGTTAGGGTTATGTTGAGGGCTAGGGTTAGATATCCGTTTAGGGTTCCGATTGGACCTAGGTTTAGGGTTACGTTGAGGGCTAGGTATACAGATCCGGTTCGGGTTCCGATTGGACCTAGGGTTAGGGTTATGTTGAAGGCTAGGGTTAGAAATCCGGTTAAGGGTTCCGATTGGACCTAGGGTTAGCGTTATGCTGAGGGCTAGGGTTAGAGATCCGGTTAGGGTTCCGATTGGACCTAGGGTTAGGGTTATGTTGAGGGCTAGTGTTAGATATCCGGTTAGGGTTCCGTTTAGACCACGTTTTAAGGTTATGTTGAGGGCGAGTGGTAGAGATCCGGTTAGGGTTCCGATTGGACCTCGGGTTAGGGTTATGTTGAGGGCTAGGGTTAGAGATCCGGTTAGGGTTCCGATTGGACCTAGGGTTAGGGTTATGTTGAGGGCGAGGGTTAGAGATTTGGTTAGGGTTCCGATTGGACCTAGGGTTAGGGTTATGTTTAGGGGGAGGGGTAGAGAACCGGCTAGGGTTCCGAATGGAACTAGGGTTAGGGTTATGTTGAGGGCGAGGTGTAGAGATCCGGTTAGGTTTCCGATTGGACCTAGGTTTAGGGTTATGTTGAGGGCGAGGGTAAGAGATCCGGTCAGGTTTCCGATTGGACCCAGGGTTAGGGTTATGTTGAGGGCTAGGGTTAGAGATCCAGTTAGGGTTTTGATTGGACCTAGGATTAGGGTTATGTTGAGTGCTAGCGTTAGAGATCCGGTTACGGTTCCGATTGGACCTAGGGTTAGGGTTACGTTGAGGGCTAGGTATACAGATCCGGTTCGGGTTCCGATTGGACCTAGGGTTAGGGTTATGCTGAGGGCTAGGGTTAGAGATCCGGTTAGGGTTCCGATTGGACCTAGGGTTAGGGTTATGTTGAGGGCGAGGGTTAGAGATTTGGTTAGGGTTCCGATTGGACCTAGGGTTAGGGTTATGTTTAGGGGGAGGGGTAGAGAACCGGCTAGGGTTCCGAATGGAACTAGGGTTAGGGTTATGTTGAGGGCGAGGTGTAGAGATCCGGTTAGGGTTCCGATTGGACCTAGGTTTAGGGTTATGTTGAGGGCGAGGGTAAGAGATCCGGTCAGGTTTCCGATTGGACCCAGGGTTAGGGTTATGTTGAGGGCTAGGGTTAGAGATCCAGTTAGGGTTTTGATTGGACCTAGGATTAGGGTTATGTTGAGTGCTAGCGTTAGAGATCCGGTTACGGTTCCGATTGGACCTAGGGTTAGGGTTACGTTGAGGGCTAGGTATACAGATCCGGTTCGGGTTCCGATTGGACCTAGGGTTAGGGTTATGTTGAAGGCTAGGGTTAGAAATCCGGTTAGGGTTCCGATTGGACCTAGGTTTAGGGTTATGCTGAGGGCTAGGGTTAGAAATCCGGTTAGGGTTCCGATTGGACCTAGGGTTAGGGTTATGCTGAGGGCTAGGGTTAGAGATCCGGTTAGGGTTCCGATTGGACCTAGGGTTAGGGTTATGTTGAGGGCTAGTGTTAGATATCCGGTTAGGGTTCCGTTTAGACCACGTTTTAAGGTTATGTTGAGGGCGAGTGGTAGAGATACGGTTAGGGTTCCGATTGGACCTCGGGTTAGGGTTATGTTGAGGGCTAGGGTTAGAGATCCGGTTAGGGTTCCGATTGGACCTAGGGTTAGTGTTATGTTGAGGGCGAGGGTTAGAGATTTGGTTAGGGTTCCGATTGGACCTAGGGTTAGGGTTATGTTTAGGGGGAGGGGTAGAGAACCGGCTAGGGTTCCGAATGGAACTAGGGTTAGGGTTATGTTGAGGGCGAGGTGTAGAGATCCGGTTAGGGTTCCGATTGGACCTAGGTTTAGGGTTATGTTGAGGGCGAGGGTTAGAGATCCGGTCAGGTTTCCGATTGGACCCAGGGTTAGGGTTATGTTGAGGGCTAGGGTTAGAGATCCAGTTAGGGTTTTGATTGGACCTAGGATTAGGGTTATGTTGAGTGCTAGCGTTAGAGATCCGGTTACGGTTCCGATTGGACCTAGGGTTAGGGTTACGTTGAGGGCTAGGGTTAGAGATCCGGTTAGGGTTCCGATTGGACCTAGGGTTAGGGTAATGTTGAGGGCTAGGTATACAGATCCGGTTAGGGTTCCGATTGGACCTAGGCTTAGGGTTATGTTGAGGGCTAGCGTTAGAGATCCGGTTAGGGATACGATTGAACCTAGGGTTAGGGTTATGTTGAGAGCTAGGGTTAGAGATCCGGTTAGGGTTGCGATTGGACCTAGGGTTAGGCTTATGTTGAGGGCTAGGGTTAGATATCCGTTTAGGGTTCCGATTGGACCTAGGGTTAGGGTTATGTTGAGGGCTAGGGTTAGAGATCCGGTTAGGGTTCCGATTGGACCTAGGGCTAGGGTTATGTTGAGGGCGAGGGTTAGAGATCTGGTTAGGGTTCCGATTGGACCTAGGGTTAGGGTTATGTTTAGGGCGAGGGGTAGAGAACCGGCTAGGGTTCCGATTGGAACTAGGGTTAGGGTTATGTTGAGGGCGAGGTGTAGAGATTCGGTTAGGGTTCCGATTGGACCTAGGATTAGGGTTATGTTGACGGCGAGGGTTAGGGATCCGGTTAGGTTTCCGATTGGACCCAGGGTTAAGGTTATGTTGAGGGCTAGGGTTAGATATCCGTTTACTGTTCCGATTGGACCTAGGGTTAGGGTTACGTTGAGGGCTAGGGTTAGATGTCCGGTTAGGGTTCCGATTGGACCTAGGGTTAGGGTTATATTGAGGGCTAGGGTTAGAGATCCAGTTAGGGTTTTGATTGGACCTAGGGTTAGGGTTATGTTGAGGGCTAGGGTTAGAGATCCGGTTAGGGTTCCGATTGGACCTCCGGTTAGGGTTATGTGGAGTGCTAGGGTTAGAGATCCGGTTACGGTTCCGATTGGACCTAGGGTTAGGGTTATGTTGAGGGCAGGGGTTAGAGATCCGGTTAGGGTTCCGATTGGACCTAGGGTTAGGGATATGTTGAGGGCTAGGTATACAGATCTGGTTAGGGTTCCGATTGGACCTAGGGTTAGGGTTATGTTGAGGGCTAGCGTTAGAGATCCGGTTAGGGATACGATTGAACCTAGGGTTAGGGTTATGTTGAGGGCTAGGGTTAGAGATCCGGTTAGGGTTGCGATTGGACCTAGGGTTAGGGTTAGGTTGAGGGCGAGGGGTAGAGATCCTGTTAGGGTTCCGATTGGACCTAGGGTTAGGGTTATGTTGAGGGCTAGGGTTAGAGATCCGGTTAGGGATACGATTGAACCTAGGGTTAGGGTTATGTTGAGGGCTAGGGTTAGAGATCCGGTTAGGGTTGCGATTGGACCTAGGGTTTGGGTTAGGTTGAGGGCGAGGGGTAGAGATCCTGTTAGGGTTCCGATTGGACCTAGGGTTAGGGTTATGTTGAGGGCTAGGTACACAGATCCGGTTAGGGTTCCGATTGGACCTAGGGTTAGGGTTATGTTGAGGTCTAGGTACACAGATCCGGTTAGGGTTCCGATTGGACCTAGAGTTAGGGTTATGTAGAGGGCTAGGGTTAGATATCCGGTTAGGGTTCCGATTGGACCAAGGGTTAGGGTTATGTTGAGGGCTAGGGTTAGATATCCGTTTACTGTTCCGATTGGACCTAGGGTTAGGGTTACGTTGAGGGCTAGGGTTAGAGATCCGGTTAGGGTTCCGTTTGGACCTAGGGTTAGGGTTATATTGAGGGCTAGGGTTAGAGATCCAGTTAGGGTTTTGATTGGACCTAAGGTTAGGGTTATGTTGAGGGCTAGGGTTAGAGATCCGGTTAGGGTTCCGATTGGACCTCCGGTTAGGGTTATGTTGAGTGCTAGGGTTAGAGATCCGGTTAGGGTTTTGATTGGACCTAGGGTTAGGGTTATGTTGAGGGCTAGGGTTAGAGATCCGGTTAGGGTTCCGATTGGACCTAGGGTTAGGGTTATGTTGAAGGCTAGGGTTAGAAATCCGGTTAGGGTTCCGATTGGACCTAGGGTTAGGGTTATGTTGAGGGCTAGGGTTAGAGATCCGGTTAGGGTTCCGATTGGACCTAGGGTTAGGGTTATGTTGAAGGCTAGGGTTAGAAATCCGGTTAGGGTTCCGATTGGACCTAGGGTTAGGGTTATGTTGAGGGCTAGGTTTAGATATCCGTTTAGGGTTCCGATTGGACCTAGGGTTAGGGTTATGTTGCGGGCTGGGTTAGAGATCCTGTTAGGGTTCCGATTGGAACTAGGGTTAGGGTTATGTAGAGGGCTAGGGTTAGAGATCCGGTTAGGGTTCCGATTGGACCTAGGGTTAGGGTTATGTTGAGGGCGAGGGGCAGAGAACCGGCTAGGGTTCCGATTGGACCTAGGGTTAGGGTTATGTTGAGGGCGAGGTGTAGAGATCCGGTTAGGGTTCCGATTGGACCTAGGATTAGGGTTATGTTGAGGGCGAGGTTTAGAGATCCGGTTAGGTTTCCGATTGGACCAAGGGTTAGGGTTATGTTGAGGGCTAGGGTTAGATATCCGTTTACTGTTCCGATTGGACCTAGGGTTAGGGTTACGTTGAGGGCTAGGGTTAGAGATCCGGTTAGGGTTCCGATTGGACCTAGGGTTAGGGTTATGTTGAGGGCGAGGGTTAGAGATCCGGTTAGGTTTCCAATTGGACCAAGGGTTAGGGTTATGTTGAGGGCTAGGGTTAGATATCCGTTTACTGTTCCGATTGGACCTAGGGTTAGGGTTATGTTGAGGGCTAGGGTTAGAGATCCGGTTAGGGTTTTGATTGGACCTAGGGTTAGGGTTATGTTGAGGGCTAGGGTTAGAGATCCAGTTAGGGTTTTGATTGGACCTAGGGTTAGGGTTATGTTGAGGGCTAGGGTTAGAGATCCGGTTAGGGTTCCTATTGGACCTCCGGTTAGGGTTATGTTGAGTGATAGGGTTAGAGATCCGGTTAGGGTTCCGATTGGACCTAGGGTTAGGGTTATGTTGAGGGCTAGGGTTAGAGATCCGGTTAGGGTTCCGATTGGACCTAGGGTTAGGGTTATATTGAGGGCTAGGGTTAGAGATCCAGTTAGGGTTTTGATTGGACCTAGGGTTAGGGTTATGTTGAGGGCTAGGGTTAGAGATCCGGTTAGGGTTCCGATTGGACCTCCGGTTAGGGTTATGTTGAGTGCTAGGGTTAGAGATCCGGTTAGGGTTCCGATTGAACCTAGGGTTAGGGTTATGTTGAGGGCTAGGGTTAGAGATCCGGTTAGGGTTCCGATTGGACCTAGGGTTAGGGTTATGTTGAAGGCTAGGGTTAGACATCCGGTTAGGGTTCCGATTGGACCTAGGGTTAGGGTTATGTTGAGGGCTAGGGTTAGAGATCCGGTTAGGGTTCCGATTGGACCTAGGTTTAGGGTTATTTTGAGGGCTAGGTATACAGATCCGGTTAGGGTTCCGATTGGACCTAGGGTTCTGGTTCTGTTGAAGGCTAGGGTTAGAAATCCGGTTAGGGTTCTGATTGGACCTAGGGTTAGGGTTATGTTGAGGGCTAGGGTTAGAGATCCGGTTAGGGTTCCGATTGGACCTAGGGTTAGGGTTATGTTGAAGGCTAGGGGTAGAGATCCGGTTAGGGTTCCGATTGGACCTAGGGTTAGGGTTATGTTGAGTGCTAGGGTTAGATATCCGTTGAAGGTTCCGATTGGACCTAGGGTTAGGGTTATGTTGAGGGCTAGGGTTAGAGATCGGGTTAGGGTTCCGATTGGACCTAGGGTTAGGGTTATGTTGAGGGCTAGGTATACTGATCCGGTTAGGGTTGCGATTGGACCTAGGGTTAGGGTGATGTTGAGGGCTAGGGTTAGAGATCCGGTTAGGGTTGCGATTGGACCAAGGGTTAGGGTTATGTTCAGGGCGAGGGGTAGAGATCCGGTTAGGGTTCCGATTGGACCGAGGGTTAGGGATACGTTGAGGGCTAGGGTTAGAGATCCGGTTAGGGTTCCGATTGGACCTAGGGTTAGGGTTATGTTGAGGGCGAGGGTTAGAGATCCGGTTAGGTTTCCAATTGGACCAAGGGTTAGGGTTATGTTGAGGGCTAGGGTTAGATATCCGTTTACTGTTCCGATTGGGCCTAGGGTTAGGGTTATGTTGAGGGCTAGGGTTAGAGATCCGGTTAGGGTTCCGATTGGGCCTAGGGTTAGGGTTATGTTGAGGGCGAGGGTTAAAGATCCGGTTAGGTTTCCGATTGAACCAAGGGTTAGGGTTATGTTGAGGGCTAGGGTTAGAGATCCGGTTAGGGTTCCGATTGGACCTAGGGTTAGGGTTACGTTTAGGGCTAGGGTTAGAGATCCGGTTAGGGTTCCGATTGGACCTAGTGTTAGGGTTATATTGAGGGCTAGGGTTAGAGATCCAGTTAGGGTTTTGATTGGACCTAAGGTTAGGGTTATGTTGAGGGCTAGGGTTAGAGATCCGGTTAGGGTTCCGATTGGACCTCCGGTTAGGGTTATGTTGAGTGCTAGGGTTAGAGATCCGGTTAGGGTTCCGATTGGACCTAGGGTTAGGTTTATGTTGAGGGCTAGGGTTAGAGATCCGGTTAGGGTTCCGATTGGACCTAGGGTTAGGGTTATGTTGAAGGCTAGGGTTAGAAATCCGGTTAGGGTTCCGATTGGACCTAGGGTTAGGGTTATGTTGAGGGCTAGGGTTAGAGATCCGGTTAGGGTTCCGATTGGACCTAGGTTTAGGGTTATGTTGAGGGCTAGGTATACAGATCCGGTTAGGGTTCCGATTGGACCTAGGGTTAGGGTTATGTTGAAGGCTAGGGTTAGAAATCCGGTTAGGGTTCCGATTGGACCTAGGGTTAGGGTTATGTTGAGGGCTAGGGTTAGAGATCCGGTTAGGGTTCCGATTGGACCTAGGGTTAGGGTTATGTTGAGAGCTAGGGTTAGAGATCCGGTTAGGGTTCCGATTGGACCTAGGGTTAGGGTTATGTTGAGGGCTAGTGTTAGATATCCGGTTAGGGTTCCGTTTGGACCAAGTTTTAGGGTTATGTTGAGGGCGAGTGGTAGAGATTAGGTTAGGGTTCCGATTGGACCTCGGGTTAGGGTTATGTTGAGGGCGAGGGGTAGAGTTCCTGTTAGGGTTCCGATTGTACCTAGAGTTAGGGTTATGTTGCGGGCTGGGTTAGAGATCCTGTTAGGGTTCCGATTGAAACTAGGGTTAGTGTTATGTAGAGGGCTAGGGTTAGATATCCGGTTAGGGTTCCGATTGGACCTAGGGTTAGGGTTATGTTGAGGGCTAGGGTTAGATATCCGTTTAGGGTTCCCATTGGACCTAGGGTTAGGGTTATGTTGAGGGCTAGGGTTAGATATCCGTTTAGGGTTCCGATTGGACCTAGGGTTATGATTATGTTGAGGGCTAGGGATAGAGATCCGGTTGGGGTTCTGATTGGACCTAGGGTTAGGGTTATGTTGAGGGCGAGGGGTAGATATCCGTTTAGGGTTCCGATTGGAACTAGGGTTAGGGTTATGTTGAGGGCTAGGGTTAGAGATCCGGCTAGGGTTCCGATTGGACCTAGGGTTAGGGTTATGTTGAGGGCGAGGGTTAGAGATCCGGTTAGGTTTCCAATTGGACCAAGGGTTAGGGTTATATTGAGGGCTAGGGTTAGAGATCCGGTTAGGGTTCCGATTGGGCCTAGGGTTAGGGTTATGTTGAGGTCGAGGGGCAGAGAACCGGCTAGGGTTCCGATTGGACCTAGGGTTAGGGTTATGTTGAGGGCGAGGTGTAGAGATCCGGTTAGGGTTCCGATTGGACCTAGGATTAGGGTTATGTTGAGGGCGAGGTTTAGAGATCCGGTTAGGTTTCCGATTGGACCAAGGGTTAGGGTTATGTTGAGGGCTAGGGTTAGATATCCGTTTACTGTTCCGATTGGACCTAGGGTTAGGGTTACGTTGAGGGCTAGGGTTAGAGATCCGGTTAGGGTTCCGATTGGACCTAGGGTTAGGGTTATGTTGAGGGCGAGGGTTAGAGATCCGGTTAGGTTTCCAATTGGACCAAGGGTTAGGGTTATGTTGAGGGCTAGGGTTAGATATCCGTTTACTGTTCCGATTGGACCTAGGGTTAGGGTTATGTTGAGGGCTAGGGTTAGAGATCCGGTTAGGGTTTTGATTGGAC
Organism: Miniopterus natalensis; assembly: GCF_054644295.1. NCBI lineage: Eukaryota > Metazoa > Chordata > Mammalia > Chiroptera > Miniopteridae > Miniopterus > Miniopterus natalensis. Next base: position 1,116,077 of record NW_028269986.1, read on the forward strand.
CTAGGGTTAGGGTTATGTTGAGGGCTAGGGTTAGAGATCCAGTTAGGGTTTTGATTGGACCTAGGGTTAGGGTTATGTTGAGGGCTAGGGTTAGAGATCCGGTTAGGGTTCCTATTGGACCTCCGGTTAGGGTTATGTTGAGTGATAGGGTTAGAGATCCGGTTAGGGTTCCGATTGGACCTAGGGTTAGGGTTATGTTGAGGGCTAGGGTTAGAGATCCGGTTAGGGTTCCGATTGGACCTAGGGTTAGGGTTATATTGAGGGCTAGGGTTAGAGATCCAGTTAGGGTTTTGATTGGACCTAGGGTTAGGGTTATGTTGAGGGCTAGGGTTAGAGATCCGGTTAGGGTTCCGATTGGACCTCCGGTTAGGGTTATGTTGAGTGCTAGGGTTAGAGATCCGGTTAGGGTTCCGATTGAACCTAGGATTAGGGTTATGTTGAGGGCTAGGGTTAGAGATCCGGTTAGGGTTCCGATTGGACCTAGGGTTAGGGTTATGTTGAAGGCTAGGGTTAGACATCCGGTTAGGGTTCCGATTGGACCTAGGGTTAGGGTTATGTTGAGGGCTAGGGTTAGAGATCCGGTTAGGGTTCCGATTGGACCTAGGTTTAGGGTTATTTTGAGGGCTAGGTATACAGATCCGGTTAGGGTTCCGATTGGACCTAGGGTTCTGGTTATGTTGAAGGCTAGGGTTAGAAATCCGGTTAGGGTTCTGATTGGACCTAGGGTTAGGGTTATGTTGAGGGCTAGGGTTAGAGATCCGGTTAGGGTTCCGATTGGACCTAGGGTTAGGGTTATGTTGAAGGCTAGGGGTAGAGATCCGGTTAGGGTTCCGATTGGACCTAGGGTTAGGGTTATGTTGAGTGCTAGGGTTAGATATCCGTTGAAGGTTCCGATTGGACCTAGGGTTAGGGTTATGTTGAGGGCTAGGGTTAGAGATCGGGTTAGGGTTCCGATTGGACCTAGGGTTAGGGTTATGTTGAGGGCTAGGTATACTGATCCGGTTAGGGTTGCGATTGGACCTAGGGTTAGGGTGATGTTGAGGGCTAGGGTTAGAGATCCGGTTAGGGTTGCGATTGGACCAAGGGTTAGGGTTATGTTCAGGGCGAGGGGTAGAGATCCGGTTAGGGTTCCGATTGGACCGAGGGTTAGGGATACGTTGAGGGCTAGGGTTAGAGATCCGGTTAGGGTTCCGATTGGACCTAGGGTTAGGGTTATGTTGAGGGCGAGGGTTAGAGATCCGGTTAGGTTTCCAATTGGACCAAGGGTTAGGGTTATGTTGAGGGCTAGGGTTAGATATCCGTTTACTGTTCCGATTGGGCCTAGGGTTAGGGTTATGTTGAGGGCTAGGGTTAGAGATCCGGTTAGGGTTCCGATTGGGCCTAGGGTTAGGGTTATGTTGAGGGCGAGGGTTAAAGATCCGGTTAGGTTTCCGATTGAACCAAGGGTTAGGGTTATGTTGAGGGCTAGGGTTAGAGATCCGGTTAGGGTTCCGATTGGACCTAGGGTTAGGGTTACGTTTAGGGCTAGGGTTAGAGATCCGGTTAGGGTTCCGATTGGACCTAGTGTTAGGGTTATATTGAGGGCTAGGGTTAGAGATCCAGTTAGGGTTTTGATTGGACCTAAGGTTAGGGTTATGTTGAGGGCTAGGGTTAGAGATCCGGTTAGGGTTCCGATTGGACCTCCGGTTAGGGTTATGTTGAGTGCTAGGGTTAGAGATCCGGTTAGGGTTCCGATTGGACCTAGGGTTAGGTTTATGTTGAGGGCTAGGGTTAGAGATCCGGTTAGGGTTCCGATTGGACCTAGGGTTAGGGTTATGTTGAGGTCGAGGGGCAGAGAACCGGCTAGGGTTCCGATTGGACCTAGGGTTAGGGTTATGTTGAGGGCGAGGTGTAGAGATCCGGTTAGGGTTCCGATTGGACCTAGGATTAGGGTTATGTTGAGGGCGAGGTTTAGAGATCCGGTTAGGTTTCCGATTGGACCAAGGGTTAGGGTTATGTTGAGGGCTAGGGTTAGATATCCGTTTACTGTTCCGATTGGACCTAGGGTTAGGGTTACGTTGAGGGCTAGGGTTAGAGATCCGGTTAGGGTTCCGATTGGACCTAGGGTTAGGGTTATGTTGAGGGCGAGGGTTAGAGATCCGGTTAGGTTTCCAATTGGACCAAGGGTTAGGGTTATGTTGAGGGCTAGGGTTAGATATCCGTTTACTGTTCCGATTGGACCTAGGGTTAGGGTTATGTTGAGGGCTAGGGTTAGAGATCCGGTTAGGGTTTTGATTGGACCTAGGGTTAGGGTTATGTTGAGGGCTAGGGTTAGAGATCCAGTTAGGGTTTTGATTGGACCTAGGGTTAGGGTTATGTTGAGGGCTAGGGTTAGAGATCCGGTTAGGGTTCCTATTGGACCTCCGGTTAGGGTTATGTTGAGTGATAGGGTTAGAGATCCGGTTAGGGTTCCGATTGGACCTAGGGTTAGGGTTATGTTGAGGGCTAGGGTTAGAGATCCGGTTAGGGTTCCGATTGGACCTAGGGTTAGGGTTATATTGAGGGCTAGGGTTAGAGATCCAGTTAGGGTTTTGATTGGACCTAGGGTTAGGGTTATGTTGAGGGCTAGGGTTAGAGATCCGGTTAGGGTTCCGATTGGACCTCCGGTTAGGGTTATGTTGAGTGCTAGGGTTAGAGATCCGGTTAGGGTTCCGATTGAACCTAGGATTAGGGTTATGTTGAGGGCTAGGGTTAGAGATCCGGTTAGGGTTCCGATTGGACCTAGGGTTAGGGTTATGTTGAAGGCTAGGGTTAGACATCCGGTTAGGGTTCCGATTGGACCTAGGGTTAGGGTTATGTTGAGGGCTAGGGTTAGAGATCCGGTTAGGGTTCCGATTGGACCTAGGTTTAGGGTTATTTTGAGGGCTAGGTATACAGATCCGGTTAGGGTTCCGATTGGACCTAGGGTTCTGGTTATGTTGAAGGCTAGGGTTAGAAATCCGGTTAGGGTTCTGATTGGACCTAGGGTTAGGGTTATGTTGAGGGCTAGGGTTAGAGATCCGGTTAGGGTTCCGATTGGACCTAGGGTTAGGGTTATGTTGAAGGCTAGGGGTAGAGATCCGGTTAGGGTTCCGATTGGACCTAGGGTTAGGGTTATGTTGAGTGCTAGGGTTAGATATCCGTTGAAGGTTCCGATTGGACCTAGGGTTAGGGTTATGTTGAGGGCTAGGGTTAGAGATCGGGTTAGGGTTCCGATTGGACCTAGGGTTAGGGTTATGTTGAGGGCTAGGTATACTGATCCGGTTAGGGTTGCGATTGGACCTAGGGTTAGGGTGATGTTGAGGGCTAGGGTTAGAGATCCGGTTAGGGTTGCGATTGGACCAAGGGTTAGGGTTATGTTCAGGGCGAGGGGTAGAGATCCGGTTAGGGTTCCGATTGGACCGAGGGTTAGGGATACGTTGAGGGCTAGGGTTAGAGATCCGGTTAGGGTTCCGATTGGACCTAGGGTTAGGGTTATGTTGAGGGCGAGGGTTAGAGATCCGGTTAGGTTTCCAATTGGACCAAGGGTTAGGGTTATGTTGAGGGCTAGGGTTAGATATCCGTTTACTGTTCCGATTGGGCCTAGGGTTAGGGTTATGTTGAGGGCTAGGGTTAGAGATCCGGTTAGGGTTCCGATTGGGCCTAGGGTTAGGGTTATGTTGAGGGCGAGGGTTAAAGATCCGGTTAGGTTTCCGATTGAACCAAGGGTTAGGGTTATGTTGAGGGCTAGGGTTAGAGATCCGGTTAGGGTTCCGATTGGACCTAGGGTTAGGGTTACGTTTAGGGCTAGGGTTAGAGATCCGGTTAGGGTTCCGATTGGACCTAGTGTTAGGGTTATATTGAGGGCTAGGGTTAGAGATCCAGTTAGGGTTTTGATTGGACCTAAGGTTAGGGTTATGTTGAGGGCTAGGGTTAGAGATCCGGTTAGGGTTCCGATTGGACCTCCGGTTAGGGTTATGTTGAGTGCTAGGGTTAGAGATCCGGTTAGGGTTCCGATTGGACCTAGGGTTAGGTTTATGTTGAGGGCTAGGGTTAGAGATCCGGTTAGGGTTCCGATTGGACCTAGGGTTAGGGTTATGTTGAAGGCTAGGGTTAGAAATCCGGTTAGGGTTCCGATTGGACCTAGGGTTAGGGTTATGTTGAGGGCTAGGGTTAGAGATCCGGTTAGGGTTCCGATTGGACCTAGGTTTAGGGTTATGTTGAGGGCTAGGTATACAGATCCGGTTAGGGTTCCGATTGGACCTAGGGTTAGGGTTATGTTGAAGGCTAGGGTTAGAAATCCGGTTAGGGTTCCGATTGGACCTAGGGTTAGGGTTATGTTGAGGGCTAGGGTTAGAGATCCGGTTAGGGTTCCGATTGGACCTAGGGTTAGGGTTATGTTGAGAGCTAGGGTTAGAGATCCGGTTAGGGTTCCGATTGGACCTAGGGTTAGGGTTATGTTGAGGGCTAGTGTTAGATATCCGGTTAGGGTTCCGTTTGGACCAAGTTTTAGGGTTATGTTGAGGGCGAGTGGTAGAGATTAGGTTAGGGTTCCGATTGGACCTCGGGTTAGGGTTATGTTGAGGGCGAGGGGTAGAGTTCCTGTTAGGGTTCCGATTGTACCTAGAGTTAGGGTTATGTTGCGGGCTGGGTTAGAGATCCTGTTAGGGTTCCGATTGAAACTAGGGTTAGTGTTATGTAGAGGGCTAGGGTTAGATATCCGGTTAGGGTTCCGATTGGACCTAGGGTTAGGGTTATGTTGAGGGCTAGGGTTAGATATCCGTTTAGGGTTCCCATTGGACCTAGGGTTAGGGTTATGTTGAGGGCTAGGGTTAGATATCCGTTTAGGGTTCCGATTGGACCTAGGGTTATGATTATGTTGAGGGCTAGGGATAGAGATCCGGTTGGGGTTCTGATTGGACCTAGGGTTAGGGTTATGTTGAGGGCGAGGGGTAGATATTCGTTTAGGGTTCCGATTGGAACTAGGGTTAGGGTTATGTTGAGGGCTAGGGTTAGAGATCCGGCTAGGGTTCCGATTGGACCTAGGGTTAGGGTTATGTTGAGGGCGAGGGTTAGAGATCCGGTTAGGTTTCCAATTGGACCAAGGGTTAGGGTTATATTGAGGGCTAGGGTTAGAGATCCGGTTAGGGTTCCGATTGGGCCTAGGGTTAGGGTTATGTTGAGGTCGAGGGTTAAAGATCCTGTTAGGTTTCCGATTGGACCAAGGGTTAGGGTTATGTTGAGGGCTATTGTTAGATATCCTTTTACTTTTCCGATTGGACCTAGGGTTAGGGTTACGTTGAGGGCTAGGGTTAGAGATCCGGTTAGGGTTCCGATTGGACGTAGGGTTAGGGTTATGTTGAAAGCTAGGGTTAGAAATCCGGTTAGGGTTCCGATTGGACCTAGGGTTACGGTTATGTTGAGGGCTAGGGTTAGAGATCCGGTTAGGGTTCCGATTGGACCTAGGTTTAGGGTTATGTTGAGGGCTAGGTATACAGATCCGGTTAGGGTTCCGATTGGACCTAGGGTTAGGGTTATGTTGAAGGCTAGGGTTAGAAATCCGGTTAGGGTTCCGATTGGACCTAGGGTTAGGGTTATGTTGAGGGCTAGGGTTAGAGATCCGATTAGGGTTCCGATTGGACCTAGGGTTAGGGTTATGTTGAGAGCTAGGGTTAGAGATCCGGTTAGGGTTCCGATTGGACCTAGGGTTAGGGTTATGTTGAGGGCTAGTGTTAGATATCCGGTTAGGGTTCCGATTGGACCTCCAGTTAGGGTTATGTTGAGTGCTAGGGTTAGAGATCCGGTTAGGGTTCCGATTGAACCTAGGGTTAGGGTTATGTTGAGGGCTAGGGTTAGAGATCCGGTTAGGGTTCCGATTGGACCTAGGGTTAGGGTTATGTTGAAGGCTAGGGTTAGACATCCGGTTAGGGTTCCGATTGGACCTAGGGTTAGGGTTATGTTGAGGGCTAGGGTTAGAGATCCGGTTAGGGTTCCGATTGGACCTAGGTTTAGGGTTATTTTGAGGGCTAGGTATACAGATCCGGTTAGGGTTCCGATTGGACCTAGGGTTCTGGTTATGTTGAAGGCTAGGGTTAGAAATCCGGTTAGGGTTCTGATTGGACCTAGGGTTAGGGTTATGTTGAGGGCTAGGGTTAGAGATCCGGTTAGGGTTCCGATTGGACCTAGGGTTAGGGTTATGTTGAGGGCTAGGGGTAGAGATCCGGTTAGGGTTCCGATTGGACCTAGGGTTAGGGTTATGTTGAGGGCTAGGGTTAGAGATCCGGTTAGGGTTCCGATTGGACCTAGGGTTAGGGTTATGTTGAGGGCTAGGTATACTGATCCGGTTAGGGTTGCGATTGGACCTAGGGTTAGGGTGATGTTGAGGGCTAGGGTTAGAGATCCGGTTAGGGTTGCGATTGGACCAAGGGTTAGGGTTATGTTCAGGGCGAGGGGTAGAGATCCGGTTAGGGTTCCGATTGGACCGAGGGTTAGGGTTATGTTCAGGGCGAGGGGTAGAGATCCGGTTAGGGTTCCGATAGGACCTAGGGTTAGGGTTATGTTGAGGTCTAGGTACACAGATCCGGTTAGGGTTCCGATTGGACCTAGGGTTAGGGTTATGTAGAGGGCGAGGGGTAGAGTTCCTGTTAGGGTCCGATTGTACCTAGGGTTAGGGTTATGTTGAGGGCTAGGGTTAGATATCCGTTTAGGGTTCCGATTGGACCTAGGGTTAGGGTTATGTTGAGGGCTAGGGTTAGATATCCGTTTAGGGTTCCGATTGGACCTAGGTTTAGGGTTATGTTGAGGGCTAGGTATACAGATCCGGTTCGGGTTCCGATTGGACCTAGGGTTAGGGTTATGTTGAAGGCGAGGGGTAGAGTTCCTGTTAGGGTTCCGATTGTACCTAGGGTAAGGGTTATGTTGAGGGCTAGGGTTAGATATCCGTTTAGGGTTCCGATTAGACCTAGGGTTAGGGTTTTGTTGAGGGCGAGGGGTACAGATCCGGTTAGGGTTCCGATTGGACCGAGGGTTAGGGTTATGTTCAGGGCGAGGGGTAGAGATCCGGTTAGGGTTCCGATAGGACCTAGGGTTAGGGTTATGTTGAGTTCTAGGTACACAGATCCGGTTAGGGTTCCGATTCTACCTAGGGTTAGGGTTATGTAGAGGGCGAGGCGTAGAGTTCCTGTTAGGGGTCCGATTGTACCTAGGGTTAGGGTTATGTTGAGGGCTAGGGTTAGATATCCGTTTAGGGTTCCGATTGGACCTAGGGTTAGGGTTATGTTGAGGGCTAGGATTAGATATCCGTTTAGGGTTCCGAGTGGACCTAGGGTTAGGGTTATGTTGAAGGCTAGGGTTAGAAATCCGGTTAGGGTTCCGATTGGACCTAGGGTTAGGGTTATGTTGAGGGCTAGGGTTAGATATCCGTTTAGGGTTCGGATTGGACCTAGGGTTAGGGTTATGTTGAGGGCTAGGGATAGAGATCCGGTTAGGGTTTTGATTGGACCTAGGGTTAGGGTTATTTTGAGGGCTAGGTATACAGATCCGGTTAGGGTTCCGATTGGACCTAGGGTTAGGGTTATATTGAGGGCTAGGGTTAGAGATCCAGTTAGGGTTTTGATTGGACCTAGGGTTAGGGTTATGTTGAGGGCTAGGGTTAGAGATCCTGTTAGGGTTCCGATTGGACCTCCGGTTAGGGTTATGTTGAGTGCTAGGGTTAGAGATCCGGTTAGGGTTCCGATTGGACCTAGGGTTAGGGTTATGTTGAGGGCTAGGGTTAGAGATCCGGTTAGGGTTCCGATTGGACCTCCGGTTAGGGTTATGTTGAGTGCTAGGGTTAGAGATCCGGTTAGGGTTCCGATTGGACCTAGGGTTAGGGTTATGTTGAGGGCTAGGGTTAGAGATCCGGTTAGGGTTCCGATTGGACCTAGGGTTAGGGTTATGTTGAGGGCTAGGGTTAGATATCCATTTAGGGTTCGGATTGGACCTAGGGTTAGGGTTATGTTGAGGGCTAGGGATAGAGATCCGGTTAGGGTTTTGATTGGACCTAGGGTTAGGGTTATGTTGAGGGCTAGGTATACAGATCCGGTTAGGGTTCCGATGGACCTAGGGTTAGGGTTATGTTGAGGGTGAGGGGTAGAGAACCGGCCAGGGTTCCGATTGGACCTAGGGTTAGGGTTATGTTGAGGGCGAGGTGTAGAGATCCGGTTAGGGTTCCGATTGGACCTAGGATTAGAGTTATCTTGAGGGCGAGGGTTAAAGATCCGGTTAGGTTTCCGATTGGACCTAGGGTTATGGTTATGTTGCGGGTTAGGGTTAGATATTCGTTTAGGGTTCCGATTGGACGTAGGGTTATGGTTATGTTGAGGGCTAGGGATAGAGATCCGGTTAGGGTTCTGATTGGACCTAGGGTTAGGGTTATGTTGAGGGCGAGGGGTAGAGTTCCTGTTAGGGTTACGATTGTACCTAGGGTAAGGGTTATGTTGAGGGCTAGGGTTAGATATCCGTTTAGGGTTCCGATTAGACCTAGGGTTAGGGTTATGTTGAGGGCTAGGGTTAGATATCCGTTTAGGGTTCCGATTGGACCTAGGGTTAGGGTTAGGTTGAGGGCTAGGGTTAGAGATCCGGTTAGGGTTTCGATTGGACCTAGGGTTAGGGTTATGTTGAGGGCGATGGTTAGAGATCTGGTTAGGGTTCCGATTGGACCTAGGGTTAGGGTTATGTTGAGGGCGAGGTGTAGAGAACCGGCTAGGATTCCGTTTGGATTTAGGGTTAGGGTTATGTTGAGGGCGAGGTGTAGAGATCCGGTTAGGCTTCCGATTGGACCTAGGATTAGGGTTCTGTTGAGGGCGAGGGTTAGAGATCTGGTTAGGTTTCCGATTGGACCAAGGGTTAGGGTTATGTTGAGGGCTAGGGTTAGATATCCGTTTACTGTTCCGATTGGTCCTAGGGTTAGGGTTATGTTGAGGGCTAGGGTTAGAGATCCGGTTAGGGTTCCGATTGGACCTAGGGTTAGGGTTATGTTGAGGGCTAGGGTTAGAGATCCAGTTAGGGTTTTGATTGGACCTAGGTTTAGGGTTATGTTGAGGGCTAGGGTTAGAGATCCGGTTAGGGTTCCGATTGGACCTCGGGTTAGGGTTATGTTGAGCGCTAGGGTTAGAGATCCGGTTAGGGTTCCGATTGGACCTAGGGTTTGGGTTATGTTGAGGGCTAGGGTTAGAGATATGGTTAGGGTTCCGATTGGACCTAGGGTTAGGGTTATGTTGAGGGCTAGGTATACAGATCCGGATAGGGTTCCGATTGGACCTAGTGTTAGGGTTATGTTGAGGGCTAGCGTTAGAGATCCGGTTAGGGTTCCGATTGAACCTAGGGTTAGGGTTATGTTGAGGGCTCGGGTTAGAGATCTGGTTAGGGTTCCGATTGGAGCTAGGGTTAGGGTTATGTTGAGGGCTAGGGATATAGATCCTGTTAGGGTTCCGATTGGACCTAGGGTTAGGGTTATGTTGAGGGCGAGGGGTAGAGATCCTGTTAGGGTTCCGATTGGACCTAGGGTTAGGGTTATGTTGAGGGCGAGGGTTAGAGATCCGGTTAGGTTTCCAATTGGACCAAGGGTTAGGGTTATGTTGAGAGCTAGGGTTAGATATCCGTTTACTGTTCCGATTGGACCTAGGGTTAGGGTTATGTTGAGGGCTAGGTTTGGAGATCCGGTTAGGGTTCCGATTGGACCTAGGGTTAGGGTTATGTTGAGGGCTAGGGTTAGAGATCCAGTTAGGGTTCTGATTGGACCTAGGGTTAGGGTTATGTTGAAGGCGAGGGGTAGAGTTCCTGTTAGGGTTCCGATTGTACGTAGTGTAAAGGTTATGTTGAGGGCTAGGGTTAGATATCCCTTTAGGGTTCCGATTAGACCTAGGGTTAGGGTTATGTTGAGGGTTAGGGTTAGATAGTCGTTTAGGGTTCCGATTGGACCTAGGTTATGGCTATGTTTAGAGCTAGGGTTAGAGATCCGGTTAGGGTTCCGATTGGACCTAGGGTTAGGGTTATGTTGAGAGCTAGGGTTAGAGAACCGGTTAGGGTTCCGATTGGACCTAGGGTTAGGATTATGTTGAGGGCTAGTGTTAGATATCCGGTTAGGGTTCCGATTGGACCAAGGTTTAGGGTTATGTTGAGGGCGAGGGGTAGAGTTCCTGTTAGGGTTCCGATTGTACCTAGGGTAAGGGTTATGTTGAGGGCTAGGGTTAGATATCCGTTTAGGGTTCCGATTAGACCTAGGGTTAGGGTTATGTTGAGGGCTAGGTATAGAGATCCTGTTAGGGTTCTGATTGGACCTAGGGTTTGGGTTATGTTGAGGGCGAGGGGTAGAGTTCCTGCTAGGGTTCCGATTGTACCTAGGGTAAGGGTTATGTTGAGGGCTAGGGTTAGATATCCGTTTAGGGTTCCGATTAGGCCTAGGGTTAGGGTTATGTTGAGGGCTAGGGTTAGATATCCGTTTAGGGTTCCGATTAGACCTAGGGTTAGGGTTATGTTGAGGGCTAGGGTTAGATATCCGTTTAGGGTTCCGATTGGACCTAGGGTTAGGGTTATGTTGAGGGCTAGGGTTAGAGATCCGGTTAGGGTTCCGATTGGACCTACGGTTAGTGTTATGTTGAGGGCGATGGTTAGAGATCTGGTTAGGGTTCCGATTGGAACTACGGTTAGGGTTATGTTGAGGGCGAGGGGTAGAGTTCCTGTTAGGGTTACGATTGTACCTAGGGTAAGGGTTATGTTGAGGGCTAGGGTTAGATATCCGTTTAGGGTTCCGATTAGACCTAGGGTTAGGGTTATGTTGAGGGCTAGGGTTAGATATCCGTTTAGGGTTCCGATTAGACCTAGGGTTAGGGTTATGTTGAGGGCTAGGGTTAGATATCCGTTTAGGGTTCCGATTGGACCTAGGGTTAGGGTTAGGTTGAGGGCTAGGGTTAGAGATCCGGTTAGGGTTCCGATTGGACCTAGGGTTAGGGTTATGTTGAGGGCGATGGTTAGAGATCTGGTTAGGGTTCCGATTGGACCTAGGGTTAGGCTTATGTTGAGGGCGAGGTGTAGAGAACCGGCTAGGATTCCGTTTGGACTTAGGGTTAGGGTTATGTTGAGGGCGAGGTGTAGAGATCCGGTTAGGCTTCCGATTGGACCTAGGATTAGGGTTCTGTTGAGGGCGAGGGTTAGAGATCTGGTTAGGTTTCCGATTGGACCAAGGGTTAGGGTTATGTTGAGGGCTAGGGTTAGATATCCGTTTACTGTTCCGATTGGTCCTAGGGTTAGGGTTATGTTGAGGGCTAGGGTTAGAGATCCGGTTAGGGTTCCGATTGGACCTAGGGTTAGGGTTATGTTGAGGGCTAGTGTTAGAGATCCAGTTAGGGTTTTGATTGGACCTAGGGTTAGGGTTATGTTGAGGGCTAGGGTTAGAGATCCGGTTAAGGTTCCGATTGGACCTCGGGTTAGGGTTATGTTGAGCGCTAGGGTTAGAGATCCGGTTAGGGTTCCGATTGGACCTAGGGTTTGGGTTATGTTGAGGGCTAGGGATAGAGATATGGTTAGGGTTCCGATTGGACCTAGGGTTAGGGTTATGTTGAGGGCTAGGTATACAGATCCAGATAGGGTTCCGATTGGACCTAGGGTTAGGGTTATGTTGAGGGCTAGCGTTAGAGATCCGGTTAGGGTTCCGATTGAACCTAGGGTTAGGGTTATGTTGAGGTCTAGGTACACAGATCCGGTTAGGGTTCCGATTGGACCTAGGGTTAGGGTTATGTTGAAGGCTAGGGTAAGAAATCCGGTTAGGGTTCCGATTGGACCTAGGGTTAGGGACATGTTGAGGGCTAGGGTGAGAGATCCGGTTAGGGTTCCGATTGGACCTAGGGTTAGGGTTATGTTGAGGGCTAGGGTTAGATATTCGTTTAATGTTCCGATTGGACCTAGGGTTAGGGTTATGTTGAGGGCTAGGGGTAGAGTTCCTGTTAGGGTTCCGATTGTACCTAGGGTAAGGGTTATGTTGAGGGCTAGGGTTAGATATCCGTTTAGGGTACCGATTGGACGTAGGGTTAGGGTTATGTTGAGGGCTAGGGTTAGATATCCGTTTAGGGTTCCGATTGGACCTAGGGTTAGGGGTATGTTGAGGGCTAGGGTTAGAGATCCGGTTAGGGTTCCGATTGGACCTAGGGTTATGGTTATGTTGAGGGCGAGGGTTAGAGATCTGGTTAGGGTTCCGATTGGACCTAGGGTTAGGGTTATGTTGAGGGCGAGGTGTAGAGATCCGGTTATGGTTCCGATTGGACCTAGGATTAGGGTTTTGTTGAGGTCGAGGGTTAGAGATCCGGTTAGATTTCCAATTGGACCAAGGGTTAGGGTTATGTTGAGGGCTAGGGTTAGAGATCCGGTTAGTGTTCCGATTGGACCTAGGGTTAGGGTTATCTTGAGGGCTAGGGTTAGAGTTCCGGTTAGGGTTCCGATTGGACCTAGGGTTATGGTTATGTTGAGGGCTAGGGATAGAGATCCGGTTAGGGTTCTGATTGGACCTAGGGTTAGGGTTATGTTGAAGGCGAGGGGTAGAGTTCCTGTTAGGGTTCCGATTGTACCTAGGGTAAGGGTTATGTTGAGCGTTAGGGTTAGATATCCATTTAGGGTTCCGATTAGACCTAGGGTTAGGGTTATGTTGAGGGTTAGGGTTAGATATTCGTTTAGGGTTCCGATTGGACCTAGGTTATGGCTATTTTGAGGGCTAGGGTTAGAGATCCGGTTAGGGTTCCGATTGGACCTAGGGTTAGGGTTATGTTGAGGGCTAGGGTTAGAGATCCGGTTAGGGTTCCGATTGGACCTAGGGTTAGGGTTATGTTGAGGGCTAGTGTTAGATATCCGGTTAGGGTTCCGATTGGACCAAAGTTTAGGGTTATGTTGAGGGCGAGGGGTAGATATCCGGTTAGGGTTCCGATTGGACCTAGGGTGAGGGTTATGTTGCGGGCTAGGGTTAGATATTCGTTTAGGGTTCCGATTGGACCTAGGGTTATGGTTATGTTGAGGGCTAGGGATAGAGATCCGGTTAGGGTTCCGATTGGACCGAGGATTAGGGTTTTGTTGAGGGCGAGGGGTAGAGATCCGGTTAGGTTTCCGATAGGACCTAGGGTTAGGGTTATGTTGAGTTCTAGGTACGCAGATCCGGTTAGGGTTCCGATTCGACCTAGGGTTAGGGTTATGTAGAGGGCGAGGCGTAGAGTTCCTGTTAGGGGTCCGATTGTACCTAGGGTTAGGGTTATGTTGAGGGCTAGGGTTAGATATCCGTTTAGGTTTCCGAGTGGACCTAGGTTTAGGGTTATGTTGAGGGCTAGGTATACAGATCCGGTTAGGGTTCCGATTGGACCTAGGGTTAGGGTTATGTTGAAGGCTAGGGTTAGAAATCCGGTTAGGGTTCCGATTGGACCTAGGGTTAGGGTTATGTTGAGGGCTAGGGTTAGATATCCGTTTAGGGTTCGGATTGGACCTAGGGTTAGGGTTATGTTGAGGGCTAGGATAGAGATCCGGTTAGGGTTTTGATTGGACCTAGGGTTAGGGTTATGTTGAGGGCTAGGTATACAGAACCGGTTAGGGTTCCGATTGGACCTAGGGTTAGGGTTATGTTGAGGGCGAGTGGTAGAGAACCGGCTAGGGTTCCGATGGGACCTAGGGTTAGGGTTATGTTCAGGGCGAGGTGTAGAGATCCGGTTAGGGTTCCGATTGGACCTAGGATTAGGGTATGTTGAGGGCGAGGGTTAAAGATCCGGTTAGGTTTCCGATTGGACCAACGGTTAGGGTTATGTTGAGGGCTAGGGTTAGATATCCGTTTACTGTTCCGATGGGACCTAGGGTTAGGGTTACGTTGAGGGCTAGGGTTAGAGATCCGGTTAGGGTTCCGATTGGACCTAGGGTTAGGGTTATATTGAGGGCTAGGGTTAGAGATCCAGTTAGGGTTTTGATTGGACCTAGGGTTAGGGTTATGTTGAGGGCTAGGGTTAGAGATCCGGTTAGGGTTCTGATTGGACCTCCGGTTAGGGTTATGTTGAGTGATAGGGTTAGAGATCCGGTTAGGGTTCCGATTGGACCTAGGGTTAGGGTTATGTTGAGGGCTAGGGTTAGAGATCCGGTTAGGGTTCCGATTGGACCTAGGGTTAGGGTTATGTTGAAGGCTAGGGTTAGAAATCCGGTTAGGGTTCCGATTGGACCTAGGGTTAGGGTTATGTTGAGGGCTAGGGTTAGAGATCCGGTTAGGGTTCCGATTGGACCTAGGGTTAGGGTTATGTTGAGGGCTAGGGTTAGAGATCCGGTTAGGGTTCCGATTGGACCTAGGGTTAGGGTTATGTTGAGGGCTAGTGTTAGATATCCGGTTAGGGTTCCGTTTGGACCAAGTTTTAGGGTTATGTTGAGGGCGAGTTGTAGAGATCCGGTTAGGGTTCCGATTGGACCTAGGGTTAGGGTTATGTTGAGGGCGAGGGGTAGAGATCCTGTTAGGGTTCCGATTGGACCTAGAGTTAGGGTTATGTTGCGGGCTGGGTTAGAGATCCTGTTAGGGTTCCGATTGAAACTAGGGTTAGTGTTATGTAGAGGGCTAGGGTTAGATATCCGGTTAGGGTTCCGATTGGACTTAGGGTTAGGGTTATGTTGAGGGCTAGGGTTAGATATCCGTTTAGGGTTCCGATTGGACCTAGGGTTAGGGTTATGTTGAGGGCTAGGGTTAGATATACGTTTAGGGTTCCGATTGGACCTAGGGTTATGATTATGTTGAGGGCTAGGGATAGAGATCCGGTTAGGGTTCTGATTGGACCTAGGGTTACGGTTATGTTGAGGGCGAGGGGTAGAGTTCCTGTTAGGGTTCCGATTGTACCTAGGGTTAGGGTTATGTTGAGGGCTAGGGTTAGATATCCGTTTAGGGTTCCGATTGGACCTAGGGTTAGGCTTATGTTGAGGGCTAGGGTTAGATATCCGTTTAGGGTTCCGATTGGAACTAGGGTTAGGGTTATGTTGAGGGCTAGGGTTAGAGATCCAGCTAGGGTTCCGATTGGACCTAGGTTTAGGGTTATGTTGAGGGCGAGGGTTAGAGATCCGGTTAGGTTTCCAATTGGAGCAAGGGTTAGGGTTATGTTGAGGGCTAGGGTTAGATATCCGTTTACTGTTCGGATTGGACCTAGGGTTAGGGTTATGTTGAGGGCTAGGGTTAGAGGTCCGGTTAGGGTTCCGATTGGGCCTAGGGTTAGGGTTATGTTGAGGGCTAGGGTTAGAGATCCAGTTAGGGTTTTGATTGGACCTAGTGTTAGGGTTATGTTGAGGGCTGGGGTTAGAGATCCGGTTAGGGTTCCGATTGGACCTAGGGTTATGGTTATGTTGAGTTCTAGGTACACAGATCCGGTTAGGGTTCCGATTCTACCTAGGGTTAGGGTTATGTAGAGGGCGAGGCGTAGAGTTCCTGTTAGGGGTCCGATTGTACCTAGGGTTAGGGTTATGTTGAGGGCTAGGGTTAGATATCCGTTTAGGGTTCCGATTGGACCTAGGGTTAGGGTTATGTTGAGGGCTAGGATTAGATATCCGTTTAGGGTTCCGAGTGGACCTAGGGTTAGGGTTATGTTGAAGGCTAGGGTTAGAAATCCGGTTAGGGTTCCGATTGGACCTAGGGTTAGGGTTATGTTGAGGGCTAGGGTTAGATATCCGTTTAGGGTTCGGATTGGACCTAGGGTTAGGGTTATGTTGAGGGCTAGGGATAGAGATCCGGTTAGGGTTTTGATTGAACCTAGGGTTAGGGTTATGTTGAGGGCTAGGTATACAGATCCGGTTAGGGTTCCGATTGGACCTAGGGTTAGGGTTATATTGAGGGCTAGGGTGAGAGATCCAGTTAGGGTTTTGATTGGACCTAGGGTTAGGGTTATGTTGAGGGCTAGTGTTAGAGATCCGGTTAGGGTTCCGATTGGACCTCCGGTTAGGGTTATGTTGAGTGCTAGGGTTAGAGATCCGGTTAGGGTTCCGATTGGACCTAGGGTTAGGGTTATGTTGAGGGCTAGGTATACAGATCCGGTTAGGGTTCCGATTGGACCTAGGGTTAGGGTTATGTTGAGGGCTAGGTTTAGAGATCCGGTTAGGGTTCCGATTGGACCTAGGGTTAGGGTTATGTTGAGGGCTAGGGTTAGATATCCTTTTAGGGTTCGGATTGGACCTAGGGTTAGCGTTATGTTGAGGGTTAGGTATACAGATCCGGTTAGGGTTCCGATGGACCTAGGGTTAGGGTTATGTTGAGGGCGAGGGGTAGAGAACCGGCTAGGGTTCCGATTGGACCTAGGGTTAGGGTTATGTTGAGGGCGAGGTGTAGAGATCCGGTTAGGGTTCCGATTGGACCTAGGATTAGAGTTATGTTGAGGGCGAGGGTTAAAGATCCGGTTAGGTTTCCGATTGGACCTAGGGTTATGGTTATGTTGCGGGTTAGGGTTAGATATTCGTTTAGGGTTCCGATTGGACCTAGGGTTATGGTTATGTTGAGGGCTAGGGATAGAGATCCGGTTAGGGTTCTGATTGGACCTAGGGTTAGGGTTATGTTGAGGGCGAGGGGTAGAGTTCCTGTTAGGGTTACGATTGTACCTAGGGTAAGGGTTATGTTGAGGGCTAGGGTTAGATATCCGTTTAGGGTTCCGTTTAGACCTAGGGTTAGGGTTATGTTGAGGGCTAGGGTTAGATATCCGTTTAGGGTTCCGATTGGACCTAGGGTTAGGGTTATGTTGAGGGCGAGGTGTAGAGTACCGGCTAGGATTCCGTTTGGATTTAGGGTTAGGGTTATGTTGAGGGCGAGGTGTAGAGATCCGGTTAGGCTTCCGATTGGACCTAGGATTAGGGTTCTGTTGAGGGCGAGGGTTAGAGATCTGGTTAGGTTTCCGATTGGACCAAGGGTTAGGGTTATGTTGAGGGCTAGGGTTAGATATCCGTTTACTGTTCCGATTGGTCCTAGGGTTAGGGTTATGTTGAGGGCTAGGGTTAGAGATCCGGTTAGGGTTCCGATTGGACCTAGGGTTAGGGTTATGTTGAGGGCTAGGGTTAGAGATCCAGTTAGGGTTTTGATTGGACCTAGGTTTAGGGTTATGTTGAGGGCTAGGGTTAGAGATCCGGTTAGGGTTCCGATTGGACCTCGGGTTAGGGTTATGTTGAGCGCTAGGGTTAGAGATCCGGTTAGGGTTCCGATTGGACCTAGGGTTTGGGTTATGTTGAGGGCTAGGGTTAGAGATATGGTTAGGGTTCCGATTGGACCTAGGGTTAGGGTTCTGTTGAGGGCTAGGTATACAGATCCGGATAGGGTTCCGATTGGACCTAGTGTTAGGGTTATGTTGAGGGCTAGCGTTAGAGATCCGGTTAGGGTTCCGATTGAACCTAGGGTTAGGGTTATGTTGAGGGCTCGGGTTAGAGATCTGGTTAGGGTTCCGATTGGAGCTAGGGTTAGGGTTATGTTGAGGGCTAGGTTTAGAGAGCCGGTTAGGGTACCGATTGGACCTAGGGTTAGGGTTATGTTGAGGGCTAGGGATATAGATACTGTTAGGGTTCCGATTGGACCTAGGGTTAGGGTTATGTTGAGGGCGAGGGGTAGAGATCCTGTTAGGGTTCGGATTGGACCTAGGGTTAGGGTTATGTTGAGGGCTAGGATAGAGATCCGGTTAGGGTTTTGATTGGACCTAGGGTTAGGGTTATGTTGAGGGCTAGGTATACAGATCCGGTTAGGGTTCCGATTGGACCTAGGGTTAGGGTTATGTTGAGGGCGAGTGGTAGAGAACCGGCTAGGGTTCCGATTGGACCTAGGGTTAGGGTTATGTTCAGGGCGAGATGTAGAGATCCGGTTAGGGTTCCGATTGGACCTAGGATTAGGGTTATGTTGAGGGCGAGGGTTAAAGATCCGGTTAGGTTTCCGATTGGACCAACGGTTAGGGTTATGTTGAGGGCTAGGGTTAGAGATCCGGTTAGGGTTCTGATTGGACCTCCGGTTAGGGTTATGTTGAGTGATAGGGTTAGAGATCCGGTTAGGGTTCCGATTGGACCTAGGGTTAGGGTTATGTTGAGGGCTAGGGTTAGAGATCCGATTAGGGTTCCGATTGGACCTAGGGTTAGGGTTATGTTGAAGGCTAGGGTTAGAAATCCGGTTAGGGTTCCGATTGGACCTAGGGTTAGGGTTATGTTGAGGGCTAGGGTTAGAGATCCGGTTAGGGTTCCGATTGGACCTAGGGTTTGGGTTATGTTGAGGGCTAGGGTTAGAGATCCGGTTAGGGTTCCGATTGGACCTAGGGTTAGGGTTATGTTGAGGGCTAGTGTTAGATATCCGGTTAGGGTTCCGTTTGGACCAAGTTTTAGGGTTATGTTGAGGGCGAGTTGTAGAGATCCGGTTAGGGTTCCGATTGGACCTGGGTTAGGGTTATGTTGAGGGCGAGGGGTAGAGATCCTGTTAGGGTTCCGATTGGACCTAGAGTTAGGGTTATGTTGCGGGCTGGGTTAGAGATCCTGTTAGGGTTCCGATTGAAACTAGGGTTAGTGTTATGTAGAGGGCTAGGGTTAGATATCCGGTTAGGGTTCCGATTGGACTTAGGGTTAGGGTTATGTTGAGGGCTAGGGTTAGATATCCGTTTAGGGTTCCGATTGGACCTAGGGTTAGGGTTATGTTGAGGGCTAGGGTTAGAGATCCGGTTAGGGTTCCGATTGGACCTAGGGTTATGGTTATGTTGAGGGCTAGGGATAGAGATCCGGTTAGGGTTCTGATTGGACCTAGGGTTAGGGTTATGTTGAAGGCGAGGGGTAGAGTTCCTGTTAGGGTTCCGATTGTACCTAGGGTAAGGGTTATGTTGAGGGCTAGTGTTAGATATCCGTTTAGGGTTCCGATTAGACCTAGGGTTAGGATTATGTTGAGGGCGAGGGGTACAGATCCGGTTAGGGTTCCGATTGGACCGAGGGTTAGGGTTATGTTCAGGGCGAGGGGTAGAGATCCGGTTAGGGTTCCGATAGGACCTAGGGTTAGGGTTATGTTGAGTTCTAGGTACACAGATACGGTTAGGGTTCCGATTCTACCTAGGGTTAGGGTTATGTAGAGGGCGAGGCGTAGGGTTCCTGTTAGGGGTCCGATTGTACCTAGGGTTAGGGTTATGTTGAGGGCTAGGATTAGATATCCGTTTAGGGTTCCGATTGGACCTAGGTTTAGGGTTATGTTGAGGGCTAGGATTAGATATCCGTTTAGGGTTCCGAGTGGACCTAGGGTTAGGGTTATGTTGAAGGCTAGGGTTAGAAATCCGGTTAGGGTTCCGATTGGACCTAGGGTTAGGGTTATGTTGAGGGCTAGGGTTAGATATCCGTTTAGGGTTCGGATTGGACCTAGGGTTAGGGTTATGTTGAGGGCTAGGGATAGAGATCCGGTTAGGGTTTTGATTGGACCTAGGGTTAGGGTTATGTTGAGGGCTAGGTATACAGATCCGGTTAGGGTTCCGATTGGACCTAGGGTTAGGGTTATATTGAGGGCTAGGGTTAGAGATCCAGTTAGGGTTTTGATTGGACCTAGGGTTAGGGTTATGTTGAGGGCTAGGGTTAGAGATCCGGTTAGGGTTCCGATTGGACCTCCGGTTAGGGTTATGTTGAGTGCTAGGGTTAGAGATCCGGTTAGGGTTCCGATTGGACCTAGGGTTAGGGTTATGTTGAGGGCTAGGTATACAGATCCGGTTAGGGTTCCGATTGGACCTAGGGTTAGGGTTATGTTGAGGGCTAGGGTTAGAGATCCGGTTAGGGTTCCGATTGGACCTAGGGTTAGGGTTATGTTGAGGGCTAGGGTTAGATATCCGTTTAGGGTTCGGATTGGACCTAGGGTTAGGGTTATGTTGAGGGCTAGGGATAGAGATCCGGTTAGGGTTTTGATTGGACCTAGGGTTAGGGTTATGTTGAGGGCTAGGTATACAGATCCGGTTAGGGTTCCGATTGGACCTAGGGTTAGGGTTATGTTGAGGGCGAGGGGTAGAGAACCGGCTAGGGTTCCGATTGGACCTAGGGTTAGGGCTATGTTGAGGGCCAGGTGTAGAGATCCGGTTAGGGTTCCGATTGGACCTAGGGTTAGGGTTATGTTGAGAGCTAGGGTTAGAGATCCGGTTAGCGTTCCGATTGGACCTAGGGTTAGGGTTATGTTGAGGGCTAGTGTTAGATATCCGGTTAGGGTTCCGTTAGGACCAAGTTTTAGGGTTATGTTGAGGGCGAGTGGTAGAGATCCGGTTAGGGTTCCGATTGGACCTCGGGTTAGGGTTATGTTGAGGGCGAGGGGTACAGATCCGGTTAGGGTTCCGATTGGACCTAGAGTTAGGGTTATGTTGCGGGCTGGGTTAGAGATCCTGTTAGGGTTCCGATTGAAACTAGGGTTATTGTTATGTAGAGGGCTAGGGTTAGATATCCGGTTAGGGTTCCGATTGGACCTAGGGTTAGGGTTATGTTGAGGGCTAGGGTTAGATATCCGTGTAGGGTTCCGATTGGACCTAGGGTTAGGGTTATGTTGAGGGCTAGGGTTAGATATCCGTTTAGGGTTACGATTGGACCTAGGGTTATGATTATGTTGAGGGCTAGGGATAGAGATCCGGTTAGGGTTCAGATTGGACCTAGGGTTAGGGTTATGTTGAGGGCGAGGGGTAGAGTTCCTGTTAGGGTTCCGATTGTACCTAGGGTTAGGGTTATGTTGAGGGCTAGGGTTAGATATCCGTTTAGCGTTCCGATTGGACCTAGGTTTAGGCTTATGTTGAGGGCTAGGTTTAGATATCCGTTTAGGGTTCCGATCGGAACTAGGGTTAGGGTTATGTTGAGGGCTAGGGTTAGAGATCCGGCTAGGGTTCCGATTGGACCTAGGGTTAGGGTTATGTTGAGGGCGAGGGTTAGAGATCCGGTTAGGTTTCCAATTGGACCAAGGGTTAGGGTTATGTTGAGGGCTAGGGTTAGATATCCGTTTACTGTTCCGATTGGACCTAGGGTTAGGGTTATGTTGAGGGCTAGGTTTAGAGATCCGGTTAGGGTTCCGATTGGGCCCAGGGTTAGGGTTATGTTGAGGGCTAGGGTTAGAGACCAAGTTAGGGTTTTGATTGGACCTAGTGTTAGGGTTATGTTGAGGGCTAGGGTTAGAGATCCGGTTAGGGTTCCGATTGGACCTAGGGTTATGGTTATGTTGAGGGCTAGGGATAGAGATCCGGTTAGGGTTCTGATTGGACCTAGGGTTAGGGTTATGTTGAAGGCGAGGGGTAGAGTTCCTGTTAGGGTTCCGATTGTACCTAGGGTAAGGGTTATGTTGAGGGCTAGGGTTAGATATCCGTTTAGGGTTCCGATTAGACCTAGGGTTAGGGTTATATTGAGGGCGAGGGGTAGAGATCCGGTTAGGGTTCCGATTGGACCGAGGATTAGGGTTTTGTTGAGGGCGAGGGGTAGAGATCCGGTTAGGTTTCCGATAGGACCTAGGGTTAGGGTTATGTTGAGTTCTAGGTACGCAGATCCGGTTAGGGTTCCGATTGGACCTAGGGTTAGGGTTATGTTGAGGGCGAGTGGTCGAGAACCGGCTAGGGTTCCGATTGGACCTAGGGTTAGGGTTATGTTCAGGGCGAGGTGTAGAGATCCGGTTAGGGTTCCGATTGGACCTAGGATTAGGGTTATGTTGAGGG
Source organism: Miniopterus natalensis (assembly GCF_054644295.1). Taxonomy (NCBI): domain Eukaryota; kingdom Metazoa; phylum Chordata; class Mammalia; order Chiroptera; family Miniopteridae; genus Miniopterus; species Miniopterus natalensis. Next base: position 1,137,748 of record NW_028269986.1, read on the forward strand.
CGAGGGTTAAAGATCCGGTTAGGTTTCCGATTGGACCAACGGTTAGGGTTATGTTGAGGGCTAGGGTTAGATATCCGTTTACTGTTCCGATTGGACCTAGGGTTAGGGTTACGTTGAGGGCTAGGGTTAGAGATCCGGTTAGGGTTCCGATTGGACCTAGGGTTAGGGTTATATTGAGGGCTAGGGTTAGAGATCCAGTTAGGGTTTTGATTGGACCTAGGGTTAGGGTTATGTTGAGTGATAGGGTTAGAGATCCGGTTAGGGTTCCGATTGGACCTAGGGTAAGGGTTATGTTGAGGGCTAGGGTTAGAGATCCGGTTAGGGTTCCGATTGGACTTAGGGTTAGGGTTATGTTGAGGGCTAGGGTTAGATATCCGTTTAGGGTTCCGATTGGACCTAGGGTTAGGGTTATGTTGAGGGCTAGGGTTAGAGATCCGGTTAGGGTTCCGATTGGACCTAGGGTTATGGTTATGTTGAGGGCTAGGGATAGAGATCCGGTTAGGGTTCTGATTGGACCTAGGGTTAGGGTTATGTTGAAGGCGAGGGGTAGAGTTCCTGTTAGGGTTCCGATTGTACCTAGGGTAAGGGTTATGTTGAGGGCTAGTGTTAGATATCCGTTTAGGGTTCCGATTAGACCTAGGGTTAGGGTTATGTTGAGGGCGAGGGGTACAGATCCGGTTAGGGTTCCGATTGGACCGAGGGTTAGGGTTATGTTCCGGGCGAGGGGTAGAGATCCGGTTAGGGTTCCGATAGGACCTAGGGTTAGGGTTATGTTGAGTTCTAGGTACACAGATACGGTTAGGGTTCTGATTCTACCTAGGGTTAGGGTTATGTAGAGGGCGAGGCGTAGGGTTCCTGTTAGGGGTCCGATTGTACCTAGGGTTAGGGTTATGTTGAGGGCTAGGGTTAGATATCCGTTTAGGGTTCCGATTGGACCTAGGGTTAGGGTTATGTTGAGGGCTAGGATTAGATATCCGTTTAGGGTTCCGAGTGGACCTAGGGTTAGGGTTATGTTGAAGGCTAGGGTTAGAAATCCGGTTAGGGTTCCGATTGGACCTAGGGTTAGGGTTATGTTGAGGGCTAGGGTTAGATATCCGTTTAGGGTTAGGATTGGACCTAGGGTTAGGGTTATGTTGAGGGCTAGGGATAGAGATCCGGTTAGGGTTTTGATTGGACCTAGGGTTAGGGTTATGTTGAGGGCGAGGGTTAAAGATCCGGTTAGGTTTCCGATTGGACCAACGGTTAGGGTTATGTTGAAGGCTAGGGTTAGATATCCGTTTACTGTTCCGATTGGACCTAGGGTTAGGGTTACGTTGAGGGCTAGGGTTAGAGATCCGGTTAGGGTTCCGATTGGACCTAGGGTTAGGGTTATATTGAGGGCTAGGGTTAGAGATCCAGTTAGGGTTTTGATTGGACCTAGGGTTAGGGTTATGTTGAGTGATAGGGTTAGAGATCCGGTTAGGGTTCCGATTGGACCTAGGGTTAGGGTTATGTTGAGGGCTAGGGTTAGAGATCCGGTTAGGGTTCCGATTGGACTTAGGGTTAGGGTTATGTTGAGGGCTAGGGTTAGATATCCGTTTAGGGTTCCGATTGGACCTAGGGTTAGGGTTATGTTGAGGGCTAGGGTTAGAGATCCGGTTAGGGTTCCGATTGGACCTAGGGTTATGGTTATGTTGAGGGCTAGGGATAGAGATCCGGTTAGGGTTCTGATTGGACCTAGGGTTAGGGTTATGTTGAAGGCGAGGGGTAGAGTTCCTGTTAGGGTTCCGATTGTACCTAGGGTAAGGGTTATGTTGAGGGCTAGTGTTAGATATCCGTTTAGGGTTCCGATTAGACCTAGGGTTAGGGTTATGTTGAGGGCGAGGGGTACAGATCCGGTTAGGGTTCCGATTGGACCGAGGGTTAGGGTTATGTTCAGGGCGAGGGGTAGAGATCCGGTTAGGGTTCCGATAGGACCTAGGGTTAGGGTTATGTTGAGTTCTAGGTACACAGATACGGTTAGGGTTCCGATTCTACCTAGGGTTAGGGTTATGTAGAGGGCGAGGCGTAGGGTTCCTGTTAGGGGTCCGATTGTACCTAGGGTTAGGGTTATGTTGAGGGCTAGGGTTAGATATCCGTTTAGGGTTCCGATTGGACCTAGGGTTAGGATTATGTTGAGGGCTAGGATTAGATATCCGTTTAGGGTTCCGAGTGGACCTAGGGTTAGGGTTATGTTGAAGGCTAGGGTTAGAAATCCGGTTAGGGTTCCGATTGGACCTAGGGTTAGGGTTATGTTGAGGGCTAGGGTTAGATATCCGTTTAGGGTTCGGATTGGACCTAGGGTTAGGGTTATGTTGAGGGCTAGGGATAGAGATCCGGTTAGGGTTTTGATTGGACCTAGGGTTAGGGTTATGTTGAGGGCTAGGTATACAGATCCGGTTAGGGTTCCGATTGGACCTAGGGTTAGGGTTATATTGAGGGCTAGGGTTAGAGATCCAGTTAGGGTTTTGATTGGACCTTGGGTTAGGGTTATGTTGAGGGCTAGGGTTAGAGATCCGGTTAGGGTTCCGATTGGACCTCCGGTTAGGGTTATGTTGAGTGCTAGGGTTAGAGATCCGGTTAGGGTTCCGATTGGACCTAGGGTTAGGGTTATGTTGAGGGCTAGGTATACAGATCCGGTTAGGGTTCCGATTGGACCTAGGGTTAGGGTTATGTTGAGGGCTAGGGTTAGAGATCCGGTTAGGGTTCCGATTGGACCTAGGGTTAGGGTTATGTTGAGGGCGAGGGGTAGAGTTCCTGTTAGGGTTCCGATTGTACCTAGGGTTAGGGTTATGTTGAGGGCTAGGGTTAGATATCCGTTTAGCGTTCCGATTGGACCTAGGTTTAGGCTTATGTTGAGGGCTAGGTTTAGATATCCGTTTAGGGTTCCGATCGGAACTAGGGTTAGGGTTATGTTGAGGGCTAGGGTTAGAGATCCGGCTAGGGTTCCGATTGGACCTAGGGTTAGGGTTATGTTGAGGGCGAGGGTTAGAGATCCGGTTAGGTTTCCAATTGGACCAAGGGTTAGGGTTATGTTGAGGGCTAGGGTTAGATATCCGTTTACTGTTCCGATTGGACCTAGGGTTAGGGTTATGTTGAGGGCTAGGTTTAGAGATCCGGTTAGGGTTCCGATTGGGCCCAGGGTTAGGGTTATGTTGAGGGCTAGGGTTAGAGACCAAGTTAGGGTTTTGATTGGACCTAGTGTTAGGGTTATGTTGAGGGCTAGGGTTAGAGATCCGGTTAGGGTTCCGATTGGACCTAGGGTTATGGTTATGTTGAGGGCTAGGGATAGAGATCCGGTTAGGGTTCTGATTGGACCTAGGGTTAGGGTTATGTTGAAGGCGAGGGGTAGAGTTCCTGTTAGGGTTCCGATTGTACCTAGGGTAAGGGTTATGTTGAGGGCTAGGGTTAGATATCCGTTTAGGGTTCCGATTAGACCTAGGGTTAGGGTTATATTGAGGGCGAGGGGTAGAGATCCGGTTAGGGTTCCGATTGGACCGAGGATTAGGGTTTTGTTGAGGGCGAGGGGTAGAGATCCGGTTAGGTTTCCGATAGGACCTAGGGTTAGGGTTATGTTGAGTTCTAGGTACGCAGATCCGGTTAGGGTTCCGATTGGACCTAGGGTTAGGGTTATGTTGAGGGCGAGTGGTCGAGAACCGGCTAGGGTTCCGATTGGACCTAGGGTTAGGGTTATGTTCAGGGCGAGGTGTAGAGATCCGGTTAGGGTTCCGATTGGACCTAGGATTAGGGTTATGTTGAGGGCGAGGGTTAAAGATCCGGTTAGGTTTCCGATTGGACCAACGGTTAGGGTTATGTTGAGGGCTAGGGTTAGATATCCGTTTACTGTTCCGATTGGACCTAGGGTTAGGGTTACGTTGAGGGCTAGGGTTAGAGATCCGGTTAGGGTTCCGATTGGACCTAGGGTTAGGGTTATATTGAGGGCTAGGGTTAGAGATCCAGTTAGGGTTTTGATTGGACCTAGGGTTAGGGTTATGTTGAGTGATAGGGTTAGAGATCCGGTTAGGGTTCCGATTGGACCTAGGGTTAGGGTTATGTTGAGGGCTAGGGTTAGAGATCCGGTTAGGGTTCCGATTGGACTTAGGGTTAGGGTTATGTTGAGGGCTAGGGTTAGATATCCGTTTAGGGTTCCGATTGGACCTAGGGTTAGGGTTATGTTGAGGGCTAGGGTTAGAGATCCGGTTAGGGTTCCGATTGGACCTAGGGTTATGGTTATGTTGAGGGCTAGGGATAGAGATCCGGTTAGGGTTCTGATTGGACCTAGGGTTAGGGTTATGTTGAAGGCGAGGGGTAGAGTTCCTGTTAGGGTTCCGATTGTACCTAGGGTAAGGGTTATGTTGAGGGCTAGTGTTAGATATCCGTTTAGGGTTCCGATTAGACCTAGGGTTAGGGTTATGTTGAGGGCGAGGGGTACAGATCCGGTTAGGGTTCCGATTGGACCGAGGGTTAGGGTTATGTTCCGGGCGAGGGGTAGAGATCCGGTTAGGGTTCCGATAGGACCTAGGGTTAGGGTTATGTTGAGTTCTAGGTACACAGATACGGTTAGGGTTCTGATTCTACCTAGGGTTAGGGTTATGTAGAGGGCGAGGCGTAGGGTTCCTGTTAGGGGTCCGATTGTACCTAGGGTTAGGGTTATGTTGAGGGCTAGGGTTAGATATCCGTTTAGGGTTCCGATTGGACCTAGGGTTAGGGTTATGTTGAGGGCTAGGATTAGATATCCGTTTAGGGTTCCGAGTGGACCTAGGGTTAGGGTTATGTTGAAGGCTAGGGTTAGAAATCCGGTTAGGGTTCCGATTGGACCTAGGGTTAGGGTTATGTTGAGGGCTAGGGTTAGATATCCGTTTAGGGTTAGGATTGGACCTAGGGTTAGGGTTATGTTGAGGGCTAGGGATAGAGATCCGGTTAGGGTTTTGATTGGACCTAGGGTTAGGGTTATGTTGAGGGCGAGGGTTAAAGATCCGGTTAGGTTTCCGATTGGACCAACGGTTAGGGTTATGTTGAAGGCTAGGGTTAGATATCCGTTTACTGTTCCGATTGGACCTAGGGTTAGGGTTACGTTGAGGGCTAGGGTTAGAGATCCGGTTAGGGTTCCGATTGGACCTAGGGTTAGGGTTATATTGAGGGCTAGGGTTAGAGATCCAGTTAGGGTTTTGATTGGACCTAGGGTTAGGGTTATGTTGAGTGATAGGGTTAGAGATCCGGTTAGGGTTCCGATTGGACCTAGGGTTAGGGTTATGTTGAGGGCTAGGGTTAGAGATCCGGTTAGGGTTCCGATTGGACTTAGGGTTAGGGTTATGTTGAGGGCTAGGGTTAGATATCCGTTTAGGGTTCCGATTGGACCTAGGGTTAGGGTTATGTTGAGGGCTAGGGTTAGAGATCCGGTTAGGGTTCCGATTGGACCTAGGGTTATGGTTATGTTGAGGGCTAGGGATAGAGATCCGGTTAGGGTTCTGATTGGACCTAGGGTTAGGGTTATGTTGAAGGCGAGGGGTAGAGTTCCTGTTAGGGTTCCGATTGTACCTAGGGTAAGGGTTATGTTGAGGGCTAGTGTTAGATATCCGTTTAGGGTTCCGATTAGACCTAGGGTTAGGGTTATGTTGAGGGCGAGGGGTACAGATCCGGTTAGGGTTCCGATTGGACCGAGGGTTAGGGTTATGTTCAGGGCGAGGGGTAGAGATCCGGTTAGGGTTCCGATAGGACCTAGGGTTAGGGTTATGTTGAGTTCTAGGTACACAGATACGGTTAGGGTTCCGATTCTACCTAGGGTTAGGGTTATGTAGAGGGCGAGGCGTAGGGTTCCTGTTAGGGGTCCGATTGTACCTAGGGTTAGGGTTATGTTGAGGGCTAGGGTTAGATATCCGTTTAGGGTTCCGATTGGACCTAGGGTTAGGATTATGTTGAGGGCTAGGATTAGATATCCGTTTAGGGTTCCGAGTGGACCTAGGGTTAGGGTTATGTTGAAGGCTAGGGTTAGAAATCCGGTTAGGGTTCCGATTGGACCTAGGGTTAGGGTTATGTTGAGGGCTAGGGTTAGATATCCGTTTAGGGTTCGGATTGGACCTAGGGTTAGGGTTATGTTGAGGGCTAGGGATAGAGATCCGGTTAGGGTTTTGATTGGACCTAGGGTTAGGGTTATGTTGAGGGCTAGGTATACAGATCCGGTTAGGGTTCCGATTGGACCTAGGGTTAGGGTTATATTGAGGGCTAGGGTTAGAGATCCAGTTAGGGTTTTGATTGGACCTTGGGTTAGGGTTATGTTGAGGGCTAGGGTTAGAGATCCGGTTAGGGTTCCGATTGGACCTCCGGTTAGGGTTATGTTGAGTGCTAGGGTTAGAGATCCGGTTAGGGTTCCGATTGGACCTAGGGTTAGGGTTATGTTGAGGGCTAGGTATACAGATCCGGTTAGGGTTCCGATTGGACCTAGGGTTAGGGTTATGTTGAGGGCTAGGGTTAGAGATCCGGTTAGGGTTCCGATTGGACCTAGGGTTAGGGTTATGTTGAGGGCTAGGGTTAGATATCCGTTTAGGGTTCGGATTGGACCTAGGGTTAGGGTTATGTTGAGGGCTAGGGATAGAGATCCGGTTAGGGTTTTGATTGGACCTAGGGTTAGGGTTATGTTGAGGGCTAGGTATACAGATCCGGTTAGGGTTCCGATTGGACCTAGGGTTAGGGTTATGTTGAGGGCGAGGGGTAGAGAACCGGCTAGGGTTCCGATTGGACCTAGGGTTAGGGTTATGTTGAGGGCGAGGTGTAGAGATCCGGTTAGGGTTCCGATTGGACCTAGGGTTAGGGTTATGTTGAGAGCTAGGGTTAGAGATCCGGTTAGCGTTCCGATTGGACCTAGGGTTAGGGTTATGTTGAGGGCTAGTGTTAGATATCCGGTTAGGGTTCCGTTAGGACCAAGTTTTAGGGTTATGTTGAGGGCGAGTGGTAGAGATCCGGTTAGGGTTCCGATTGGACCTCGGGTTAGGGTTATGTTGAGGGCGAGGGGTACAGATCCGGTTAGGGTTCCGATTGGACCTAGAGTTAGGGTTATGTTGCGGGCTGGGTTAGAGATCCTGTTAGGGTTCCGATTGAAACTAGGGTTATTGTTATGTAGAGGGCTAGGGTTAGATATCCGGTTAGGGTTCCGATTGGACCTAGGGTTAGGGTTATGTTGAGGGCTAGGGTTAGATATCCGTGTAGGGTTCCGATTGGACCTAGGGTTAGGGTTATGTTGAGGGCTAGGGTTAGATATCCGTTTAGGGTTACGATTGGACCTAGGGATATGATTATGTTGAGGGCTAGGGATAGAGATCCGGTTAGGGTTCAGATTGGACCTAGGGTTAGGGTTATGTTGAGGGCGAGGGGTAGAGTTCCTGTTAGGGTTCCGATTGTACCTAGGGTTAGGGTTATGTTGAGGGCTAGGGTTAGATATCCGTTTAGCGTTCCGATTGGACCTAGGGTTAGGCTTATGTTGAGGGCTAGGTTTAGATATCCGTTTAGGGTTCCGATCGGAACTAGGGTTAGGGTTATGTTGAGGGCTAGGGTTAGAGATCCGGCTAGGGTTCCGATTGGACCTAGGGTTAGGGTTATGTTGAGGGCGAGGGTTAGAGATCCGGTTAGGTTTCCAATTGGACCAAGGGTTAGGGTTATGTTGAGGGCTAGGGTTAGATATCCGTTTACTGTTCCGATTGGACCTAGGGTTAGGGTTATGTTGAGGGCTAGGTTTAGAGATCCGGTTAGGGTTCCGATTGGGCCCAGGGTTAGGGTTATGTTGAGGGCTAGGGTTAGAGACCAAGTTAGGGTTTTGATTGGACCTAGTGTTAGGGTTATGTTGAGGGCTACGGTTAGAGATCCGGTTAGGGTTCCGATTGGACCTAGGGTTATGGTTATGTTGAGGGTTAGGGATAGAGATCCGGTTAGGGTTCTGATTGGACCTAGGGTTAGGGTTATGTTGAAGGCGAGGGGTAGAGTTCCTGTTAGGGTTCCGATTGTACCTAGGGTAAGGGTTATGTTGAGGGCTAGGGTTAGATATCCGTTTAGGGTTCCGATTAGACCTAGGGTTAGGGTTATATTGAGGGCGAGGGGTAGAGATTCGGTTAGGGTTCCGATTGGACCGAGGATTAGGGTTTTGTTGAGGGCGAGGGGTAGAGATCCGGTTAGGTTTCCGATAGGACCTAGGGTTAGGGTTATGTTGAGTTCTAGGTACGCAGATCCGGTTAGGGTTCCGATTCGACCTAGGGTTAGGGTTATGTAGAGGGCGAGGCGTAGAGTTCCTGTTAGGGGTCCGATTGTACCTAGGGTTAGGGTTATGTTGAGGGCTAGGGTTAGATATCCGTTTAGGGTTCCGAGTGGACCTAGGTTTAGGGTTATGTTGAGGGCTAGGTATACAGATCCGGTTAGGGTTCCGATTGGACCTAGGGTTAGGGTTATGTTGAAGGCTAGAGTTAGAAATCCGGTTAGGGTTCCGATTGGACCTAGGGTTAGGGTTATGTTGAGGGCTAGGGTTAGATATCCGTTTAGGGTTCGGATTGGACCTAGGGTTAGGGTTATGTTGAGGGCTAGGATAGAGATCCGGTTAGGGTTTTGATTGGACCTAGGGTTAGGGTTATGTTGAGGGCTAGGTATACAGATCCGGTTAGGGTTCCGATTGGACCTAGGGTTAGGGTTATGTTGAGGGCGAGTGGTCGAGAACCGGCTAGGGTTCCGATTGGACCTAGGGTTAGGGTTATGTTCAGGGCGAGGTGTAGAGATCCGGTTAGGGTTCCGATTGGACCTAGGATTAGGGTTATGTTGAGGGCGAGGGTTAAAGATCCGGTTAGGTTTCCGATTGGACCAACGGTTAGGGTTATGTTGAGGGCTAGGGTTAGATATCCGTTTACTGTTCCGATTGGACCTAGGGTTAGGGTTACGTTGAGGGCTAGGGTTAGAGTTCCGGTTAGGGTTCCGATTGGACCTAGGGTTAGGGTTATATTGAGGGCTAGGGTTAGAGATCCAGTTAGGGTTTTGATTGGACCTAGGGTTAGGGTTATGTTGAGTGATAGGGTTAGAGATCCGGTTAGGGTTCCGATTGGACCTAGGGTTAGGGTTATGTTGAGGGCTAGGGTTAGAGATCCGGTTAGGGTTCCGATTGGACCTAGGGTTAGGGTTATGTTGAAGGCTAGGGTTAGAAATCCGGTTAGGGTTCCGATTGGACCTAGGGTTAGGGTTATGTTGAGGGCTAGAATTAGAGATCCGGTTAGGGTTCCGATTGGACCTAGGGTTAGGGTTATGTTGAGGGCTAGGGTTAGAGATCCGGTTAGGGTTCCGATTGGACCTAGGGTTAGCGTTATGTTGAGGGCTAGTGTTAGATATCCGGTTAGGGTTCCGTTTGGACCAAGTTTTAGGGTTATGTTGAGGGCGAGTTGTAGAGATCCGGTTAATGTTCCGATTGGACCTAGGGTTAGGGTTATGTTGAGGGCGAGGGGTAGAGATCCTGTTAGGGTTCCGATTGGACCTAGAGTTAGGGTTATGTTGCGGGCTGGGTTAGAGATCCTGTTAGGTTTCCGATTGAAACTAGGGTTAGTGTTATGTAGAGGGCTAGGGTTAGATATCCGGTTAGGGTTCCGATTGGACTTAGGGTTAGGGTTATGTTGAGGGCTAGGGTTAGATATCCGTTTAGGGTTCCGATTGGACCTAGGGTTAGGGTTATGTTGAGGGCTAGGGTTAGATATACGTTTAGGGTTCCGATTGGACCTAGGGTTATGATTATGTTGAGGGCTAGGGATAGAGATCCGGTTAGGGTTCTGATTGGACCTAGGGTTAGGGTTATGTTGAGGGCGAGGGGTAGAGTTCCTGTTAGGGTTCCGATGGTACCTATGGTTAGGGTTATGTTGAGGGCTAGGGTTAGATATCCGTTTAGGGTTCCGATTGGACCTAGGGTTAGGCTTATGTTGAGGGCTAGGGTTAGATATCCGTTTAGGGTTCCGATTGGAACTAGGGTTAGGGTTATGTTGAGGGCTAGGGTTAGAGATCCAGCTAGGGTTCCGATTGGACCTAGGTTTAGGGTTATGTTGAGGGCGAGGGTTAGAGATCCGGTTAGGTTTCCAATTGGAGCAAGGGTTAGGGTTATGTTGAGGGCTAGGGTTAGATATCCGTTTACTGTTCGGATTGGACCTAGGGTTAGGGTTATGTTGAGGGCTAGGGTTAGAGGTCCGGTTAGGGTTACGATTGGGCCTAGGGTTAGGGTTATGTTGACGGCTAGGGTTAGAGATCCAGTTAGGGTTTTGATTGGACCTAGTGTTAGGGTTATGTTGAGGGCTAGGGTTAGAGATCCGGTTAGGGTTCCGATTGGACCTAGGGTTATGGTTATGTTGAGGGCTAGGGATAGAGATCCGGTTAGGGTTCTGATTGGACCTAGGGTTAGGGTTATGTTGAAGGCGAGGGGTAGAGTTCCTGTTAGGGTTCCGATTGTACCTAGGGTAAGGGTTATGTTGAGGGCTATGGTTAGATATCCGTTTAGGGTTCCGATTAGACCTAGGGTTAGGGTTATGTTGAGGGCGAGGGGTACAGATCCGGTTAGGGTTCCGATTGGACCGAGGGTTAGGGTTATGTTCAGGGCGAGGGGTAGAGATCCGGTTAGGGTTCCGATAGGACCTAGGGTTAGGGTTATGTTGAGTTCTAGGTACACAGATCCCGTTAGGGTTCCGATTCTACCTAGGGTTAGGGTTATGTAGAGGGCGAGGCGTAGAGTTCCTGTTAGGGGTCCGATTGTACCTAGGGTTAGGGTTATGTTGAGGGCTAGGGTTAGATATCCGTTTAGGGTTCCGATTGGACCTAGGGTTAGGGTTATGTTGAGGGCTAGGATTAGATATCCGTTTAGGGTTCCGAGTGGACCTAGGGTTAGGGTTATGTTGAAGGCTAGGGTTAGAAATCCGGTTAGGGTTCCGATTGGACCTAGGGTTAGGGTTATGTTGAGGGCTAGGGTTAGATATCCGTTTAGGGTTCGGATTGGACCTAGGGTTAGGGTTATGTTGAGGGCTAGGGATAGAGATCCGGTTAGGGTTTTGATTGGACCTAGGGTTAGGGTTATGTTGAGGGCTAGGTATACAGATCCGGTTAGGGTTCCGATTGGACCTAGGGTTAGGGTTATATTGAGGGCTAGGGTTAGAGATCCAGTTAGGGTTTTGATTGGACCTAGGGTTAGGGTTATGTTGAGGGCTAGGGTTAGAGATCCGGTTAGGGTTCCGATTGGACCTAGGGTTAGGGTTATGTTGAGGGCTAGGTATACAGATCCGGTTAGGGTTCCGATTGGACCTAGGGTTAGGGTTATGTTGAGGGCTAGGGTTAGAGATCCTTTTAGGGTTCCGATTGGACCTAGGGTTAGGGTTATGTTGAGGGCTAGGGTTAGATATCCTTTTAGGGTTCGGATTGGACCTAGGGTTAGGGTTATGTTGAGGGCTAGGGATAGAGATCCGGTTAGGGTTTTGATTGGACCTAGGGTTAGGGTTATGTTGAGGGCTAGGTATACAGATCCGGTTAGGGTTCCGATTGGACCTAGGGTTAGGGTTATGTTGAGGGCGAGGGGTGGAGAACCGGCTAGGGTTCCGATTGGACCTAGGGTTAGGGTTATGTTGAGGGCGAGGTGTAGAGATCCGGTTAGGGTTCCGATTGGACCTAGGGTTAGGGTTATGTTGAGGGCTAGGGTTAGAGATCCAGTTAGGGTTTTGATTGGACCTAGGTTTAGGGTTATGTTGAGGGCTAGGGTTAGAGATCCGGTTAGGGTTCCAATTGGACCTCGGGTTAGGGTTATGTTGAGCGCTAGGGTTAGAGATCCGGTTAGGGTTCCGATTGGACCTAGGGTTTGGGTTATGTTGAGGGCTAGGGTTAGAGATATGGTTAGGGTTCCGATTGGACCTAGGGTTAGGGTTATGTTGAGGGCTAGGTATACAGATCCGGATAGGGTTCCGATTGGACCTAGGGTTAGGGTTATGTTGAGGGCTAGCGTTAGAGATCCGGTTAGGGTTCCGATTGAACCTAGGGTTAGGGTTATGTTGAGGGCGAGGGTTAGAGATCCGGTTAGGTTTCCAATTGGACCAAGGGTTAGGGTTATGTTGAGGGCTAGGGTTAGATATCCGTTTACTGTTCCGATTGGACCTAGGGTTAGGGTTATGTTGAGGGCTAGGTTTGGAGATCCGGTTAGGGTTCCGATTGGACCTAGGGTTAGGGTTATGTTGAGGGCTAGGGTTAGAGATCCAGTTAGGGTTCTGATTGGACCTAGGGTTAGGGTTATGTTGAAGGCGAGGGGTAGAGTTCCTGTTAGGGTTCCGATTGTACGTAGTGTAAAGGTTATGTTGAGGGCTAGGGTTAGATATCCGTTTAGGGTTCCGATTAGACCTAGGGTTAGGGTTATGTTGAGGGTTAGGGTTAGATAGTCGTTTAGGGTTCCGATTGGACCTAGGTTATGGCTATGTTTGGAGCTAGGGTTAGAGATCCGGTTAGGGTTCCGATTGGACCTAGGGTTAGGGTTATGTTGAGAGCTAGGGTTAGAGATCCGGTTAGGGTTCCGATTGGACCTAGGGTTAGGATTATGTTGAGGGCTAGTGTTAGATATCCGGTTAGGGTTCCGATTGGACCAAGGTTTAGGGTTATGTTGAGGGCGAGGGGTAGAGTTCCTGTTAGAGTTCCGATTGTACCTAGGGTAAGGGTTATGTTGAGGGCTAGGGTTAGATATCCGTTTAGGGTTCCGATTAGACCTAGGGTTAGGGTTATGTTGAGGGCTAGGTATAGAGATCCGGTTAGGGTTCTGATTGGACCTAGGGTTTGGGTTATGTTGAGGGCGAGGGGTAGAGTTCCTGTTAGGGTTCCGATTGTACCTAGGGTAAGGGTTATGTTGAGGGCTAGGGTTAGATATCCGTTTAGGGTTCCGATTAGACCTAGGGTTAGGGTTATGTTGAGGGCTAGGGTTAGATATCCGTTTAGGGTTCCGATTAGACCTAGGGTTAGGGTTAAGTTGAGGGCTAGGGTTAGATATCCGTTTAGGGTTCCGATTGGACCTAGGGTTAGGGTTATGTTGAGGGCTAGGGTTAGAGATCCGGTTAGGGTTCCGATTGGACCTACGGTTAGTGTTATGTTGAGGGCGATGGTTAGAGATCTGGTAGGGTTCCGATTGGAACTACGGTTAGGGTTATGTTGAGGGCGAGGGGTAGAGTTCCTGTTAGGGTTACAATTGTACCTAGGGTAAGGGTTATGTTGAGGGCTAGGGTTAGATATCCGTTTAGGGTTCCGATTAGACCTAGGGTTAGGGTTATGTTGAGGGCTAGGGTTAGATATCCGTTTAGGGTTCCGATTAGACCTAGGGTTAGGGTTATGTTGAGGGCTAGGGTTAGATATCCGTTTAGGGTTCCGATTGGACCTAGGGTTAGGGTTAGGTTGAGGGCTAGGGTTAGAGATCCGGTTAGGGTTCCGATTGGACCTAGGGTTAGGGTTATGTTGAGGGCGATGGTTAGAGATCTGGTTAGGGTTCCGATTGGACCTAGGGTTAGGCTTATGTTGAGGGCGAGGTGTAGAGAACCGGCTAGGATTCCGTTTGGACTTAGGGTTAGGGTTATGTTGAGGGCGAGGTGTAGAGATCCGGTTAGGCTTCCGATTGGACCTAGGATTAGGGTTCTGTTGAGGGCGAGGGTTAGAGATCTGGTTAGGTTTCCGATTGGACCAAGGGTTAGGGTTATGTTGAGGGCTAGGGTTAGATATCCGTTTACTGTTCCGATTGGTCCTAGGGTTAGGGTTATGTTGAGGGCTAGGGTTAGAGATCCGGTTAGGGTTCCGATTGGACCTAGGGTTAGGGTTATGTTGAGGGCTAGTGTTAGAGATCCAGTTAGGGTTTTGATTGGACCTAGGGTTAGGGTTATGTTGAGGGCTAGGGTTAGAGATCCGGTTAGGGTTCCGATTGGACCTCGGGTTAGGGTTATGTTGAGCGCTAGGGTTAGAGATCCGGTTAGGGTTCCGATTGGACCTAGGGTTTGGGTTATGTTGAGGGCTAGGGATAGAGATATGGTTAGGGTTCCGATTGGACCTAGGGTTAGGGTTATGTTGAGGGCTAGGTATACAGATCCAGATAGGGTTCCGATTGGACCTAGGGTTAGGGTTATGTTCAGGGCTAGCGTTAGAGATCCGGTTAGGGTTCCGATTGAACCTAGGGTTAGGGTTATGTTGAGGTCTAGGTACACAGATCCGGTTAGGGTTCCGATTGGACCTAGGGTTAGGGTTATGTTGAAGGCTAGGGTAAGAAATCCGGTTAGGGTTCCGATTGGACCTAGGGTTAGGGTCATGTTGAGGGCTAGGGTTAGATATTCGTTTAATGTTCCGATTGGACCTAGGGTTAGGGTTATGTTGAGGGCTAGGGGTAGAGTTCCTGTTAGGGTTCCGATTGTACCTAGGGTAAGGGTTATGTTGAGGGCTAGGGTTAGATATCCGTTTAGGGTACCGATTGGACGTAGGGTTAGGGTTATGTTGAGGGCTAGGGTTAGATATCCGTTTAGGGTTCCGATTGGACCTAGGGTTAGGGGTATGTTGAGGGCTAGGGTTAGAGATCCGGTTAGGGTTCCGATTGGACCTAGGGTTACGGTTATGTTGAGGGCGAGGATTAGAGATCTGGTTAGGGTTCCGATTGGACCTAGGGTTAGGGTTATGTTGAGGGCGAGGTGTAGAGATCCGGTTATGGTTCCGATTGGACCTAGGATTAGGGTTTTGTTGAGGTCGAGGGTTAGAGATCCGGTTAGATTTCCAATTGGACCAAGGGTTAGGGTTATGTTGAGGGCTAGGGTTAGAGATCCGGTTAGGGTTCCGATTGGACCTAGGGTTAGGGTTATCTTGAGGGCTAGGGTTAGAGTTCCGGTTAGGGTTCCGATTGGACCTAGGGTTATGGTTATGTTGAGGGCTAGGGATAGAGATCCGGTTAGGGTTCTGATTGGACCTAGGGTTAGGGTTATGTTGAAGGCGAGGGGTAGAGTTCCTGTTAGGGTTCCGATTGTACCTAGGGTAAGGGTTATGTTGAGCGTTAGGGTTAGATATCCATTTAGGGTTCCGATTAGACCTAGGGTTAGGGTTATGTTGAGGGTTAGGGTTAGATATTCGTTTAGGGTTCCGATTGGACCTAGGTTATGGCTATGTTGAGGGCTAGGGTTAGAGATCCGGTTAGGGTTCCGATTGGACCTAGGGTTAGGGTTATGTTGAGGGCTAGTGTTAGAGATCCGGTTAGGGTTCCGATTGGACAAAAGTTTAGGGTTATGTTGAGGGCGAGGGGTAGATATCCGGTTAGGGTTCCGATTGGACCTAGGGTGAGGGTTATGTTGCGGGCTAGGGTTAGATATTCGTTTAGGGTTCCGATTGGACCTAGGGTTATGGTTATGTTGAGGGCTAGGGATAGAGATCCGGTTAGGGTTCTGATTGGACCTAGGGTTAGGGTTATGTTGAGGGCCAGGGGTAGAGTTCCTGTTAGGTTTACGATTGTACCTAGGGTAAGGGTTATGTTGAGGGCTAGGGTTACATATCCGTTTAGGGTTCCGATTAGACCTAGGGTTAGGGTTATGTTGAGGGCTAGGGTTAGATATCCGTTTAGGGATTCCGATTAGACCTAGGGTTAGGGTTATGTTGAGGGCTAGGGTTAGATATCCGTTTAGGGTTCCGATTGGACCTAGGGTTAGGGTTAGTTTGAGGGCTATGGTTAGAGATCCGGTTAGGGTTCCGATTGGACCTAGGGTTAGGGTTATGTTGAGGGCGATGGTTAGAGATCTGGTTAGGGTTCCGATTGGACCTAGGGTTAGGGTTATGTTGAGGGCGAGGTGTAGAGAACCGGCTAGGATTCCGTTTGGACTTAGGGTTAGGGTTATGTTGAGGGCGAGGTGTAGAGATCCGGTTAGGCTTCCGATTCGACCTAGGATTAGGGTTCTGTTGTGGGCGAGGGTTAGAGATCTGGTTAGGTTTCCGATTGGACCAAGGGTTAGGGTTATGTTGAGGGCTAGGGTTAGATATCCGTTTACTGTTCCGATTGGTCCTAGGGTTAGGATTATGTTGAGGGCTAGGGTTAGAGATCCGGTTAGGGTTCCGATTGGACCTAGGGTTAGGGTTATGTTGAGGGCTACGTATACAGATCCGGATAGGGTTCCGATTGGACCTAGGGTTAGGGTTATGTTGAGGGCTAGCGTTAGAGATCCGGTTAGGGTTCCGATTGAACCTAGGGTTAGGGTTATGTTGAGGGCTAGGGTTAGAGATCTGGTTAGGGTTCCGATTGGAGCTAGGGTTAGGGTTATGTTGAGGGCTAGGTTTAGAGAGCCGGTTAGGGTTCCGATTGGACCTAGGTTAGGGTTATGTTGAGGGCTAGGGATATAGATCTTGTTAGGGTTCCGATTGGACCTAGGGTTAGGGTTATGTTGAGGGCGAGGGGTAGAGATCCTGTTAGGGTTCCGATTGGACCTAGGGTTAGGGTTATGTTGAGGGCGAGGGTTAGAGATCCGGTTAGGTTTCCAATTGGACCAAGGGTTAGGGTTATGTTGAGGGCTAGGGTTAGATATCCGTTTACTGTTCCGATTGGACCTAGGGTTAGGGTTATGTTGAGGGCTAGGTTTAGAGATCCGGTTAGGGTTCCGATTGGACCTAGGGTTAGGGTTATGTTGAGGGCTAGGGTTAGAGATCCAGTTAGGGTTTTGATTGGACCTAGGGTTAGGGTTATGTTGAGGGCTAGGGTTAGAGATCCGGTTAGGGTTCCGATTGGACCAAGGGTTATGGTTATGTTGAGGGCTAGGGATAGAGATCCGGTTAGGGTTCTGATTGGACCTAGGGTTAGGGTTATGTTGAAGGCGAGGGGTAGAGTTCCTGTTAGGGTTCCGATTGTACCTAGGGTAAGGGTTATGTTGAGGGCTAGGGTTAGATATCCGTTTAGGGTTCCGATTAGACCTAGGGTTAGGGTTATGTTGAGGGTTAGGGTTAGATATTCGTTTAGGGTTCCGATTGGACCTAGGTTATGGCTATGTTGAGGGCTAGGGTTAGAGATCCGGTTAGGGTTCCGATTGGACCTAGGGTTAGGGTTATGTTGAGGGCTAGGGTTAGAGATCCGGTTAGGGTTCCGATTGGACAAAAGTTTAGGGTTATGTTGAGGGCGAGGGGTAGATATCCGGTTAGGGTTCCGATTGGACCTAGGGTGAGGGTTATGTTGCGGGCTAGGGTTAGATATTCGTTTAGGGTTCCGATTGGACCTAGGGTTATGGTTATGTTGAGGGCTAGGGATAGAGATCCGGTTAGGGTTCTGATTGGACCTAGGGTTAGGGTTATGTTGAGGGCCAGGGGTAGAGTTCCTGTTAGGTTTACGATTGTACCTAGGGTAAGGGTTATGTTGAGGGCTAGGGTTACATATCCGTTTAGGGTTCCGATTAGACCTAGGGTTAGGGTTATGTTGAGGGCTAGGGTTAGATATCCGTTTAGGGATTCCGATTAGACCTAGGGTTAGGGTTATGTTGAGGGCTAGGGTTAGATATCCGTTTAGGGTTCCGATTGGACCTAGGGTTAGGGTTAGTTTGAGGGCTATGGTTAGAGATCCGGTTAGGGTTCCGATTGGACCTAGGGTTAGGGTTATGTTGAGGGCGATGGTTAGAGATCTGGTTAGGGTTCCGATTGGACCTAGGGTTAGGGTTATGTTGAGGGCGAGGTGTAGAGAACCGGCTAGGATTCCGTTTGGACTTAGGGTTAGGGTTATGTTGAGGGCGAGGTGTAGAGATCCGGTTAGGCTTCCGATTCGACCTAGGATTAGGGTTCTGTTGTGGGCGAGGGTTAGAGATCTGGTTAGGTTTCCGATTGGACCAAGGGTTAGGGTTATGTTGAGGGCTAGGGTTAGATATCCGTTTACTGTTCCGATTGGTCCTAGGGTTAGGATTATGTTGAGGGCTAGGGTTAGAGATCCGGTTAGGGTTCCGATTGGACCTAGGGTTAGGGTTATGTTGAGGGCTACGTATACAGATCCGGATAGGGTTCCGATTGGACCTAGGGTTAGGGTTATGTTGAGGGCTAGCGTTAGAGATCCGGTTAGGGTTCCGATTGAACCTAGGGTTAGGGTTATGTTGAGGGCTAGGGTTAGAGATCTGGTTAGGGTTCCGATTGGAGCTAGGGTTAGGGTTATGTTGAGGGCTAGGTTTAGAGAGCCGGTTAGGGTTCCGATTGGACCTAGGTTAGGGTTATGTTGAGGGCTAGGGATATAGATCTTGTTAGGGTTCCGATTGGACCTAGGGTTAGGGTTATGTTGAGGGCGAGGGGTAGAGATCCTGTTAGGGTTCCGATTGGACCTAGGGTTAGGGTTATGTTGAGGGCGAGGGTTAGAGATCCGGTTAGGTTTCCAATTGGACCAAGGGTTAGGGTTATGTTGAGGGCTAGGGTTAGATATCCGTTTACTGTTCCGATTGGACCTAGGGTTAGGGTTATGTTGAGGGCTAGGTTTAGAGATCCGGTTAGGGTTCCGATTGGACCTAGGGTTAGGGTTATGTTGAGGGCTAGGGTTAGAGATCCAGTTAGGGTTTTGATTGGACCTAGGGTTAGGGTTATGTTGAGGGCTAGGGTTAGAGATCCGGTTAGGGTTCCGATTGGACCAAGGGTTATGGTTATGTTGAGGGCTAGGGATAGAGATCCGGTTAGGGTTCTGATTGGACCTAGGGTTAGGGTTATGTTGAAGGCGAGGGGTAGAGTTCCTGTTAGGGTTCCGATTGTACCTAGGGTAAGGGTTATGTTGAGGGCTAGGGTTAGATATCCGTTTAGGGTTCCGATTAGACCTAGGGTTAGGGTTATGTTGAGGGTTAGGGTTAGATATTCGTTTAGGGTTCCGATTGGACCTAGGTTATGGCTATGTTGAGGGCTAGGGTTAGAGATCCGGTTAGGGTTCCGATTGGACCTAGGGTTAGGGTTATGTTGAGACCTAGGGTTAGAGATCCGGTTAGGGTTCCGATTGGACCTAGGGTTAGGGTTATGTTGAGGGCTAGTGTTAGATATCCGATTAGGGTTCCGATTGGACCAAGGTTTAGGGTTATGTTGAGGGCGAGGGGTATAGATCCGGTTAGGGTTCCGATTGGACCTAGGGTTAGGGTTATGTTGCGGGCTGGGTTAGAGATCCTGTTAGGGTTCCGAGTGGAACTAGGGTTAGGGTTATGTAGAGGGCTAGGGTTAGATATCCGGTTAGGGTTCCGATTGGACCTAGGGTTAGGGTTATGTTGAGTTCTAGGTACACAGATACGGTTAGGGTTCCGATTCTACCTAGGGTTAGGGTTATGTAGAGGGCGAGGCGTAGAGTTCCTGTTAGGGGTCCGATTGTACCTAGGGTTAGGGTTATGTTGAGGGCTAGGGTTAGATATCCGTTTAGGGTTCCGATTGGACCTAGGGTTACGGTTATGTTGAGGGCTAGGATTAGATATCCGTTTAGGGTTCCGAGTGGACCTAGGGTTAGGGTTATGTTGAAGGCTAGGGTTAGAAATCCGGTTAGGGTTCCGATTGGACCTAGGGTTAGGGTTATGTTGAGGGCGAGGGTTAGAGATCCGGTTAGGTTTCCAATTGGACCAAGGGTTAGGGTTATGTTGAGGGCTAGGGTTAGATATCCGTTTACTGTTCCGATTGGACCTAGGGTTAGGGTTATGTTGAGGGCTAGGTTTAGAGATCCGGTTAGGGTTCCGATTGGACCTAGGGTTAGGGTTATGTTGAGGGCTAGGGTTAGAGATCCAGTTAGGGTTTTGATTGGACCTAGGGTTAGGGTTATGTTGAGGGCTAGGGTTAGAGATCCGGTTAGGGTTCCGATTGGACCAAGGGTTATGGTTATGTTGAGGGCTAGGGATAGAGATCCGGTTAGGGTTCTGATTGGACCTAGGGTTAGGGTTATGTTGAAGGCGAGGGGTAGAGTTCCTGTTAGGGTTCCGATTGTACCTAGGGTAAGGGTTATGTTGAGGGCTAGGGTTAGATATCCGTTTAGGGTTCCGATTAGACCTAGGGTTAGGGTTATGTTGAGGGTTAGGGTTAGATATTCGTTTAGGGTTCCGATTGGACCTAGGTTATGGCTATGTTGAGGGCTAGGGTTAGAGATCCGGTTAGGGTTCCGATTGGACCTAGGGTTAGGGTTATGTTGAGACCTAGGGTTAGAGATCCGGTTAGGGTTCCGATTGGACCTAGGGTTAGGGTTATGTTGAGGGCTAGTGTTAGATATCCGATTAGGGTTCCGATTGGACCAAGGTTTAGGGTTATGTTGAGGGCGAGGGGTATAGATCCGGTTAGGGTTCCGATTGGACCTAGGGTTAGGGTTATGTTGCGGGCTGGGTTAGAGATCCTGTTAGGGTTCCGAGTGGAACTAGGGTTAGGGTTATGTAGAGGGCTAGGGTTAGATATCCGGTTAGGGTTCCGATTGGACCTAGGGTTAGGGTTATGTTGAGTTCTAGGTACACAGATACGGTTAGGGTTCCGATTCTACCTAGGGTTAGGGTTATGTAGAGGGCGAGGCGTAGAGTTCCTGTTAGGGGTCCGATTGTACCTAGGGTTAGGGTTATGTTGAGGGCTAGGGTTAGATATCCGTTTAGGGTTCCGATTGGACCTAGGGTTACGGTTATGTTGAGGGCTAGGATTAGATATCCGTTTAGGGTTCCGAGTGGACCTAGGGTTAGGGTTATGTTGAAGGCTAGGGTTAGAAATCCGGTTAGGGTTCCGATTGGACCTAGGGTTAGGGTTATGTTGAGGGCTAGGGTTAGATATCCGTTTAGGGTTCGGATTGGACCTAGGGTTAGGGTTATGTTGAGGGCTAGGGATAGAGATCCGGTTAGGGTTTTGATTGGACCTAGGGTTAGGGTTATGTTGAGGGCTAGGTATACAGATCCGGTTAGGGTTCCGATTGGACCTAGGGTTAGGGTTATATTGAGGGCTAGGGTTAGAGATCCAGTTAGGGTTTTGATTGGACCTAGGGTTAGGGTTATGTTGAGGGCTAGGGTTAGATATCCGTTTAGGGTTCCGATTAGACCTAGGGTTAGGGTTATATTGAGGGCGAGGGGTAGAGATCCGGTTAGGGTTCCGATTGGACCGAGGATTAGGGTTTTGTTGAGGGCGAGGGGTAGAGATCCGGTTAGGTTTCCGATAGGACCTAGGGTTAGGGTTATGTTGAGTTCTAGGTACGCAGATCCGGTTAGGGTTCCGATTCGACCTAGGGTTAGGGTTATGTAGAGGGCGAGGCGTAGAGTTCCTGTTAGGGGTCCGATTGTACCTAGGGTTAGGGTTATGTTGAGGGCTAGGGTTAGATATCCGTTTAGGGTTCCGAGTGGACCTAGGTTTAGGGTTATGTTGAGGGCTAGGTATACAGATCCGGTTAGGGTTCCGATTGGACCTAGGGTTAGCGTTATGTTGAAGGCTAGGGTTAGAAATCCGGTTAGGGTTCCGATTGGACCTAGGGTTAGGGTTATGTTGAGGGCTAGGGTTAGAGATCCGGTTAGGGTTCCGATTGGACCTAGGGTTAGGGTTATGTTGAGGGCTAGGGTTAGAGATCCGGTTAGGGTTCCGATTGGACCTAGGGTTAGGGTTATGTTGAGGGCTAGTGTTAGATATCCGGTTAGGGTTCCGTTTGGACCAAGTTTTAGGGTTATGTTGAGGGCGAGTTGTAGAGATCCGGTTAGGGTTCCGATTGGACCTACGGTTAGGGTTATGTTGAGGGCGAGGGGTAGAGATCCTGTTAGGGTTCCGATTGGACCTAGAGTTAGGGTTATGTTGCGGGCTGGGTTAGAGATCCTGTTAGGGTTCCGATTGAAACTAGGGTTAGTGTTATGTAGAGGGCTAGGGTTAGATATCCGGTTAGGGTTCCGATTGGACTTAGGGTTAGGGTTATGTTGAGGGCTAGGGTTAGATATCCGTTTAGGGTTCCGATTGGTCCTAGGGTTAGGGTTATGTTGAGGGCTAGGGTTAGAGATCCGGTTAGGGTTCCGATTGGACCTAGGGTTATGGTTATGTTGAGGGCTAGGGATAGAGATCCGGTTAGGGTTCTGATTGGACCTAGGGTTAGGGTTACGTTGAAGGCGAGGGGTAGAGTTCCTGTTAGGGTTCCGATTGTACCTAGGGTAAGGGTTATGTTGAGGGCTAGTGTTAGATATCCGTTTAGGGTTCCGATTAGACCTAGGGTTAGGGTTATGTTGAGGGCGATGGGTACAGATCCGGTTAGGGTTCCGATTGGACCTAGGTTAGGGTTATGTTGAGGGCTAGGGATATAGATCTTGTTAGGGTTCCGATTGGACCTAGGGTTAGGGTTATGTTGAGGGCGAGGGGTAGAGATCCTGTTAGGGTTCCGATTGGACCTAGGGTTAGGGTTATGTTGAGGGCGAGGGTTAGAGATCCGGTTAGGTTTCCAATTGGACCAAGGGTTAGGGTTATGTTGAGGGCTAGGGTTAGATATCCGTTTACTGTTCCGATTGGACCTAGGGTTAGGGTTATGTTGAGGGCTAGGTTTAGAGATCCGGTTAGGGTTCCGATTGGACCTAGGGTTAGGGTTATGTTGAGGGCTAGGGTTAGAGATCCAGTTAGGGTTTTGATTGGACCTAGGGTTAGGGTTATGTTGAGGGCTAGGGTTAGAGATCCGGTTAGGGTTCCGATTGGACCAAGGGTTATGGTTATGTTGAGGGCTAGGGATAGAGATCCGGTTAGGGTTCTGATTGGACCTAGGGTTAGGGTTATGTTGAAGGCGAGGGGTAGAGTTCCTGTTAGGGTTCCGATTGTACCTAGGGTAAGGGTTATGTTGAGGGCTAGGGTTAGATATCCGTTTAGGGTTCCGATTAGACCTAGGGTTAGGGTTATGTTGAGGGTTAGGGTTAGATATTCGTTTAGGGTTCCGATTGGACCTAGGTTATGGCTATGTTGAGGGCTAGGGTTAGAGATCCGGTTAGGGTTCCGATTGGACCTAGGGTTAGGGTTATGTTGAGACCTAGGGTTAGAGATCCGGTTAGGGTTCCGATTGGACCTAGGGTTAGGGTTATGTTGAGGGCTAGTGTTAGATATCCGATTAGGGTTCCGATTGGACCAAGGTTTAGGGTTATGTTGAGGGCGAGGGGTATAGATCCGGTTAGGGTTCCGATTGGACCTAGGGTTAGGGTTATGTTGCGGGCTGGGTTAGAGATCCTGTTAGGGTTCCGAGTGGAACTAGGGTTAGGGTTATGTAGAGGGCTAGGGTTAGATATCCGGTTAGGGTTCCGATTGGACCTAGGGTTAGGGTTATGTTGAGTTCTAGGTACACAGATACGGTTAGGGTTCCGATTCTACCTAGGGTTAGGGTTATGTAGAGGGCGAGGCGTAGAGTTCCTGTTAGGGGTCCGATTGTACCTAGGGTTAGGGTTATGTTGAGGGCTAGGGTTAGATATCCGTTTAGGGTTCCGATTGGACCTAGGGTTACGGTTATGTTGAGGGCTAGGATTAGATATCCGTTTAGGGTTCCGAGTGGACCTAGGGTTAGGGTTATGTTGAAGGCTAGGGTTAGAAATCCGGTTAGGGTTCCGATTGGACCTAGGGTTAGGGTTATGTTGAGGGCTAGGGTTAGATATCCGTTTAGGGTTCGGATTGGACCTAGGGTTAGGGTTATGTTGAGGGCTAGGGATAGAGATCCGGTTAGGGTTTTGATTGGACCTAGGGTTAGGGTTATGTTGAGGGCTAGGTATACAGATCCGGTTAGGGTTCCGATTGGACCTAGGGTTAGGGTTATATTGAGGGCTAGGGTTAGAGATCCAGTTAGGGTTTTGATTGGACCTAGGGTTAGGGTTATGTTGAGGGCTAGGGTTAGATATCCGTTTAGGGTTCCGATTAGACCTAGGGTTAGGGTTATATTGAGGGCGAGGGGTAGAGATCCGGTTAGGGTTCCGATTGGACCGAGGATTAGGGTTTTGTTGAGGGCGAGGGGTAGAGATCCGGTTAGGTTTCCGATAGGACCTAGGGTTAGGGTTATGTTGAGTTCTAGGTACGCAGATCCGGTTAGGGTTCCGATTCGACCTAGGGTTAGGGTTATGTAGAGGGCGAGGCGTAGAGTTCCTGTTAGGGGTCCGATTGTACCTAGGGTTAGGGTTATGTTGAGGGCTAGGGTTAGATATCCGTTTAGGGTTCCGAGTGGACCTAGGTTTAGGGTTATGTTGAGGGCTAGGTATACAGATCCGGTTAGGGTTCCGATTGGACCTAGGGTTAGCGTTATGTTGAAGGCTAGGGTTAGAAATCCGGTTAGGGTTCCGATTGGACCTAGGGTTAGGGTTATGTTGAGGGCTAGGGTTAGAGATCCGGTTAGGGTTCCGATTGGACCTAGGGTTAGGGTTATGTTGAGGGCTAGGGTTAGAGATCCGGTTAGGGTTCCGATTGGACCTAGGGTTAGGGTTATGTTGAGGGCTAGTGTTAGATATCCGGTTAGGGTTCCGTTTGGACCAAGTTTTAGGGTTATGTTGAGGGCGAGTTGTAGAGATCCGGTTAGGGTTCCGATTGGACCTACGGTTAGGGTTATGTTGAGGGCGAGGGGTAGAGATCCTGTTAGGGTTCCGATTGGACCTAGAGTTAGGGTTATGTTGCGGGCTGGGTTAGAGATCCTGTTAGGGTTCCGATTGAAACTAGGGTTAGTGTTATGTAGAGGGCTAGGGTTAGATATCCGGTTAGGGTTCCGATTGGACTTAGGGTTAGGGTTATGTTGAGGGCTAGGGTTAGATATCCGTTTAGGGTTCCGATTGGACCTAGGGTTAGGGTTATGTTGAGGGCTAGGGTTAGAGATCCGGTTAGGGTTCCGATTGGACCTAGGGTTATGGTTATGTTGAGGGCTAGGGATAGAGATCCGGTTAGGGTTCTGATTGGACCTAGGGTTAGGGTTACGTTGAAGGCGAGGGGTAGAGTTCCTGTTAGGGTTCCGATTGTACCTAGGGTAAGGGTTATGTTGAGGGCTAGTGTTAGATATCCGTTTAGGGTTCCGATTAGACCTAGGGTTAGGGTTATGTTGAGGGCGATGGGTACAGATCCGGTTAGGGTTCCGATTGGACCGAGGGTTAGGGTTATGTTCAGGGCGAGGGGTAGAGATCCGGTTAGGGTTCCGATAGGACCTAGGGTTAGGGTTATGTTGAGTTCTAGGTACACAGATACGGTTAGGGTTCCGATTCTACCTAGGGTTAGGGTTATGTAGAGGGCGAGGCGTAGGGTTCCTGTTAGGGGTCCGATTGTACCTAGGGTTAGGGTTATGTTGAGGGCTAGGGTTAGATATCCGTTTAGGGTTCCGATTGGACCTAGGGTTAGGGTTATGTTGAGGGCTAGGATTAGATATCCGTTTAGGGTTCCGAGTGGACCTAGGGTTAGGGTTATGTTGAAGGCTAGGGTTAGAAATCCGGTTAGGGTTCCGATTGGACCTAGGGTTAGGGTTATGTTGAGGGCTAGGGTTAGATATCCGTTTAGGGTTCGGATTGGACCTAGGGTTAGGGTTATGTTGAGGGCTAGGAATAGAGATCCGGTTAGGGTTTTGATTGGACCTAGGGTTAGGGTTATGTTGAGGGCTAGGTACACAGATCCGGTTAGGGTTCCGATTGGACCTAGGGTTAGGGTTATATTGAGGGCTAGGGTTAGAGATCCAGTTAGGGTTTTGATTGGACCTAGGGTTAGGGTTATGTTGAGGGCTAGGGTTAGAGATCCGGTTAGGGTTCCGATTGGACCTCCGGTTAGGGTTATGTTGAGTGCTAGGGTTAGAGATCCGGTTACGGTTCCGATTGGACCTAGGGTTAGGGTTATGTTGAGGGCTAGGTATACAGATCCGGTTAGGGTTCCGATTGGACCTAGGGTTAGGGTTATGTTGAGGGCTAGGGTTAGAGATCCGGTTAGGGTTCCGATTGGACCTAGGGTTAGGGTTATGTTGAGGGCTAGGGTTAGATATCCGTTTAGGGTTCGGATTGGACCTAGGGTTAGGGTTATGTTGAGGGCTAGGGATAGAGATCCGGTTAGGGTTTTGATTGGACCTAGGGTTAGGGTTATGTTGAGGGCTAGGTATACAGATCCGGTTAGGGTTCCGATTGGACCTAGGGTTAGGGTTATGTTGAGGGCGAGGGGTAGAGAACCGGCTAGGGTTCCGATTGGACCTAGGGTTAGGGTTATGTTGAGGGCGAGGTGTAGAGATCCGGTTAGGGTTCCGATTGGACCTAGGGTTAGGGTTATGTTGAGAGCTAGGGTTAGAGATCCGGTTAGCGTTCCGATTGGACCTAGGGTTAGGGTTATGTTGAGGGCTAGTGTTAGATATCCGGTTAGGGTTCCGTTAGGACCAAGTTTTAGGGTTATGTTGAGGGCGAGTGGTAGAGATCCGGTTAGGGTTCCGATTGGACCTCGGGTTAGGGTTATGTTGAGGGCGAGGGGTACAGATCCGGTTAGGGTTCCGATTGGACCTAGAGTTAGGGTTATGTTGCGGGCTGGGTTAGAGATCCTGTTAGGGTTCCGATTGAAACTCGGGTTATTGTTATGTAGAGGGCTAGGGTTAGATATCCGGTTAGGGTTCCGATTGGACCTAGGGTTAGGGTTATGTTGAGGGCTAGGGTTAGATATCCGTGTAGGGTTCCGATTGTACCTAGGGTTAGGGTTATGTTGAGGGCTAGGGTTAGATATCCGTTTAGCGTTCCGATTGGACCTAGGGTTAGGCTTATGTTGAGGGCTAGGTTTAGATATCCGTTTAGGGTTCCGATCGGAACTAGGGTTAGGGTTATGTTGAGGGCTAGGGTTAGAGATCCGGCTAGGGTTCCGATTGGACCTAGGGTTAGGGATATGTTGAGGGCGAGGGTTAGAGATCCGGTTAGGTTTCCAATTGGACCAAGGGTTAGGGTTATGTTGAGGGCTAGGGTTAGATATCCGTTTACTGTTCCGATTGGACCTAGGGTTAGGGTTATGTTGAGGGCTAGGTTTAGAGATCCGGTTAGGGTTCCGATTGGGCCCAGGGTTAGGGTTATGTTGAGGGCTAGGGTTAGAGACCAAGTTAGGGTTTTGATTGGACCTAGTGTTAGGGTTATGTTGAGGGCTAGGGTTAGAGATCCGGTTAGGGTTCCGATTGGACCTAGGGTTATGGTTATGTTGAGGGCTAGGGATAGAGATCCGGTTAGGGTTCTGATTGGACCTAGGGTTAGGGTTATGTTGAAGGCGAGGGGTAGAGTTCCTGTTAGGGTTCCGATTGTACCTAGGGTAAGGGTTATGTTGAGGGCTAGGGTTAGATATCCGTTTAGGGTTCCGATTAGACCTAGGGTTAGGGTTATATTGAGGGCGAGGGGTAGAGATCCGGTTAGGGTTCCGATTGGACCGAGGATTAGGGTTTTGTTGAGGGCGAGGGGTAGAGATCCGGTTAGGTTTCCGATAGGACCTAGGGTTAGGGTTATGTTGAGTTCTAGGTACGCAGATCCGGTTAGGGTTCCGATTCGACCTAGGGTTAGGGTTATGTAGAGGGCGAGGCGTAGAGTTCCTGTTAGGGGTCCGATTGTACCTAGGGTTAGGGTTATGTTGAGGGCTAGGGTTAGATATCCGTTTAGGGTTCCGAGTGGATCTAGGTTTAGGGTTATGTTGAGGGCTAGGTATACAGATCCGGTTAGGGTTCCGATTGGACCTAGGGTTAGGGTTATGTTGAAGGCTAGAGTTAGAAATCCGGTTAGGGTTCCGATTGGACCTAGGGTTAGGGTTATGTTGAGGGCTAGGGTTAGATATCCGTTTAGGGTTCGGATTGGACCTAGGGTTAGGGTTATGTTGAGGGCTAGGATAGAGATCCGGTTAGGGTTTTGATTGGACCTAGGGTTAGGGTTATGTTGAGGGCTAGGTATACAGATCCGGTTAGGGTTCCGATTGGACCTAGGGTTAGGGTTATGTTGAGGGCGAGTGGTAGAGAACCGGCTAGGGTTCCGATTGGACCTAGGGTTAGGGTTATGTTCAGGGCGAGGTGTAGAGATC
This sequence comes from Miniopterus natalensis, assembly GCF_054644295.1. Lineage (NCBI taxonomy): Eukaryota > Metazoa > Chordata > Mammalia > Chiroptera > Miniopteridae > Miniopterus > Miniopterus natalensis. Next base: position 1,165,705 of record NW_028269986.1, read on the forward strand.
CGGTTAGGGTTCCGATTGGACCTAGGATTAGGGTTATGTTGAGGGCGAGGGTTAAAGATCCGGTTAGGTTTCCGATTGGACCAACGGTTAGGGTTATGTTGAGGGCTAGGGTTAGATATCCGTTTACTGTTCCGATTGGACCTAGGGTTAGGGTTACGTTGAGGGCTAGGGTTAGAGATCCGGTTAGGGTTCCGATTGGACCTAGGGTTAGGGTTATATTGAGGGCTAGGGTTAGAGATCCAGTTAGGGTTTTGATTGGACCTAGGGTTAGGGTTATGTTGAGTGATAGGGTTAGAGATCCGGTTAGGGTTCCGATTGGACCTAGGGTTAGGGTTATGTTGAGGGCTAGGGTTAGAGATCCGGTTAGGGTTCCGATTGGACCTAGGGTTAGGGTTATGTTGAAGGCTAGGGTTAGAAATCCGGTTAGGGTTCCGATTGGACCTAGGGTTAGGGTTATGTTGAGGGCTAGGGTTAGAGATCCGGTTAGGGTTCCGATTGGAGCTAGGGTTAGGGTTATGTTGAGGGCTAGGGTTAGAGATCCGGTTAGGGTTCCGATTGGACCTAGGGTTAGGGTTATGTTGAGGGCTAGTGTTAGATATCCGGTTAGGGTTCCGTTTGGACCAAGTTTTAGGGTTATGTTGAGGGCGAGTTGTAGAGATCCGGTTAGGGTTCCGATTGGACCTAGGGTTAGGGTTATGTTGAGGGCGAGGGGTAGAGATCCTGTTAGGGTTCCGATTGGACCTAGAGTTAGGGTTATGTTGCGGGCTGGGTTAGAGATCCTGTTAGGGTTCCGATTGAAACTAGGGTTAGTGTTATGTAGAGGGCTAGGGTTAGATATCGGTTAGGGTTCCGATTGGACTTAGGGTTAGGGTTATGTTGAGGGCTAGGGTTAGATATCCGTTTAGGGTTCCGATTGGACCTAGGGTTAGGGTTATGTTGAGGGCTAGGGTTAGATATACGTTTAGGGTTCCGATTGGACCTAGGGTTATGATTATGTTGAGGGCTAGGGATAGAGATCCGGTTAGGGTTCTGATTGGACCTAGGGTTAGGGTTATGTTGAGGGCGAGGGGTAGAGTTCCTGTTAGGGTTCCGATGGTACCTATGGTTAGGGTTATGTTGAGGGCTAGGGTTAGATATCCGTTTAGGGTTCCGACTGGACCTAGGGTTAGGCTTATGTTGAGGGCTAGCGTTAGATATCCGTTTAGGGTTCCGATTGGAACTAGGGTTAGGGTTATGTTGAGGGCTAGGGTTAGAGATCCAGCTAGGGTTCCGATTGGACCTAGGTTTAGGGTTATGTTGAGGGCGAGGGTTAGAGATCCGGTTAGGTTTCCAATTGGAGCAAGGGTTAGGGTTATGTTGAGGGCTAGGGTTAGATATCCGTTTACTGTTCGGATTGGACCTAGGGTTAGGGTTATGTTGAGGGCTAGGGTTAGAGGTCCGGTTAGGGTTACGATTGGGCCTAGGGTTAGGGTTATGTTGAGGGCTAGGGTTAGAGATCCAGTTAGGGTTTTGATTGGACCTAGTGTTAGGGTTATGTTGAGGGCTAGGGTTAGAGATCCGGTTAGGGTTCCGATTGGGCCTAGGGTTATGGTTATGTTGAGGGCTAGGGATAGAGATCCGGTTAGGGTTCTGATTGGACCTAGGGTTAGGGTTATGTTGAAGGCGAGGGGTAGAGTTCCTGTTAGGGTTCCGATTGTACCTAGGGTAAGGGTTATGTTGAGGGCTAGGGTTAGATATCCGTTTAGGGTTCCGATTAGACCTAGGGTTAGGGTTATGTTGAGGGCGAGGGGTACAGATCCGGTTAGGGTTCCGATTGGACCGAGGGTTAGGGTTATGTTCAGGGCGAGGGGTAGAGATCCGGTTAGGGTTCCGATAGGACCTAGGGTTAGGGTTATGTTGAGTTCTAGGTACACAGATCCGGTTAGGGTTCCGATTCTACCTAGGGTTAGGGTTATGTAGAGGGCGAGGCGTAGAGTTCCTGTTAGGGGTCCGATTGTACCTAGGGTTAGGGTTATGTTGAGGGCTAGGGTTAGATATCCGTTTAGGGTTCCGATTGGACCTAGGGTTAGGGTTATGTTGAGGGCTAGGATTAGATATCCGTTTAGGGTTCCGAGTGGACCTAGGGTTAGGGTTATGTTGAAGGCTAGGGTTAGAAATCCGGTTAGGGTTCCGATTGGACCTAGGGTTAGGGTTATGTTGAGGGCTAGGGTTAGATATCCGGTTAGGGTTCGGATTGGACCTAGGGTTAGGGTTATGTTGAGGGCTAGGGATAGAGATCCGGTTAGGGTTTTGATTGGACCTAGGGTTAGGGTTATGTTGAGGGCTAGGTATACAGATCCGGTTAGGGTTCCGATTGGACCTAGGGTTAGGGTTATATTGAGGGCTAGGGTTAGAGATCCAGTTAGGGTTTTGATTGGACCTAGGGTTAGGGTTATGTTGAGGGCTAGGGTTAGAGATCCGGTTAGGGTTCCGATTGGACCTAGGGTTAGGGTTATGTTGAGGGCTAGGTATACAGATCCGGTTAGGGTTCCGATTGGACCTAGGGTTAGGGTTATGTTGAGGGCTAGGGTTAGAGATCCTTTTAGGGTTCCGATTGGACCTAGGGTTAGGGTTATGTTGAGGGCTAGGGTTAGATATCCGTTTAGGGTTCGGATTGGACCTAGCGTTAGGGTTATGTTGAGGGCTAGGGATAGAGATCCGGTTAGGGTTTTGATTGGACCTAGGGTTAGGATTATGTTGAGGGCTAGGTATACAGATCCGGTTAGGGTTCCGATTGGACCTAGGGTTAGGGTTATGTTGAGGGCGAGGGGTAGAGAACCGGCTAGGGTTCCGATTGGACCTAGGGTTAGGGTTATGTTGAGGGCGAGGTGTAGAGATCCGGTTAGGGTTCCGATTGGACCTAGGATTAGAGTTATGTTGAGGGCGAGGGTTAAAGATCCGGTTAGGTTTCCGATTGGACCTAGGGTTATGGTCATGTTGCGGGTTAGGGTTAGATATTCGTTTAGGGTTCCGATTGGACCTAGGGTTATGGTTATGTTGAGGGCTAGGGATAGAGATCCGGTTAGGGTTCTGATTGGACCTAGGGTTAGGGTTATGTTGAGGGCGAGGGGTAGAGTTCCTGTTAGGGTTACGATTGTACCTAGGGTAAGGGTTATGTTGAGGGCTAGGGTTAGATATCCGTTTAGGGTTCCGATTAGACCTAGGGTTAGGGTTATGTTGAGGGCTAGGGTTAGATATCCGTTTAGGGTTCCGATTGGACCTAGGGTTAGGGTTAGGTTGAGGGCTAGGGTTAGAGATCCGGTTAGGGTTCCGATTGGACCTAGGGTTAGGGTTATGTTGAGGACGATGGTTAGAGATCTGGTTAGGGTTCCGATTGGACCTAGGGTTAGGGTTATGTTGAGGGCGAGGTGTAGAGAACCGGCTAGGATTCCGTTTGGATTTAGGGTTAGGGTTATGTTGAGGGCGAGGTGTAGAGATCCGGTTAGGCTTCCGATTGGACCTAGGATTAGGGTTCTGTTGAGGACGAGGGTTAGAGATCTGGTTAGGTTTCCGATTGGACCAAGGGTTAGGGTTATGTTGAGGGCTAGGGTTAGATATCCGTTTACTGTTCCGATTGGTCCTAGGGTTAGGGTTATGTTGAGGGCTAGGGTTAGAGATCCGGTTAGGGTTCCGATTGGACCTAGGGTTAGGGTTATGTTGAGGGCTAGGGTTAGAGATCCAGTTAGGGTTTTGATTGGACCTAGGTTTAGGGTTATGTTGAGGGCTAGGGTTAGAGATCCGGTTAGGGTTCCAATTGGACCTCGGGTTAGGGTTATGTTGAGCGCTAGGGTTAGAGATCCGGTTAGGGTTCCGATTGGACCTAGGGTTTGGGTTATGTTGAGGGCTAGGGTTAGAGATATGGTTAGGGTTCCGATTGGACCTAGGGTTAGGGTTATGTTGAGGGCTAGGTATACAGATCCGGATAGGGTTCCGATTGGACCTAGGATTAGGGTTATGTTGAGGGCTAGCATTAGAGATCCGGTTAGGGTTCCGATTGAACCTAGGGTTAGGGTTATGTTGAGGGCGAGGGTTAGAGATCCGGTTAGGTTTCCAATTGGACCAAGGATTAGGGTTATGTTGAGGGCTAGGGTTAGATATCCGTTTACTGTTCCGATTGGACCTAGGGTTAGGGTTATGTTGAGGGCTAGGTTTGGAGATCCGGTTAGGGTTCCGATTGGACCTAGGGTTAGGGTTATGTTGAGGGCTAGGGTTAGAGATCCAGTTAGGGTTCTGATTGGACCTAGGGTTATGGTTATGTTGAAGGCGAGGGGTAGAGTTCCTGTTAGGGTTCCGATTGTACGTAGTGTAAAGGTTATGTTGAGGGCTAGGGTTAGATATCCGTTTAGGGTTCCGATTAGACCTAGGGTTAGGGTTATGTTGAGGGTTAGGGTTAGATAGTCGTTTAGGGTTCCGATTGGACCTAGGTTATGGCTATGTTTAGAGCTAGGGTTAGAGATCCGGTTAGGGTTCCGATTGGACCTAGGGTTAGGGTTATGTTGAGAGCTAGGGTTAGAGATCCGGTTAGGGTTCCGATTGGACCTAGGGTTAGGATTATGTTGAGGGCTAGGGTTAGAGATCCGGTTAGGGTTCCGATTAGACCTAGGGTTAGGGTTATGTTGAGGGTTAGGGTTAGATAGTCGTTTAGGGTTCCGATTGGACCTAGGTTATGGCTATGTTTAGAGCTAGGGTTAGAGATCCGGTTAGGGTTCCGATTGGACCTAGGGTTAGGGTTATGTTGAGAGCTAGGGTTAGAGATCCGGTTAGGGTTCCGATTAGACCTAGGGTTAGGGTTATGTTGAGGGTTAGGGTTAGATAGTCGTTTAGGGTTCCGATTGGACCTAGGTTATGGCTATGTTTAGAGCTAGGGTTAGAGATCCGGTTAGGGTTCCGATTGGACCTAGGGTTAGGATTATGTTGAGGGCTAGTGTTAGATATCCGGTTAGGGTTCCGATTGGACCAAGGTTTAGGGTTATGTTGAGGGCGAGGGGTAGAGTTCCTGTTAGAGTTCCGATTGTACCTAGGGTAAGGGTTATGTTGAGGGCTAGGGTTAGATATCCGTTTAGGGTTCCGATTAGACCTAGGGTTAGGGTTATGTTGAGGGCTAGGTATAGAGATCCGGTTAGGGTTCTGATTGGACCTAGGGTTTGGGTTATGTAGAGGGCGAGGCGTAGAGTTCCTGTTAGGGGTCCGATTGTACCTAGGGTTAGGGTTATGTTGAGGGCTAGGGTTAGATATCCGTTTAGGGTTCCGAGTGGACCTAGGTTTAGGGTTATGTTGAGGGCTAGGTATACAGATCCGGTTAGGGTTCCGATTGGACCTAGGGTTAGGGTTATGTTGAAGGCTAGAGTTAGAAATCCGGTTAGGGTTCCGATTGGACCTAGGGTTAGGGTTATGTTGAGGGCTAGGGTTAGATATCCGTTTAGGGTTCGGATTGGACCTAGGGTTAGGGTTATGTTGAGGGCTAGGATAGAGATCCGGTTAGGGTTTTGATTGGACCTAGGGTTAGGGTTATGTTGAGGGCTAGGTATACAGATCCGGTTAGGGTTCCGATTGGACCTAGGGTTAGGGTTATGTTGAGGGCGAGTGGTAGAGAACCGGCTAGGGTTCCGATTGGACCTAGGGTTAGGGTTATGTTCAGGGCGAGGTGTAGAGATCCGGTTAGGGTTCCGATTGGACCTAGGATTAGGGTTATGTTGAGGGCGAGGGTTAAAGATCCGGTTAGGTTTCCGATTGGACCAACGGTTAGGGTTATGTTGAGGGCTAGGGTTAGATATCCGTTTACTGTTCCGATTGGACCTAGGGTTAGGGTTACGTTGAGGGCTAGGGTTAGAGATCCGGTTAGGGTTCCGATTGGACCTAGGGTTAGGGTTATATTGAGGGCTAGGGTTAGAGATCCAGTTAGGGTTTTGATTGGACCTAGGGTTAGGGTTATGTTGAGTGATAGGGTTAGAGATCCGGTTAGGGTTCCGATTGGACCTAGGGTTAGGGTTATGTTGAGGGCTAGGGTTAGAGATCCGGTTAGGGTTCCGATTGGACCTAGGGTTAGGGTTATGTTGAAGGCTAGGGTTAGAAATCCGGTTAGGGTTCCGATTGGACCTAGGGTTAGGGTTATGTTGAGGGCTAGGGTTAGAGATCCGGTTAGGGTTCCGATTGGAGCTAGGGTTAGGGTTATGTTGAGGGCTAGGGTTAGAGATCCGGTTAGGGTTCCGATTGGACCTAGGGTTAGGGTTATGTTGAGGGCTAGTGTTAGATATCCGGTTAGGGTTCCGTTTGGACCAAGTTTTAGGGTTATGTTGAGGGCGAGTTGTAGAGATCCGGTTAGGGTTCCGATTGGACCTAGGGTTAGGGTTATGTTGAGGGCGAGGGGTAGAGATCCTGTTAGGGTTCCGATTGGACCTAGAGTTAGGGTTATGTTGCGGGCTGGGTTAGAGATCCTGTTAGGGTTCCGATTGAAACTAGGGTTAGTGTTATGTAGAGGGCTAGGGTTAGATATCGGTTAGGGTTCCGATTGGACTTAGGGTTAGGGTTATGTTGAGGGCTAGGGTTAGATATCCGTTTAGGGTTCCGATTGGACCTAGGGTTAGGGTTATGTTGAGGGCTAGGGTTAGATATACGTTTAGGGTTCCGATTGGACCTAGGGTTATGATTATGTTGAGGGCTAGGGATAGAGATCCGGTTAGGGTTCTGATTGGACCTAGGGTTAGGGTTATGTTGAGGGCGAGGGGTAGAGTTCCTGTTAGGGTTCCGATGGTACCTATGGTTAGGGTTATGTTGAGGGCTAGGGTTAGATATCCGTTTAGGGTTCCGACTGGACCTAGGGTTAGGCTTATGTTGAGGGCTAGCGTTAGATATCCGTTTAGGGTTCCGATTGGAACTAGGGTTAGGGTTATGTTGAGGGCTAGGGTTAGAGATCCAGCTAGGGTTCCGATTGGACCTAGGTTTAGGGTTATGTTGAGGGCGAGGGTTAGAGATCCGGTTAGGTTTCCAATTGGAGCAAGGGTTAGGGTTATGTTGAGGGCTAGGGTTAGATATCCGTTTACTGTTCGGATTGGACCTAGGGTTAGGGTTATGTTGAGGGCTAGGGTTAGAGGTCCGGTTAGGGTTACGATTGGGCCTAGGGTTAGGGTTATGTTGAGGGCTAGGGTTAGAGATCCAGTTAGGGTTTTGATTGGACCTAGTGTTAGGGTTATGTTGAGGGCTAGGGTTAGAGATCCGGTTAGGGTTCCGATTGGGCCTAGGGTTATGGTTATGTTGAGGGCTAGGGATAGAGATCCGGTTAGGGTTCTGATTGGACCTAGGGTTAGGGTTATGTTGAAGGCGAGGGGTAGAGTTCCTGTTAGGGTTCCGATTGTACCTAGGGTAAGGGTTATGTTGAGGGCTAGGGTTAGATATCCGTTTAGGGTTCCGATTAGACCTAGGGTTAGGGTTATGTTGAGGGCGAGGGGTACAGATCCGGTTAGGGTTCCGATTGGACCGAGGGTTAGGGTTATGTTCAGGGCGAGGGGTAGAGATCCGGTTAGGGTTCCGATAGGACCTAGGGTTAGGGTTATGTTGAGTTCTAGGTACACAGATCCGGTTAGGGTTCCGATTCTACCTAGGGTTAGGGTTATGTAGAGGGCGAGGCGTAGAGTTCCTGTTAGGGGTCCGATTGTACCTAGGGTTAGGGTTATGTTGAGGGCTAGGGTTAGATATCCGTTTAGGGTTCCGATTGGACCTAGGGTTAGGGTTATGTTGAGGGCTAGGATTAGATATCCGTTTAGGGTTCCGAGTGGACCTAGGGTTAGGGTTATGTTGAAGGCTAGGGTTAGAAATCCGGTTAGGGTTCCGATTGGACCTAGGGTTAGGGTTATGTTGAGGGCTAGGGTTAGATATCCGGTTAGGGTTCGGATTGGACCTAGGGTTAGGGTTATGTTGAGGGCTAGGGATAGAGATCCGGTTAGGGTTTTGATTGGACCTAGGGTTAGGGTTATGTTGAGGGCTAGGTATACAGATCCGGTTAGGGTTCCGATTGGACCTAGGGTTAGGGTTATATTGAGGGCTAGGGTTAGAGATCCAGTTAGGGTTTTGATTGGACCTAGGGTTAGGGTTATGTTGAGGGCTAGGGTTAGAGATCCGGTTAGGGTTCCGATTGGACCTAGGGTTAGGGTTATGTTGAGGGCTAGGTATACAGATCCGGTTAGGGTTCCGATTGGACCTAGGGTTAGGGTTATGTTGAGGGCTAGGGTTAGAGATCCTTTTAGGGTTCCGATTGGACCTAGGGTTAGGGTTATGTTGAGGGCTAGGGTTAGATATCCGTTTAGGGTTCGGATTGGACCTAGCGTTAGGGTTATGTTGAGGGCTAGGGATAGAGATCCGGTTAGGGTTTTGATTGGACCTAGGGTTAGGATTATGTTGAGGGCTAGGTATACAGATCCGGTTAGGGTTCCGATTGGACCTAGGGTTAGGGTTATGTTGAGGGCGAGGGGTAGAGAACCGGCTAGGGTTCCGATTGGACCTAGGGTTAGGGTTATGTTGAGGGCGAGGTGTAGAGATCCGGTTAGGGTTCCGATTGGACCTAGGATTAGAGTTATGTTGAGGGCGAGGGTTAAAGATCCGGTTAGGTTTCCGATTGGACCTAGGGTTATGGTCATGTTGCGGGTTAGGGTTAGATATTCGTTTAGGGTTCCGATTGGACCTAGGGTTATGGTTATGTTGAGGGCTAGGGATAGAGATCCGGTTAGGGTTCTGATTGGACCTAGGGTTAGGGTTATGTTGAGGGCGAGGGGTAGAGTTCCTGTTAGGGTTACGATTGTACCTAGGGTAAGGGTTATGTTGAGGGCTAGGGTTAGATATCCGTTTAGGGTTCCGATTAGACCTAGGGTTAGGGTTATGTTGAGGGCTAGGGTTAGATATCCGTTTAGGGTTCCGATTGGACCTAGGGTTAGGGTTAGGTTGAGGGCTAGGGTTAGAGATCCGGTTAGGGTTCCGATTGGACCTAGGGTTAGGGTTATGTTGAGGACGATGGTTAGAGATCTGGTTAGGGTTCCGATTGGACCTAGGGTTAGGGTTATGTTGAGGGCGAGGTGTAGAGAACCGGCTAGGATTCCGTTTGGATTTAGGGTTAGGGTTATGTTGAGGGCGAGGTGTAGAGATCCGGTTAGGCTTCCGATTGGACCTAGGATTAGGGTTCTGTTGAGGACGAGGGTTAGAGATCTGGTTAGGTTTCCGATTGGACCAAGGGTTAGGGTTATGTTGAGGGCTAGGGTTAGATATCCGTTTACTGTTCCGATTGGTCCTAGGGTTAGGGTTATGTTGAGGGCTAGGGTTAGAGATCCGGTTAGGGTTCCGATTGGACCTAGGGTTAGGGTTATGTTGAGGGCTAGGGTTAGAGATCCAGTTAGGGTTTTGATTGGACCTAGGTTTAGGGTTATGTTGAGGGCTAGGGTTAGAGATCCGGTTAGGGTTCCAATTGGACCTCGGGTTAGGGTTATGTTGAGCGCTAGGGTTAGAGATCCGGTTAGGGTTCCGATTGGACCTAGGGTTTGGGTTATGTTGAGGGCTAGGGTTAGAGATATGGTTAGGGTTCCGATTGGACCTAGGGTTAGGGTTATGTTGAGGGCTAGGTATACAGATCCGGATAGGGTTCCGATTGGACCTAGGATTAGGGTTATGTTGAGGGCTAGCATTAGAGATCCGGTTAGGGTTCCGATTGAACCTAGGGTTAGGGTTATGTTGAGGGCGAGGGTTAGAGATCCGGTTAGGTTTCCAATTGGACCAAGGATTAGGGTTATGTTGAGGGCTAGGGTTAGATATCCGTTTACTGTTCCGATTGGACCTAGGGTTAGGGTTATGTTGAGGGCTAGGTTTGGAGATCCGGTTAGGGTTCCGATTGGACCTAGGGTTAGGGTTATGTTGAGGGCTAGGGTTAGAGATCCAGTTAGGGTTCTGATTGGACCTAGGGTTATGGTTATGTTGAAGGCGAGGGGTAGAGTTCCTGTTAGGGTTCCGATTGTACGTAGTGTAAAGGTTATGTTGAGGGCTAGGGTTAGATATCCGTTTAGGGTTCCGATTAGACCTAGGGTTAGGGTTATGTTGAGGGTTAGGGTTAGATAGTCGTTTAGGGTTCCGATTGGACCTAGGTTATGGCTATGTTTAGAGCTAGGGTTAGAGATCCGGTTAGGGTTCCGATTGGACCTAGGGTTAGGGTTATGTTGAGAGCTAGGGTTAGAGATCCGGTTAGGGTTCCGATTGGACCTAGGGTTAGGATTATGTTGAGGGCTAGGGTTAGAGATCCGGTTAGGGTTCCGATTAGACCTAGGGTTAGGGTTATGTTGAGGGTTAGGGTTAGATAGTCGTTTAGGGTTCCGATTGGACCTAGGTTATGGCTATGTTTAGAGCTAGGGTTAGAGATCCGGTTAGGGTTCCGATTGGACCTAGGGTTAGGGTTATGTTGAGAGCTAGGGTTAGAGATCCGGTTAGGGTTCCGATTAGACCTAGGGTTAGGGTTATGTTGAGGGTTAGGGTTAGATAGTCGTTTAGGGTTCCGATTGGACCTAGGTTATGGCTATGTTTAGAGCTAGGGTTAGAGATCCGGTTAGGGTTCCGATTGGACCTAGGGTTAGGATTATGTTGAGGGCTAGTGTTAGATATCCGGTTAGGGTTCCGATTGGACCAAGGTTTAGGGTTATGTTGAGGGCGAGGGGTAGAGTTCCTGTTAGAGTTCCGATTGTACCTAGGGTAAGGGTTATGTTGAGGGCTAGGGTTAGATATCCGTTTAGGGTTCCGATTAGACCTAGGGTTAGGGTTATGTTGAGGGCTAGGTATAGAGATCCGGTTAGGGTTCTGATTGGACCTAGGGTTTGGGTTATGTTGAGGGCGAGGGGTAGAGTTCCTGTTAGGGTTCCGATTGTACCTAGGGTAAGGGTTATGTTGAGGGCTAGGGTTAGATATCCGTTTAGGGTTCCGATTAGACCTAGGGTTAGGGTTATGTTGAGGGCTAGGGTTAGATATCCGTTTAGGGTTCCGATTAGACCTAGGGTTAGGGTTATGTTGAGGGCTAGGGTTAGATATCCGTTTAGGGTTCCGATTGGACCTAGGGTTAGGGTTATGTTGAGGGCTAGGGTTAGAGATCCGGTTAGGGTTCCGATTGGACCTACGGTTAGTGTTATGTTGAGGGCGATGGTTAGAGATCTGGTAGGGTTCCGATTGGAACTACGGTTAGGGTTATGTTGAGGGCGAGGGGTAGAGTTCCTGTTAGGGTTACAATTGTACCTAGGGTAAGGGTTATGTTGAGGGCTAGGGTTAGATATCCGTTTAGGGTTCCGATTAGACCTAGGGTTAGGGTTATGTTGAGGTCTAGGGTTAGATATCCGTTTAGGGTTCCGATTAGACCTAGGGTTAGGGTTATGCTGAGGGCTAGGGTTAGATATCCGTTTAGGGTTCCGATTGGACCTAGGGTTAGGGTTAGGTTGAGGGCTAGGGTTAGAGATCCGGTTAGGGTTCCGATTGGACCTAGGGTTAGGGTTATGTTGAGGGCGATGGTTAGAGATCTGGTTAGGGTTCCGATTGGACCTAGGGTTAGGCTTATGTTGAGGGCGAGGTGTAGAGAACCGGCTAGGATTCCGTTTGGACCTCGGGTTAGGGTTATGTTGAGCGCTAGGGTTAGAGATCCGGTTAGGGTTCCGATTGGACCTAGGGTTTGGGTTATGTTGAGGGCTAGGGATAGAGATATGGTTAGGGTTCCGATTGGACCTAGGGTTAGGGTTATGTTGAGGGCTAGGTATACAGATCCAGATAGGGTTCCGATTGGACCTAGGGTTAGGGTTATGTTGAGGGCTAGCGTTAGAGATCCGGTTAGGGTTCCGATTGAACCTAGGGTTAGGGTTATGTTGAGGTCTAGGTACACAGATCCGGTTAGGGTTCCGATTGGACCTAGGGTTAGGGTTATGTTGAAGGCTAGGGTAAGAAATCCGGTTAGGGTTCCGATTGGACCTAGGGTTAGGGTCATGTTGAGGGCTAGGGTTAGATATTCGTTTAATGTTCCGATTGGACCTAGGGTTAGGGTTATGTTGAGGGCTAGGGGTAGAGTTCCTGTTAGGGTTCCGATTGTACCTAGGGTAAGGGTTATGTTGAGGGCTAGGGTTAGATATCCGTTTAGGGTACCGATTGGACGTAGGGTTAGGGTTATGTTGAGGGCTAGGGTTAGATATCCGTTTAGGGTTCCGATTGGACCTAGGGTTAGGGGTATGTTGAGGGCTAGGGTTAGAGATCCGGTTAGGGTTCCGATTGGACCTAGGGTTACGGTTATGTTGAGGGCGAGGGTTAGAGATCTGGTTAGGGTTCCGATTGGACCTAGGGTTAGGGTTATGTTGAGGGCGAGGTGTAGAGATCCGGTTATGGTTCCGATTGGACCTAGGATTAGGGTTTTGTTGAGGTCGAGGGTTAGAGATCCGGTTAGATTTCCAATTGGACCAAGGGTTAGGGTTATGTTGAGGGCTAGGGTTAGAGATCCGGTTAGGGTTCCGATTGGACCTAGGGTTAGGGTTATCTTGAGGGCTAGGGTTAGAGTTCCGGTTAGGGTTCCGATTGGACCTAGGGTTATGGTTATGTTGAGGGCTAGGGATAGAGATCCGGTTAGGGTTCTGATTGGACCTAGGGTTAGGGTTATGTTGAAGGCGAGGGGTAGAGTTCCTGTTAGGGTTCCGATTGTACCTAGGGTAAGGGTTATGTTGAGCGTTAGGGTTAGATATCCATTTAGGGTTCCGATTAGACCTAGGGTTAGGGTTATGTTGAGGGTTAGGGTTAGATATTCGTTTAGGGTTCCGATTGGACCTAGGTTATGGCTATGTTGAGGGCTAGGGTTAGAGATCCGGTTAGGGTTCCGATTGGACCTAGGGTTAGGGTTATGTTGAGGGCTAGGGTTAGAGATCCGGTTAGGGTTCCGATTGGACCTAGGGTTAGGGTTAGTTTGAGGGCTAGGGTTAGAGATCCGGTTAGGGTTCCGATTGGACCTAGGGTTAGGGTTATGTTGAGGGCGATGGTTAGAGATCTGGTTAGGGTTCCGATTGGACCTAGGGTTAGGGTTATGTTGAGGGCGAGGTGTAGAGAACCGGCTAGGATTCCGTTTGGACTTAGGGTTAGGGTTATGTTGAGGGCGAGGTGTAGAGATCCGGTTAGGCTTCCGATTCGACCTAGGATTAGGGTTCTGTTGAGGGCGAGGGTTAGAGATCTGGTTAGGTTTCCGATTGGACCAAGGGTTAGGGTTATGTTGAGGGCTAGGGTTAGATATCCGTTTACTGTTCCGATTGGTCCTAGGGTTAGGATTATGTTGAGGGCTAGGGTTAGAGATCCGGTTAGGGTTCCGATTGGACCTAGGGTTAGGGTTATGTTGAGGGCTACGTATACAGATCCGGATAGGGTTCCGATTGGACCTAGGGTTAGGGTTATGTTGAGGGCTAGCGTTAGAGATCCGGTTAGGGTTCCGATTGAACCTAGGGTTAGGGTTATGTTGAGGGCTAGGGTTAGAGATCAGGTTAGGGTTCCGATTGGAGCTAGGGTTAGGGTTATGTTGAGGGCTAGGTTTAGAGAGCCGGTTAGGGTTCCGATTGGACCTAGGTTAGGGTTATGTTGAGGTCTAGGGATATAGATCTTGTTAGGGTTCCGATTGGACCTAGGGTTAGGGTTATGTTGAGGGCGAGGGGTAGAGATCCTGTTAGGGTTCCGATTGGACCTAGGGTTAGGGTTATGTTGAGGGCGAGGGTTAGAGATCCGGTTAGGTTTCCAATTGGACCAAGGGTTAGGGTTATGTTGAGGGCTAGGGTTAGATATCCGTTTACTGTTCCGATTGGACCTAGGGTTAGGGTTATGTTGAGGGCTAGGTTTAGAGATCCGGTTAGGGTTCCGATTGGACCTAGGGTTAGGGTTATGTTGAGGGCTAGGGTTAGAGATCCAGTTAGGGTTTTGATTGGACCTAGGGTTAGGGTTATGTTGAGGGCTAGGGTTAGAGATCCGGTTAGGGTTCCGATTGGACCAAGGGTTATGGTTATGTTGAGGGCTAGGGATAGAGATCCGGTTAGGGTTCTGATTGGACCTAGGGTTAGGGTTATGTTGAAGGCGAGGGGTAGAGTTCCTGTTAGGGTTCCGATTGTACCTAGGGTAAGGGTTATGTTGAGGGCTAGGGTTAGATATCCGTTTAGGGTTCCGATTAGACCTAGGGTTAGGGTTATGTTGAGGGTTAGGGTTAGATATTCGTTTAGGGTTCCGATTGGACCTAGGTTATGGCTATGTTGAGGGCTAGGGTTAGAGATCCGGTTAGGGTTCCGATTGGACCTAGGGTTAGGGTTATGTTGAGGGCTAGTGTTAGATATCCGATTAGGGTTCCGATTGGACCAAGGTTTAGGGTTATGTTGAGGGCGAGGGGTATAGATCCGGTTAGGGTTCCGATTGGACCTAGGGTTAGGGTTATGTTGCGGGCTGGGTTAGAGATCCTGTTAGGGTTCCGAGTGGAACTAGGGTTAGGGTTATGTAGAGGGCTAGGGTTAGATATCCGGTTAGGGTTCCGATTGGACCTAGGGTTATGGTTATGTTGAGGGCTAGGGTTAGAGATCCCGTTAGGGTTCCGATTGGACCTAGGGTTAGGGTTATCTTGAGGGCTAGGGTTAGAGTTCCGGTTAGGGTTCCGATTGGACCTAGGGTTATGGTTATGTTGAGGGCTAGGGATAGAGATCCGGTTAGGGTTCTGATTGGACCTAGGGTTAGGGTTATGTTGAAGGCGAGGGGTAGAGTTCCTGTTAGGGTTCCGATTGTACCTAGGGTAAGGGTTATGTTGAGGGCTAGGGTTAGATATCCGTTTAGGGTTCCGATTAGACCTAGGGTTAGGGTTATGTTGAGGGTTAGGGTTAGATATTCGTTTAGGGTTCCGATTGGACCTAGGTTATGGCTATGTTGAGGGCTAGGGTTAGAGATCCGGTTAGGGTTCCGATTGGACCTAGGGTTAGGGTTATGTTGAGGGCTAGGGTTAGAGATCCGGTTAGGGTTCCGATTAGACCTAGGGTTAGGGTTATGTTGAGGGCTAGGGTTAGATATCCGTTTAGGGTTCCGATTGGACCTAGGGTTAGGGTTAGGTTGAGGGCTAGGGTTAGAAATCCGGTTAGGGTTCCGATTGGACCTAGGGTTAGGGTTATGTTGAGGGCGATGGTTAGAGATCTGGTTAGGGTTCCGATTGGACCTAGGGTTAGGGTTATGTTGAGGGCGAGGTGTAGAGAACCGGCTAGGATTCCGTTTGGACTTAGGGTTAGGGTTATGTTGAGGGCGAGGTGTAGAGATCCGGTTAGGCTTCCGATTGGACCTAGGATTAGGGTTATGTTGAGGGCGAGGGTTAGAGATCTGGTTAGGTTTCCGATTGGACCAAGGGTTAGGGTTATGTTGAGGGCTAGGGTTAGATATCCGTTTACTGTTCCGATTGGTCCTAGGGTTAGGGTTATGTTGAGGGCTAGGATTAGAGATCCGGTTAGGGTTCCGATTGGTCCTAGGGTGAGGGTTATGTTGAGGGCTAGTGTTAGAGATCCAGTTAGGGTTTTGATTGGACCTAGGGTTAGGGTTATGTTGAGGGCTAGGGTTAGATATCCGTTTAGGGTTCCGATTGGACCTAGGGTTAGGGTTAGGTTGAGGGCTAGGGTTAGAGATCTGGTTAGGGTTCCGATTGGACCTAGGGTTAGGGTTATGTTGACGGCGAGGTGTAGAGATCCGGTTATGGTTCCGATTGGACCTAGGATTAGGGTTATGTTGAGGTCGAGGGTTAGAGATCCGGTTAGATTTCCAATTGGACCAAGGGTTAGGGTTATGTTGAGGGCTAGGGTTAGAGATCCGGTTAGGGTTCCGATTGGACCTAGGGTTAGGGTTATCTTGAGGGCTAGGGTTAGAGTTCCGGTTAGGGTTCCGATTGGACCTAGGGTTATGGTTATGTTGAGGGCTAGGGATAGAGATCCGGTTAGGGTTCTGATTGGACCTAGGGTTAGGGTTATGTTGAAGGCGAGGGGTAGAGTTCCTGTTAGGGTTCCGATTGTACCTAGGGTAAGGGTTATGTTGAGGGCTAGGGTTAGATATCCGTTTAGGGTTCCGATTAGACCTAGGGTTAGGGTTATGTTGAGGGTTAGGGTTAGATATTCGTTTAGGGTTCCGATTGGACCTAGGTTATGGCTATGTTGAGGGCTAGGGTTAGAGATCCGGTTAGGGTTCCGATTGGACCTAGGGTTAGGGTTATGTTGAGGGCTAGGGTTAGAGATCCGGTTAGGGTTCCGATTAGACCTAGGGTTAGGGTTATGTTGAGGGCTAGGGTTAGATATCCGTTTAGGGTTCCGATTGGACCTAGGGTTAGGGTTAGGTTGAGGGCTAGGGTTAGAGATCCGGTTAGGGTTCCGATTGGACCTAGGGTTAGGGTTATGTTGAGGGCGATGGTTAGAGATCTGGTTAGGGTTCCGATTGGACCTAGGGTTAGGGTTATGTTGAGGGCGAGGTGTAGACAACCGGCTAGGATTCCGTTTGGACTTAGGGTTAGGGTTATGTTGAGGGCGAGGTGTAGAGATCCGGTTAGGCTTCCGATTGGACCTAGGATTAGGGTTCTGTTGAGGGCGAGGGTTAGAGATCTGGTTAGGGTTCCGATTGGAGCTAGGGTTAGGGTTATGTTGAGGGCTAGGTTTAGAGAGCCGGTGAGGGTTCCGATTGGACCTAGGGTTAGGGTTATGTTGAGGGCTAGGGATATAGATCCTGTTACCGTTCCGATTGGACCTAGGGTTAGGGTTATGTTGAGGGCGAGAGGTAGAGATCCTGTTAGGGTTCCGATTGGACCTAGGGTTAGGGTTATGTTGAGGGCGAGGGTTAGAGATCCGGTTAGGTTTCCAATTGGACCAAGGGTTAGGGTTATGTTGAGGGCTAGGGTTAGATATCCGTTTACTGTTCCGATTGGACCTAGGGTTAGGGTTATGTTGAGGGCTAGGTTTAGAGATCCGGTTAGGGTTTCGATTGGACCTAGGGTTAGGGTTATGTTGAGGGCTAGGGTTAGAGATCCAGTTAGGGTTTTGATTGGACCTAGGGTTATGGTTATGTTGAGGGCTAGGGATAGAGATCCGGTTAGGGTTCTGATTGGACCTAGGGTTAGGGTTATGTTGAAGGCGAGGGGTAGAGTTCCTGTTAGGGTTCCGATTGTACGTAGTGTAAAGGTTATGTTGAGGGCTAGGGTTAGATATCCGTTTACGGTTCCGATTAGACCTAGGGTTAGGGTTATGTTGAGGGTTAGGGTTAGATAGTCGTTTAGGGTTCCGATTGAACCTAGGTTATGGCTATGTTGAGAGCTAGGGTTAGAGGTCCGGTTAGGGTTCCGATTGGACCTAGGGTTAGGGTTATGTTGAGAGCTAGGGTTAGAGATCCGGTTAGGGTTCCGATTGGACCTAGGGTTAGGGTTATGTTGAGGGCTAGGGATATAGATCCAGTTAGGGTTCCGATTGGACCTAGGGTTAGGGTTATGTTGAGGGCGAGGGGTAGAGATCCTTTTAGGGTTCCGATTGGACCTAGGGTTAGGGTTATGTTGAGGGCTAGGTATACTGATCCGGTTAGGGTTCCGATTGGAGCTAGGGTTAGAGTTATGTTGAGGGCGAGGGTTAGAGATCCTGTTAGGTTTCCAATTGGACCAAGGGTTAGGGTTATGTTGAGGGCTAGGGTTAGATATCCGTTTACTGTTCCGATTGGACCTAGGGTTAGGGTTATGTTGAGGGCTAGGGTTAGAGATCCGGTTAGGGTTCCGATTGGACCTAGGGTTAGGGTTATGTTGAGGGCTAGGGTTAGAGATCCAGTTAGGGTTTTGATTGGACCTAGGGTTAGGGTTATGTTGAGGGCTAGGGTTAGAGATCCGGTTAGGGTTCCGATTGGACCTAGGGTTATGGTTATGTTGAGGGCTAGGGATAGAGATCCGGTTAGGGTTCTGATTGGACCTAGGGTTAGGGTTATGTTGAGGGTTAGGGTTAGATATTCGTTTAGGGTTCCGATTGAACCTAGGTTATGTCTATGTTGAGGGCTAGGGTTAGAGATCCGGTTAGGGTTCCGATTGGACCTCGGGTTAGGGTTATGTTGAGAGCTAGGGTTAGAGATCCGGTTAGGGTTCCGATTGGACCTAGGGTTAGGCTTATGTTGAGGGCTAGTGTTAGATATCCGGTTAGGGTTCCGATTGGACCAAGGTTTAGGGTTATGTTGAGGGCGAGGGGTAGAGATCCGGTTAGGGTTCCGATTGGACCTAGGGTGAGGGTTATGTTGCGGGCTGGGTTAGAGTTCCTGTTAGGGTTCCGAGTGGGACTAGGGTTACGGTTATGTAGAGGGCTAGGGTTAGATATCCGGTTAAGGTTCCGATTTGACCTAGGGTTAGGGTTATGTTGAGGGCTAGGGTTAGATATCCGTTTAGGGTTCCGATTGGACTTAGGGTTAGGGTTATGTTGAGGGCTAGGGTTAGATATACGTTTAGGGTTCCGATTGGACCTAGGGTTAGAGTTATGTTGAGGGCTAGGGTTAGAGATCCGGTTAGGGTTCCGATTGGACCTAGGGTTAGGGTTATGTTGAGGGCTAGGGTTAGAGATCCAGTTAGGGTTTTGATTGGACCTAGGGTTAGGGTTATGTTGAGGGCTAGGGTTAGAGATTCGGTCAGTGTTCCGATTGGACCTCGGGTTAGGGTTATGTTGAGCGCTAGGGTTAGAGATCCGGTTAGAGTTCCGATTGGACCTGGGTTAGCGTTATGTTGAGGGCTAGGGTTAGAGATATGGTTAGGGTTCCGATTGGACCTCGGGTTAGGGTTATGTTGAGGGCTAGGTATACAGATCCGGATAGGGTTCCGATTGGACCGAGGGTTTGGGTTATGTTGAGGGCTAGCGTTAGAGATCCGGTTAGGGTTCCGATTGAACCTAGGGTTAGGGTTATGTTGAGGGCTACGGTTAGAGATCTGGTTAGGGTTCCGATTGGACCTAGGGTTAGGGTTATGTTGAGGGCTAGGTTTAGAGAGCCGGTTAGGGTTCCGATTGGACCTAGGGTTAGGGTTATGTTGAGGGCTAGGGTTATAGATCCTGTTAGGGTTCCGATTGGACCTAGGGTTAGGGTTATGTTGAGGGCTAGGGTTAGAGATCCAGTTACGGTTTTGATTGGACCTAGGGTTAGGGTTATGTTGAGGGCTAGGGTTAGAGATCCGGTTAGGGTTCCGATTGGACCTAGGGTTATGGTTATGTTGAGGGCTAGGGATAGAGATCCGGTTAGGGTTCTGATTGGACCTAGGGTTAGGGTTATGTTGAGGGTTAGGGTTAGATATTCGTTTAGGGTTCCGATTGAACCTAGGTTATGTCTATGTTGAGGGCTAGGGTTAGAGATCCGGTTAGGGTTCCGATTGGACCTCGGGTTAGGGTTATGTTGAGAGCTAGGGTTAGAGATCCGGTTAGGGTTCCGATTGGACCTAGGGTTAGGCTTATGTTGAGGGCTAGTGTTAGATATCCGGTTAGGGTTCCGATTGGACCAAGGTTTAGGGTTATGTTGAGGGCGAGGGATAGAGATCCGGTTAGGGTTCCGATTGGACCTAGGGTGAGGGTTATGTTGCGGGCTGGGTTAGAGTTCCTGTTAGGGTTCCGAGTGGGACTAGGGTTACGGTTATGTAGAGGGCTAGGGTTAGATATCCGGTTAAGGTTCCGATTGGACCTAGGGTTAGGGTTATGTTGAGGGCTAGGGTTAGATATCCGTTTAGGGTTCCGATTGGACTTAGGGTTAGGGTTATGTTGAGGGCTAGGGTTAGATATTCGTTTAGCGTTCCGATTGGACCTAGGGTTATGGTTATGTTGAGGGCTTGGGATAGAGATCCGGTTAGGGTTCTGATTGGACCTAGGGTTTGGGTTATGTTGAGGGCGAGGGGTAGAGTTCCTGTTAGGGTTCCGATTGTACCTAGGGTAAGGGTTATGTTGAGGGCTAGGGTTAGATATCCGTTTAGGGTTCCGATTAGACCTAGGGTTAGGGTTATGTTGAGGGCTAGGGTTAGATATCCGTTTAGGGTTCCGATTAGACCTAGGGTTAGGGTTATGTTGAGGGCTAGGGTTAGATATCCGTTTAGGGTTCCGATTGGACCTAGGGTTAGGGTTATGTTGAGGGCTAGGGTTAGAGATCCGGTTAGGGTTCCGATTGGACCTAGGGTTAGGGTTATGTTGAGGGCTAGGGTTAGAGATCCAGTTAGGGTTTTGATTGGACCTAGGGTTAGGGTTATGTTGAGGGCTAGGGTTAGAGATTCGGTCAGTGTTCCGATTGGACCTCGGGTTAGGGTTATGTTGAGCGCTAGGGTTAGAGATCCGGTTAGAGTTCCGATTGGACCTGGGTTAGCGTTATGTTGAGGGCTAGGGTTAGAGATATGGTTAGGGTTCCGATTGGACCTCGGGTTAGGGTTATGTTGAGGGCTAGGTATACAGATCCGGATAGGGTTCCGATTGGACCGAGGGTTTGGGTTATGTTGAGGGCTAGCGTTAGAGATCCGGTTAGGGTTCCGATTGAACCTAGGGTTAGGGTTATGTTGAGGGCTACGGTTAGAGATCTGGTTAGGGTTCCGATTGGACCTAGGGTTAGGGTTATGTTGAGGGCTAGGTTTAGAGAGCCGGTTAGGGTTCCGATTGGACCTAGGGTTAGGGTTATGTTGAGGGCTAGGGTTATAGATCCTGTTAGGGTTCCGATTGGACCTAGGGTTAGGGTTATGTTGAGGGCGAGGGGTAGAGATCCTGTTAGGGTGATTGGACCTAGGGTTAGGGTTATGTTGAGGGCTAGGTATACAGATCCTGTTAGGGTTCCGATTGGACCTAGGGTTAGGGTTATGTTGAGGGCTAGGTATACAGATCCGGTTAGTGTTCCGATTGGACCTAGGGGTAGGGTTATGTTGATGGCTAGGGTTAGAGATCCGGATAGGGTTACGATTGGACCTAGGGTTAGGGTTATGTTGAGAGCTAGGGTTAGAGATCCGGTTAGGGTTCCGATATTACCTAGGGTTAGGGTTATGTTGAGGGCTACGGTTAGAGGTCTGGTTAGGATTCCGATTGGACCTAGGGTTAGGGTTATGTTGAGGGCTAGGTTTAGAGAGTCGGTTAGGGTTCCGATTGGACCTAGGGTTAGGGTTATGTTGAGGGCTAGGGTTAGAGATCCGGTTAGGGTTCCGATTGGACCTAGGGTTAGGGTTATGTTGAGGGCTAGTGTTAGATATCCGGTTAGGGTTCCGATTGGACCAAGGTTTAGGGTTATGTTGAGGGCGAGGGGTAGAGATCCGGTTAGGGTTCCGATTGGACCTAGGGTTAGGGTTATGTTGCGGGCTGGGTTAGAGATCCTGTTAGGGTTCCGAGTGGAACTAGGGTTAGGGTTATGTAGAGGGCTAGGGTTAGATATCCTGTTAGGGTTCCGATTGGACCTAGGGTTAGGGTTATGTTGAGTGCTAGGGTTAGATATCCGTTTAGGGTTCCGATTGGACTTAGGGTTAGGGTTATGTTGAGGGCTAGGGTTAGATATTCGTTTAGGGTTCCGTTTGGACCTAGGGTTATGGTTATGTTGAGGGCTAGGGATAGAGATCCGGTTAGGGTTCTGATTGGACCTAGGGTTTGGGTTATGTTGAGGGCGAGGGGTAGAGTTCCTGTTAGGGTTCCGATTGTACCTAGGGTAAGGGTTATGTTGAGGGCTAGGGTTAGATATCCGTTTAGGGTTCCGATTAGACCTAGGGTTAGGGTTATGTTGAGGGTTAGGGTTAGATATTCGTTTAGGGTTCCGATTGGACCTAGGTTATGGCTATGTTGAGGGCTAGGGTTAGAGATCCGGTTAGGGTTCCGATTGGACCTAGGGTTAGGGTTATGTTGAGGGCTAGGGTTAGAGATCCGGTTAGGGTTCCGATTAGACCTACGGTTAGGGTTATGTTGAGGGCTAGGGTTAGATATCCGTTTAGGGTTCCGATTGGACCTAGGGTTAGGGTTAGGTTGAGGGCTAGGGTTAGAGATCCGGTTAGGGTTCCGATTGGACCTAGGGTTAGGGTTATGTTGAGGGCGATGGTTAGAGATCTGGTTAGGGTTCCGATTGGACCTAGGGTTAGGGTTATGTTGAGGGCGAGGTGTAGACAACCGGCTAGGATTCCGTTTGGACTTAGGGTTAGGGTTATGTTGAGGGCGAGGTGTAGAGATCCGGTTAGGCTTCCGATTGGACCTAGGATTAGGGTTCTGTTGAGGGCGAGGGTTAGAGATCTGGTTAGGGTTCCGATTGGAGCTAGGGTTAGGGTTATGTTGAGGGCTAGGTTTAGAGAGCCGGTGAGGGTTCCGATTGGACCTAGGGTTAGGGTTATGTTGAGGGCTAGGGATATAGATCCTGTTACCGTTCCGATTGGACCTAGGGTTAGGGTTATGTTGAGGGCGAGAGGTAGAGATCCTGTTAGGGTTCCGATTGGACCTAGGGTTAGGGTTATGTTGAGGGCGAGGGTTAGAGATCCGGTTAGGTTTCCAATTGGACCAAGGGTTAGGGTTATGTTGAGGGCTAGGGTTAGATATCCGTTTACTGTTCCGATTGGACCTAGGGTTAGGGTTATGTTGAGGGCTAGGTTTAGAGATCCGGTTAGGGTTTCGATTGGACCTAGGGTTAGGGTTATGTTGAGGGCTAGGGTTAGAGATCCAGTTAGGGTTTTGATTGGACCTAGGGTTATGGTTATGTTGAGGGCTAGGGATAGAGATCCGGTTAGGGTTCTGATTGGACCTAGGGTTAGGGTTATGTTGAAGGCGAGGGGTAGAGTTCCTGTTAGGGTTCCGATTGTACGTAGTGTAAAGGTTATGTTGAGGGCTAGGGTTAGATATCCGTTTACGGTTCCGATTAGACCTAGGGTTAGGGTTATGTTGAGGGTTAGGGTTAGATAGTCGTTTAGGGTTCCGATTGAACCTAGGTTATGGCTATGTTGAGAGCTAGGGTTAGAGATCCGGTTAGGGTTCCGATTGGACCTAGGGTTAGGGTTATGTTGAGAGCTAGGGTTAGAGATCCGGTTAGGGTTCCGATTGGACCTAGGGTTAGGGTTATGTTGAGGGCTAGGGATATAGATCCAGTTAGGGTTCCGATTGGACCTAGGGTTAGGGTTATGTTGAGGGCGAGGGGTAGAGATCCTTTTAGGGTTCCGATTGGACCTAGGGTTAGGGTTATGTTGAGGGCTAGGTATACTGATCCGGTTAGGGTTCCGATTGGAGCTAGGGTTAGAGTTATGTTGAGGGCGAGGGTTAGAGATCCTGTTAGGTTTCCAATTGGACCAAGGGTTAGGGTTATGTTGAGGGCTAGGGTTAGATATCCGTTTACTGTTCCGATTGGACCTAGGGTTAGGGTTATGTTGAGGGCTAGGGTTAGAGATCCGGTTAGGGTTCCGATTGGACCTAGGGTTAGGGTTATGTTGAGGGCTAGGGTTAGAGATCCAGTTAGGGTTTTGATTGGACCTAGGGTTAGGGTTATGTTGAGGGCTAGGGTTAGAGATCCGGTTAGGGTTCCGATTGGACCTAGGGTTATGGTTATGTTGAGGGCTAGGGATAGAGATCCGGTTAGGGTTCTGATTGGACTTAGGGTTAGGGTTATGTTGAGGGTTAGGGTTAGATATTCGTTTAGGGTTCCGATTGAACCTAGGTTATGTCTATGTTGAGGGCTAGGGTTAGAGATCCGGTTAGGGTTCCGATTGGACCTCGGGTTAGGGTTATGTTGAGAGCTAGGGTTAGAGATCCGGTTAGGGTTCCGATTGGACCTAGGGTTAGGCTTATGTTGAGGGCTAGTGTTAGATATCCGGTTAGGGTTCCGATTGGACCAAGGTTTAGGGTTATGTTGAGGGCGAGGGGTAGAGATCCGGTTAGGGTTCCGATTGGACCTAGGGTGAGGGTTATGTTGCGGGCTGGGTTAGAGTTCCTGTTAGGGTTCCGAGTGGGACTAGGGTTACGGTTATGTAGAGGGCTAGGGTTAGATATCCGGTTAAGGTTCCGATTTGACCTAGGGTTAGGGTTATGTTGAGGGCTAGGGTTAGATATCCGTTTAGGGTTCCGATTGGACTTAGGGTTAGGGTTATGTTGAGGGCTAGGGTTAGATATCCGTTTAGGGTTCCGATTGGACCTAGGGTTAGAGTTATGTTGAGGGCTAGGGTTAGAGATCCGGTTAGGGTTCCGATTGGACCTAGGGTTAGGGTTATGTTGAGGGCTAGGGTTAGAGATCCAGTTAGGGTTTTGATTGGACCTAGGGTTAGGGTTATGTTGAGGGCTAGGGTTAGAGATTCGGTCAGTGTTCCGATTGGACCTCGGGTTAGGGTTATGTTGAGCGCTAGGGTTAGAGATCCGGTTAGAGTTCCGATTGGACCTGGGTTAGCGTTATGTTGAGGGCTAGGGTTAGAGATATGGTTAGGGTTCCGATTGGACCTCGGGTTAGGGTTATGTTGAGGGCTAGGTATACAGATCCGGATAGGGTTCCGATTGGACCGAGGGTTTGGGTTATGTTGAGGGCTAGCGTTAGAGATCCGGTTAGGGTTCCGATTGAACCTAGGGTTAGGGTTATGTTGAGGGCTACGGTTAGAGATCTGGTTAGGGTTCCGATTGGACCTAGGGTTAGGGTTATGTTGAGGGCTAGGTTTAGAGAGCCGGTTAGGGTTCCGATTGGACCTAGGGTTAGGGTTATGTTGAGGGCTAGGGTTATAGATCCTGTTAGGGTTCCGATTGGACCTAGGGTTAGGGTTATGTTGAGGGCTAGGGTTAGAGATCCAGTTACGGTTTTGATTGGACCTAGGGTTAGGGTTATGTTGAGGGCTAGGGTTAGAGATCCGGTTAGGGTTCCGATTGGACCTAGGGTTATGGTTATGTTGAGGGCTAGGGATAGAGATCCGGTTAGGGTTCTGATTGGACCTAGGGTTAGGGTTATGTTGAGGGTTAGGGTTAGATATTCGTTTAGGGTTCCGATTGAACCTAGGTTATGTCTATGTTGAGGGCTAGGGTTAGAGATCCGGTTAGGGTTCCGATTGGACCTCGGGTTAGGGTTATGTTGAGAGCTAGGGTTAGAGATCCGGTTAGGGTTCCGATTGGACCTAGGGTTAGGCTTATGTTGAGGGCTAGTGTTAGATATCCGGTTAGGGTTCCGATTGGACCAAGGTTTAGGGTTATGTTGAGGGCGAGGGATAGAGATCCGGTTAGGGTTCCGATTGGACCTAGGGTGAGGGTTATGTTGCGGGCTGGGTTAGAGTTCCTGTTAGGGTTCCGAGTGGGACTAGGGTTACGGTTATGTAGAGGGCTAGGGTTAGATATCCGGTTAAGGTTCCGATTGGACCTAGGGTTAGGGTTATGTTGAGGGCTAGGGTTAGATATCCGTTTAGGGTTCCGATTGGACTTAGGGTTAGGGTTATGTTGAGGGCTAGGGTTAGATATTCGTTTAGCGTTCCGATTGGACCTAGGGTTATGGTTATGTTGAGGGCTTGGGATAGAGATCCGGTTAGGGTTCTGATTGGACCTAGGGTTTGGGTTATGTTGAGGGCGAGGGGTAGAGTTCCTGTTAGGGTTCCGATTGTACCTAGGGTAAGGGTTATGTTGAGGGCTAGGGTTAGATATCCGTTTAGGGTTCCGATTAGACCTAGGGTTAGGGTTATGTTGAGGGCTAGGGTTAGATATCCGTTTAGGGTTCCGATTAGACCTAGGGTTAGGGTTATGTTGAGGGCTAGGGTTAGATATCCGTTTAGGGTTCCGATTGGACCTAGGGTTAGGGTTATGTTGAGGGCTAGGGTTAGAGATCCGGTTAGGGTTCCGATTGGACCTAGGGTTAGGGTTATGTTGAGGGCTAGGGTTAGAGATCCAGTTAGGGTTTTGATTGGACCTAGGGTTAGGGTTATGTTGAGGGCTAGGGTTAGAGATTCGGTCAGTGTTCCGATTGGACCTCGGGTTAGGGTTATGTTGAGCGCTAGGGTTAGAGATCCGGTTAGAGTTCCGATTGGACCTGGGTTAGCGTTATGTTGAGGGCTAGGGTTAGAGATATGGTTAGGGTTCCGATTGGACCTCGGGTTAGGGTTATGTTGAGGGCTAGGTATACAGATCCGGATAGGGTTCCGATTGGACCGAGGGTTTGGGTTATGTTGAGGGCTAGCGTTAGAGATCCGGTTAGGGTTCCGATTGAACCTAGGGTTAGGGTTATGTTGAGGGCTACGGTTAGAGATCTGGTTAGGGTTCCGATTGGACCTAGGGTTAGGGTTATGTTGAGGGCTAGGTTTAGAGAGCCGGTTAGGGTTCCGATTGGACCTAGGGTTAGGGTTATGTTGAGGGCTAGGGTTATAGATCCTGTTAGGGTTCCGATTGGACCTAGGGTTAGGGTTATGTTGAGGGCGAGGGGTAGAGATCCTGTTAGGGTGATTGGACCTAGGGTTAGGGTTATGTTGAGGGCTAGGTATACAGATCCTGTTAGGGTTCCGATTGGACCTAGGGTTAGGGTTATGTTGAGGGCTAGGTATACAGATCCGGTTAGTGTTCCGATTGGACCTAGGGGTAGGGTTATGTTGATGGCTAGGGTTAGAGATCCGGATAGGGTTACGATTGGACCTAGGGTTAGGGTTATGTTGAGAGCTAGGGTTAGAGATCCGGTTAGGGTTCCGATATTACCTAGGGTTAGGGTTATGTTGAGGGCTACGGTTAGAGGTCTGGTTAGGATTCCGATTGGACCTAGGGTTAGGGTTATGTTGAGGGCTAGGTTTAGAGAGTCGGTTAGGGTTCCGATTGGACCTAGGGTTAGGGTTATGTTGAGGGCTAGGGTTAGAGATCCGGTTAGGGTTCCGATTGGACCTAGGGTTAGGGTTATGTTGAGGGCTAGTGTTAGATATCCGGTTAGGGTTCCGATTGGACCAAGGTTTAGGGTTATGTTGAGGGCGAGGGGTAGAGATCCGGTTAGGGTTCCGATTGGACCTAGGGTTAGGGTTATGTTGCGGGCTGGGTTAGAGATCCTGTTAGGGTTCCGAGTGGAACTAGGGTTAGGGTTATGTAGAGGGCTAGGGTTAGATATCCTGTTAGGGTTCCGATTGGACCTAGGGTTAGGGTTATGTTGAGTGCTAGGGTTAGATATCCGTTTAGGGTTCCGATTGGACTTAGGGTTAGGGTTATGTTGAGGGCTAGGGTTAGATATTCGTTTAGGGTTCCGTTTGGACCTAGGGTTATGGTTATGTTGAGGGCTAGGGATAGAGATCCGGTTAGGGTTCTGATTGGACCTAGGGTTTGGGTTATGTTGAGGGCGAGGGGTAGAGTTCCTGTTAGGGTTCCGATTGTACCTAGGGTAAGGGTTATGTTGAGGGCTAGGGTTAGATATCCGTTTAGGGTTCCGATTAGACCTAGGGTTAGTGTTATGTTGAGGGCTAGGGTTAGATATCCGTTTAGGGTTCCGATTAGACCTAGGGTTAGGGTTATGTTGAGGGCTAGGGTTAGATATCCGTTTAGGGTTCCGATTGGACCTAGGGTTAGGGTTATGTTGAGGGCTAGGGTTAGAGATCCGGTTAGGGTTCCGATTGGACCTAGGGTTAGGGTTATGTTGAGGGCTAGGGTTAGAGATCCAGTTAGGGTTTTGATTGGACCTAGGGTTAGGGTTATGTTGAGGGCTAGGGTTAGAGATTCGGTCAGTGTTCCGATTGGACCTCGGGTTAGGGTTATGTTGAGCGCTAGGGTTAGAGATCCGGTTAGAGTTCCGATTGGACCTGGGTTAGCGTTATGTTGAGGGCTAGGGTTAGAGATATGGTTAGGGTTCCGATTGGACCTCGGGTTAGGGTTATGTTGAGGGCTAGGTATACAGATCCGGATAGGGTTCCGTTTGGACCGAGGGTTTGGGTTATGTTGAGGGCTAGCGTTAGAGATCCGGTTAGGGTTCCGATTGAACCTAGGGTTAGGGTTATGTTGAGGGCTACGGTTAGAGATCTGGTTAGGGTTCCGATTGGACCTAGGGTTAGGGTTATGTTGAGGGCTAGGTTTAGAGAGCCGGTTAGGGTTCCGATTGGACCTAGGGTTAGGGTTATGTTGAGGGCTAGGGTTATAGATCCTGTTAGGGTTCCGATTGGACCTAGGGTTAGGGTTATGTTGAGGGCGAGGGGTAGAGATCCTGTTAGGGTGATTGGACCTAGGGTTAGGGTTATGTTGAGGGCTAGGTATACAGATCCTGTTAGGGTTCCGATTGGACCTAGGGTTAGGGTTATGTTGAGGGCTAGGTATACAGATCCGGTTAGTGTTCCGATTGGACCTAGGGGTAGGGTTAT
Organism: Miniopterus natalensis; assembly: GCF_054644295.1. Taxonomy (NCBI): domain Eukaryota; kingdom Metazoa; phylum Chordata; class Mammalia; order Chiroptera; family Miniopteridae; genus Miniopterus; species Miniopterus natalensis. The sequence goes on from NW_028269986.1 coordinate 1,194,017, forward strand.
GTTGATGGCTAGGGTTAGAGATCCGGATAGGGTTACGATTGGACCTAGGGTTAGGGTTATGTTGAGAGCTAGGGTTAGAGATCCGGTTAGGGTTCCGATATTACCTAGGGTTAGGGTTATGTTGAGGGCTACGGTTAGAGGTCTGGTTAGGGTTCCGATTGGACCTAGGGTTAGGGTTATGTTGAGGGCTAGGTTTAGAGAGTCGGTTAGGGTTCCGATTGGACCTAGGGTTAGGGTTATGTTGAGGGCTAGGGTTAGAGATCCGGTTAGGGTTCCGATTGGACCTAGGGTTAGGGTTATGTTGAGGGCTAGTGTTAGATATCCGGTTAGGGTTCCGATTGGACCAAGGTTTAGGGTTATGTTGAGGGCGAGGGGTAGAGATCCGGTTAGGGTTCCGATTGGACCTAGGGTTAGGGTTATGTTGCGGGCTGGGTTAGAGATCCTGTTAGGGTTCCGAGTGGAACTAGGGTTAGGGTTATGTAGAGGGCTAGGGTTAGATATCCTGTTAGGGTTCCGATTGGACCTAGGGTTAGGGTTATGTTGAGTGCTAGGGTTAGATATCCGTTTAGGGTTCCGATTGGACTTAGGGTTAGGGTTATGTTGAGGGCTAGGGTTAGATATTCGTTTAGGGTTCCGTTTGGACCTAGGGTTATGGTTATGTTGAGGGCTAGGGATAGAGATCCGGTTAGGGTTCTGATTGGACCTAGGGTTTGGGTTATGTTGAGGGCGAGGGGTAGAGTTCCTGTTAGGGTTCCGATTGTACCTAGGGTAAGGGTTATGTTGAGGGCTAGGGTTAGATATACGTTTAGGGTTCCGATTAGACCTAGGGTTAGGGTTATGTTGAGGGCTAGGGTTAGATATCCGTTTAGGGTTCCGATTAGACCTAGGGTTAGGGTTATGTTGAGGGCTAGGGTTAGATATCCGTTTAGGGTTCCGATTGGACCTAGGGTTAGGGTTATGTTGAGGGCTAGGGTTAGAGATCCGGTTAGGGTTCCGATTGGACCTAGGGTTAGGGTTATGTTGAGGGCTAGGGTTAGAGATCCAGTTAGGGTTTTGATTGGACCTAGGGTTAGGGTTATGTTGAGGGCTAGGGTTAGAGATTCGGTCAGTGTTCCGATTGGACCTCGGGTTAGGGTTATGTTGAGCGCTAGGGTTAGAGATCCGGTTAGAGTTCCGATTGGACCTGGGTTAGCGTTATGTTGAGGGCGAGGGGTAGAGATCCGGTTAGGGTTCCGATTGGACCTCGGGTTAGGGTTATGTTGAGGGCGAGGGGTAGAGATCCGGTTAGGGTTCCGATTGGACCTAGAGTTAGGGTTATGTTGAGGGCTGGGGTAGAGATCCTGTTAGGGTTCCGATTGGAACTAGGGTTAGGGTTATGTTGAGGGAGAGGGTTAGATATCTGTTTAGGGTTCCGATTGGACCTAGGGTTAGGGTTATGTTGAGGGCTAGGGTTAGATATCCGTTTAGGGTTCCGAGTGGACCTAGGGTTAGTGTTATGTTGAGGGCTAGGGTTAGATATCCTTTTAGGGTTCCGATTGGACCTAGGGCTAGTGATATGTTGAGCGCTAGGGTTAGAGATCCGCTTAGGGTTCCGATTGGACCTAGGGTTAGGATTATTTTGAGGGCTATGGTTAGAGATACGGTTAGGTTTCCGATTGGACCTAGGGTTAGGGTTATGTTGAGGGCTAGGGTTAGAGATCCGGTTAGGGTTCCGATTGGACCTAGGGTTAGGGTTATGTTGAGGGCTAGGTTTAGAGATCCGTTTAGGGTTCCGATTGGACCTAGGGTTAGGGTTATGTTGAGGGCTAGGGTTAGAGATCCGGTTGGGGTTCCGATTGGACCTAGGGTTAGGGTTATGTTGTGGGCTAGGGTTAGAGATCCGGTTAGGGTTCCGATTGGACCTAGGGTTAGGGTTATGTTGAGGGCTAGGTATTCAGATCCGGTTAGGGTTCCGATTGGACCTAGGGTTAGGGTTATGTTGAGGGCTAGGTATACAGATCCGGTTAGGGTTCCGATTGGACCTAGGGTTAGGGTTATGTTGAAGGCTAGGGTTAGAAATCCGGTTAGGGTTCCGATTGGACGTAGTGTTAGGTTTATGTTGAGAGCTAGGGTTAGAGATCCGGTTATGGTACTGATTGGACCTAGGGTTAGGGTTATGTTGAGAGCTAGGGTTAGAGATCGGGTAAGGGTTCCGATTGGACCTAGGGTTAGGGTTATGTTGAGGGCTAGGGTTAGAGATCCAGTTAGTGTTTTGATTGGACCTAGAGTTAGGGTTATGTTGAGGGCTAGGGTTAGAGATCCGGTTAGGATTCCGATTGGACCTAGGGTTAGGGTTATGTTGAGGGCTAGGGTTAGAGATCCGGTTAGGCTTCCGATTGGACCTAGGGTTAGGGTTATGTTGAGGGCTAGGGTTAGAGATCCGGTTGGGGTTCCGATTGGACCTAGGGTTAGGGTTACGTTGAGGGCTAGGTACACAGATCCGGTTAGGGTTCCGATTGGACCTAGGGTTAGGGTTATGTTGTGGTCTAGGTTTAGAGATCCGGTTAGGGTTCCGATTGGACCTAGGGTTAGGGTTATGTTGAGGGCTAGGTATACAGATTCGGTTAGGGTTCCGATTGGACCTAGGGTTAGGGTTATGTTGAGGGCTAGGGTTAGAGATCCGGTTGGGGTTCCGATTGGACCTAGGGTTAGGGTTATGTTGTGGGCTAGGGTTAGAGATCCGGTTAGGGTTCCGATTGGACCTAGGGTTAGGGTTATGTTGAGGGCTAGGTATTCAGATCCGGTTAGGGTTCCGATTAAACCTAGGGTTAGGGTTATGTTGAGGGCTAGGTATACAGATCCGGTTAGGGTTCCGATTGGACCTAGGGTTAGGGTTATGTTGAAGGCTAGGGTTAGAAATCCGGTTAGGGTTCCGATTGGACGTAGTGTTAGGTTTATGTTGAGAGCTAGGGTTAGAGATCCGGTTATGGTACTGATTGGACCTAGGGTTAGGGTTATGTTGAGAGCTAGGGTTAGAGATCGGGTAAGGGTTCCGATTGGACCTAGGGTTAGGGTTATGTTGAGGGCTAGGGTTAGAGATCCAGTTAGTGTTTTGATTGGACCTAGGGTTAGGGTTATGTTGAGGGCTAGGGTTAGAGATCCGGTTAGGATTCCGATTGGACCCAGGGTTAGGGTTATGTTGAGGGCTAGGGTTAGAGATCCGGTTAGGCTTCCGATTGGACCTAGGGTTAGGGTTATGTTGAGGGCTAGGGTTAGAGATCCGGTTGGGGTTCTGATTGGACCTAGGGTTAGGGTTACGTTGAGGGCTAGGTACACAGATCCGGTTAGGGTTCCGATTGGACCTAGGGTTAGGGTTATGTTGTGGTCTAGGGTTAGAGATCCGGTTAGGGTTCCGATTGGACCTAGGGTTAGGGTTATGTTGAGGGCTAGGTAAACAGATTCGGTTAGGGTTCCGATTGGACCTAGGGTTAGGGTTATGTTGAGGGCTAGGTATACAGATCCGGTTAGGGTTCCGATTGGACCTAAGTTTAGGGTTATGTTGAGGGCTAGGTATACAGATCCGGTTAGGGTTCCGATTGGACCTAGGGTTAGGGTTATGTTGAGGGCTAGGTATACAGATCCGGTTAGGGTTCCGATTGGACCTAGGTTTAGGGTTATGTTGAAGGCTAGGGTTAGAAATCCGGTTAGGGTTCCTATTGGACCTAAGGTTAGGGTTATGTTTAGGGCTAAGGTTAGAGATCCGGTTAGGGTTCTGATTGGACCTAGGGTTAGGGTTATGTTGAGAGCTAGGGTTAGAGATCCTGTTAGGGTTCCGATTGGACCTAGGGTTAGGGTTATGTTGAGGTCTAGGGTTAGAGATCCAGTTAGTGTTTTGATTGGACCTAGGGTTAGGGTTATGTTGAGGGCTAGGGTTAGAGATCCGCTTCGGGTTCCGACTGGACCTCGGGTTAGGGTTATGTTGAGCGCTAGGGTTAGAGATCCGGTTAGGGTTCCGATTGGACCTAGGGTTAGGGTTATGTTGAGGGCTAGGGTTAGAGATCCGGTTAGGGTTCCGATTGGACCAAGGGTTTGGGTTATGTTGAAGGATAGGTATACAGATCCGGTGAGGGTTCCGATTGGACCTAGCGTTAGGGTTATGTTGAGGGCTAGCGTTAGAGATCCGTTTAGGGTTCCCATTGTACCTAGGGTTAGGGTTATGTTGAGGGCTAGGGTTAGAGATCCGGTTAGGGTTCCGATTGGACCTAGGGTTAGGGTTATGTTGAGGGCTAGGTTTAGAGATCCGGTTAGGGTTCCGATTGGACCTAGGGTTAGGGTTATGTTGAGGGCTAGGGTTAGAATTCTGGTTAGGGTTCCGATTGGACCTAGGTTTAGGGTTATGTTGAGGGCTAGGTATACAGTTCCGGTTAGGGTTCCGATTGGACCTAGGGATAGGGTTATGTTGAGGGCTGGGGTTAGATACCCGGTTAGGGTTCCGATTGGACCTAGGGTTAGGGCTATGTTGAGGGCTAGGGTTAGAGATCCGGTTAGGGTTCCGATTGGACCTAGGGTTAGGGTTATGTTGAGAGCTAGGGTTAGAGATCCGGTTAGGGTTCCGATTTTTACCTAGGGTTAGGGTTATGTTGAGGGCTAGTGTTAGATATCCGGTTAGGGTTCCGATTGGACCAAGGTTTAGGATTATGTTGAGGGCGAGATGTAGAGTTCCTGTTAGGGTTCCGATTGGACCTCGGGTTAGGGTTATGTTGAGGGCTGGGGTTAGAGATACGGATAGGGTTCCGATTGGACCTAGGGTTAGGGTTAGGTTGAGTGCTAGGGTTAGAGATACGAATAGCGTTCCGATTAGACCTAGGGTTAGGGTTATGTTGAGGGCTATGTACACAGATCCGGTTAGGGTTCCGATTGGACCTAGGGTTAGGGTTATATTGTGGACTAGGGTTAGAGATCCGGTTAGGGTTCTGATTGGACCTAGGGTTAGGGTTATGTTGAGGGCTAGGTATACAGATCCGGTTAGGGTTCCGATTGGACCTATGGTTAGGGTTATGTTGAGGGCTAGGTATACAGATCCGGTTAGGGTTCCGATTGGACCTAGGGTTAGGGTTATGTTGAAGGCTAGGGTTAGAAATCCGGTTAGGGTTCCGATTGGACGTAGGGTTAGGTTTTTGTTGAGGGCTAGGGTTAGAGATCCGGTTAGGGTACTGATTGGACCTAGGGTTAGGGTTATGTTAAGAGCTAGGGTTAGAGATCGGGTTAGGGTTCCGATTGGACCTAGGGTTAGGGTTATGTTGAGGGCTAGGGTTAGAGATCCAGTTAGTGTTTTGATTGGACCTAGGGTTAGGGTTATGTTGAGGGCTAGGATTAGAGATCCGGTTGGGGTTCCCATTGGACCTAGGGTTAGGGTTACGTTGAGGGCTAGGTACACAGATCCGGTTAGGGTTCCGATTGGACCTAGGGTTAGGGTTATGTTGTGGTCTAGGGTTAGAGATCCGGTTAGGGTTCCGATTGGACCTAGGGTTAGGGTTATGTTGAGGGCTAGGTATACAGATCCGGTTAGGGTTCCGATTGGACCTAGGGTTAGGGTTATGTTGAGGATTAGGTATACAGATCACGTTAGGGTTCCGATTGGACCTAGGTTTAGGGTTATGTTGAAGGCTGGGGTTAGAAATCCGGTTAGGGTTCCGATTGGACCGAAGGTTAGGGTTATGTTTAGGGCTAAGATTAGAGATCCGGTTAGGGTTCTGATTGGACCTACGGTTAGGGTTATGTTGAGAGCTAGGGTTAGAGATCCGGTTAGGGTTCCGATTGGACCTAGGGTTAGGGTTATGTTGAGGTCTAGGGTTAGAGATCCAGTTAGTGTTTTGATTGGACCTAGGGTTAGGGTTATGTTGAGGGCTAGGGTTAGAGATCCGGTTCGGGTTCCGATTGGACCTCGGGTTAGGGTTATGTTGAGCGCTAGGGTTAGAGATCCGGTGAGGGTTCCGATTGGACCTAGGGTTAGGGTTATGTTGAGGGCTAGGGTTAGAGATCCAGTTAGTGTTTTGATTGGACCTAGGGTTAGGGTTATGTTGAGGGCTAGGGTTAGAGATCCGGTTAGGATTCCGATTGGACCTAGGGTTAGGGTTATGTTGAGGGCTAGGGTTAGAGATCCGGTTAGGGTTCCGATTGGACCTAGGGTTAGGGTTATGTTGAGGGCTAGGGTTAGAGATCCGGTTAGGGTTCCGATTGGACCAAGGGTTTGGGTTATGTTTAGGGATAGGTATACAGATCCGGTTAGGGTTCCGATTGGACCTAGCGTTAGGGTTGTGTTGAGGGCTAGCGTTAGAGATCCGGTTAGGGTTCCCATTGTACCTAGGGTTAGGGTTATGTTGAGGGCTAGGGTTAGAGATCCGGTTAGGGTTCCGATTGGACCTAGGGTTAGGGTTATGTTGAGGGCTAGGTTTAGAGATCCTGTTAGGGTTCCGATTGGACCTAAGGTTAGGGTTATGTTGAGGGCTAGGGTTAGAGTTCTGGTTAGGGTTCCGATTGGACCTAGGTTTAGGGTTATGTTGAGGGCTAGGTATACAGTTCCGGTTAGGGTTCCGATTGGACCTAAGGTTAGGGTTATGTTGAAGGCTAAGGTTAGAGATCCGGTTAGGGTTCCGATTGGACCTAGGGTTAGGGTTATGTTAAGGGCAAGTGTTAGATATCTGTTTAGGGTTCCGATTGGACCAAGGGTTAGGGTTATGTTGAGGGCGAGGGGTAGAGATCCGGTTAGGGTTCCGATTGTACCTAGGGTTAGGGTTATGTTGATGGCTGGGGTTAGATACCCGGTTAGGGTTCCGATTGGACCTAGGGTTAGGGTTATGTTGAGTGCTAGGGTTAGATATCTGTTGAGGGTTCCGATTGGACCTAGGGTTAGGGTTATGTTGAGGGCTAGGGTTAGAGATCCGGTTAGGGTTCCGATTGGACCTAGGGTTAGGGTTATGTTGAGGGCTAGGTATACAGATCCGGTTAGGGTTCTGATTGGACCTACGGTTAGGGTTATGTTGCGGGCTGGGGTTAGATACCCGGTTAGGGTTCCGATTGGACCTAGGGTTAGGGTTATGTTGAGTGCTAGGGTTAGATATCTGTTGAGGGTTCCGATTGGACCTAGGGTTAGGGTTATGTTGAGGGCTAGGTACACAGATCCGGTTAGGGTTCCGATTGGACCTAGGGTTAGGGTTATGTTGTGGTCTAGGTTTAGAGATCCGGTTAGGGTTCCGATTGGACCTAGGGTTAGGGTTATGTTGAGCTCTAGGTATACAGATTCGGTTAGGGTTCCGATTGGACCTAGGGTTAGGGTTATGTTGAGGGCTAGGGTTAGAGATCCGGTTGGGGTTCCGATTGGACCTAGGGTTAGGGTTATGTTGTGGGCTAGGGTTAGAGATCCGGTTAGGGTTCCGATTGGACCTAGGGTTAGGGTTATGTTGAGGGCTAGGTATTCAGATCCGGTTAGGGTTCCGATTAAACCTAGGGTTAGGGTTATGTTGAGGGCTAGGTATACAGATCCGGTTAGGGTTCCGATTGGACCTAGGGTTAGGGTTATGTTGAAGGCTAGGGTTAGAAATCCGGTTAGGGTTCCGATTGGACGTAGTGTTAGGTTTATGTTGAGAGCTAGGGTTAGAGATCCGGTTATGGTACTGATTGGACCTAGGGTTAGGGTTATGTTGAGAGCTAGGGTTAGAGATCGGGTAAGGGTTCCGATTGGACCTAGGGTTAGGGTTATGTTGAGGGCTAGGGTTAGAGATCCAGTTAGTGTTTTGATTGGACCTAGGGTTAGGGTTATGTTGAGGGCTAGGGTTAGAGATCCGGTTAGGATTCCGATTGGACCCAGGGTTAGGGTTATGTTGAGGGCTAGGGTTAGAGATCCGGTTAGGCTTCCGATTGGACCTAGGGTTAGGGTTATGTTGAGGGCTAGGGTTAGAGATCCGGTTGGGGTTCTGATTGGACCTAGGGTTAGGGTTACGTTGAGGGCTAGGTACACAGATCCGGTTAGGGTTCCGATTGGACCTAGGGTTAGGGTTATGTTGTGGTCTAGGGTTAGAGATCCGGTTAGGGTTCCGATTGGACCTAGGGTTAGGGTTATGTTGAGGGCTAGGTATACAGATTCGGTTAGGGTTCCGATTGGACCTAGGGTTAGGGTTATGTTGAGGGCTAGGTATACAGATCCGGTTAGGGTTCCGATTGGACCTAAGTTTAGGGTTATGTTGAGGGCTAGGTATACAGATCCGGTTAGGGTTCCGATTGGACCTAGGGTTAGGGTTATGTTGAGGGCTAGGTATACAGATCCGGTTAGGGTTCCGATTGGACCTAGGTTTAGGGTTATGTTGAAGGCTAGGGTTAGAAATCCGGTTAGGGTTCCTATTGGACCTAAGGTTAGGGTTATGTTTAGGGCTAAGGTTAGAGATCCGGTTAGGGTTCTGATTGGACCTAGGGTTAGGGTTATGTTGAGAGCTAGGGTTAGAGATCCTGTTAGGGTTCCGATTGGACCTAGGGTTAGGGTTATGTTGAGGTCTAGGGTTAGAGATCCAGTTAGTGTTTTGATTGGACCTAGGGTTAGGGTTATGTTGAGGGCTAGGGTTAGAGATCCGCTTCGGGTTCCGACTGGACCTCGGGTTAGGGTTATGTTGAGCGCTAGGGTTAGAGATCCGGTTAGGGTTCCGATTGGACCTAGGGTTAGGGTTATGTTGAGGGCTAGGGTTAGAGATCCGGTTAGGGTTCCGATTGGACCAAGGGTTTGGGTTATGTTGAAGGATAGGTATACAGATCCGGTGAGGGTTCCGATTGGACCTAGCGTTAGGGTTATGTTGAGGGCTAGCGTTAGAGATCCGTTTAGGGTTCCCATTGTACCTAGGGTTAGGGTTATGTTGAGGGCTAGGGTTAGAGATCCGGTTAGGGTTCCGATTGGACCTAGGGTTAGGGTTATGTTGAGGGCTAGGTTTAGAGATCCGGTTAGGGTTCCGATTGGACCTAGGGTTAGGGTTATGTTGAGGGCTAGGGTTAGAATTCTGGTTAGGGTTCCGATTGGACCTAGGTTTAGGGTTATGTTGAGGGCTAGGTATACAGTTCCGGTTAGGGTTCCGATTGGACCTAGGGATAGGGTTATGTTGAGGGCTGGGGTTAGATACCCGGTTAGGGTTCCGATTGGACCTAGGGTTAGGGCTATGTTGAGGGCTAGGGTTAGAGATCCGGTTAGGGTTCCGATTGGACCTAGGGTTAGGGTTATGTTGAGAGCTAGGGTTAGAGATCCGGTTAGGGTTCCGATTTTTACCTAGGGTTAGGGTTATGTTGAGGGCTAGTGTTAGATATCCGGTTAGGGTTCCGATTGGACCAAGGTTTAGGATTATGTTGAGGGCGAGATGTAGAGTTCCTGTTAGGGTTCCGATTGGACCTCGGGTTAGGGTTATGTTGAGGGCTGGGGTTAGAGATACGGATAGGGTTCCGATTGGACCTAGGGTTAGGGTTAGGTTGAGTGCTAGGGTTAGAGATACGAATAGCGTTCCGATTAGACCTAGGGTTAGGGTTATGTTGAGGGCTATGTACACAGATCCGGTTAGGGTTCCGATTGGACCTAGGGTTAGGGTTATATTGTGGACTAGGGTTAGAGATCCGGTTAGGGTTCTGATTGGACCTAGGGTTAGGGTTATGTTGAGGGCTAGGCATACAGATCCGGTTAGGGTTCCGATTGGACCTATGGTTAGGGTTATGTTGAGGGCTAGGTATACAGATCCGGTTAGGGTTCCGATTGGACCTAGGGTTAGGGTTATGTTGAAGGCTAGGGTTAGAAATCCGGTTAGGGTTCCGATTGGACGTAGGGTTAGGTTTTTGTTGAGGGCTAGGGTTAGAGATCCGGTTAGGGTACTGATTGGACCTAGGGTTAGGGTTATGTTAAGAGCTAGGGTTAGAGATCGGGTTAGGGTTCCGATTGGACCTAGGGTTAGGGTTATGTTGAGGGCTAGGGTTAGAGATCCAGTTAGTGTTTTGATTGGACCTAGGGTTAGGGTTATGTTGAGGGCTAGGATTAGAGATCCGGTTGGGGTTCCCATTGGACCTAGGGTTAGGGTTACGTTGAGGGCTAGGTACACAGATCCGGTTAGGGTTCCGATTGGACCTAGGGTTAGGGTTATGTTGTGGTCTAGGGTTAGAGATCCGGTTAGGGTTCCGATTGGACCTAGGGTTAGGGTTATGTTGAGGGCTAGGTATACAGATCCGGTTAGGGTTCCGATTGGACCTAGGGTTAGGGTTATGTTGAGGATTAGGTATACAGATCACGTTAGGGTTCCGATTGGACCTAGGTTTAGGGTTATGTTGAAGGCTGGGGTTAGAAATCCGGTTAGGGTTCCGATTGGACCGAAGGTTAGGGTTATGTTTAGGGCTAAGATTAGAGATCCGGTTAGGGTTCTGATTGGACCTACGGTTAGGGTTATGTTGAGAGCTAGGGTTAGAGATCCGGTTCGGGTTCCGATTGGACCTAGGGTTAGGGTTATGTTGAGGTCTAGGGTTAGAGATCCAGTTAGTGTTTTGATTGGACCTAGGGTTAGGGTTATGTTGAGGGCTAGGGTTAGAGATCCGGTTCGGGTTCCGATTGGACCTCGGGTTAGGGTTATGTTGAGCGCTAGGGTTAGAGATCCGGTGAGGGTTCCGATTGGACCTAGGGTTAGGGTTATGTTGAGGGCTAGGGTTAGAGATCCAGTTAGTGTTTTGATTGGACCTAGGGTTAGGGTTATGTTGAGGGCTAGGGTTAGAGATCCGGTTAGGATTCCGATTGGACCTAGGGTTAGGGTTATGTTGAGGGCTAGGGTTAGAGATCCGGTTAGGGTTCCGATTGGACCTAGGGTTAGGGTTATGTTGAGGGCTAGGGTTAGAGATCCGGTTAGGGTTCCGATTGGACCAAGGGTTTGGGTTATGTTTAGGGATAGGTATACAGATCCGGTTAGGGTTCCGATTGGACCTAGCGTTAGGGTTGTGTTGAGGGCTAGAGTTAGAGATCCGGTTAGGGTTCCCATTGTACCTAGGGTTAGGGTTATGTTGAGGGCTAGGGTTAGAGATCCGGTTAGGGTTCCGATTGGACCTAGGGTTAGGGTTATGTTGAGGGCTAGGTTTAGAGATCCTGTTAGGGTTCCGATTGGACCTAAGGTTAGGGTTATGTTGAGGGCTAGGGTTAGAGTTCTGGTTAGGGTTCCGATTGGACCTAGGTTTAGGGTTATGTTGAGGGCTAGGTATACAGTTCCGGTTAGGGTTCCGATTGGACCTAAGGTTAGGGTTATGTTGAAGGCTAAGGTTAGAGATCCGGTTAGGGTTCCGATTGGACCTAGGGTTAGGGTTATGTTAAGGGCAAGTGTTAGATATCTGTTTAGGGTTCCGATTGGACCAAGGGTTAGGGTTATGTTGAGGGCGAGGGGTAGAGATCCGGTTAGGGTTCCGATTGTACCTAGGGTTAGGGTTATGTTGATGGCTGGGGTTAGATACCCGGTTAGGGTTCCGATTGGACCTAGGGTTAGGGTTATGTTGAGTGCTAGGGTTAGATATCTGTTGAGGGTTCCGATTGGACCTAGGGTTAGGGTTATGTTGAGGGCTAGGGTTAGAGATCCGGTTAGGGTTCCGATTGGACCTAGGGTTAGGGTTATGTTGAGGGCTAGGTATACAGATCCGGTTAGGGTTCTGATTGGACCTACGGTTAGGGTTATGTTGCGGGCTGGGGTTAGATACCCGGTTAGGGTTCCGATTGGACCTAGGGTTAGGGTTATGTTGAGTGCTAGGGTTAGATATCTGTTGAGGGTTCCGATTGGACCTAGGGTTAGGGTTATGTTGAGGGCTAGGGTTAGATATCCGTTTACTGTTCCGATTGGACCGAGGGTTAGGGTTATGTTGCGGGCTGGGTTAGAGATCCTGTTAGGGTTCCGATTGAAACTAGGGTTACTGTTATGTAGAGGGCTAGGGTTAGATATCCGGTTAGGGTTCCGATTGTACCTAGGATTAGGGTTATGTTGAGGGCTAGGGTTAGACATCCGTGTAGGGTTCCGATTGGACCTAGGGTTAGGGTTATGTTGAGGGCGAGGGTTAGAGATCTGGTTAGGGTTCCGATTGGACCTAGGGTTAGGGTTATGTTTAGGGCGAGGGGTAGAGAACCGGCTAGGGTTCCGATTGGAACTAGGGTTAGGGTTATGTTGAGGGCGAGGTGTAGAGATCCGGTTAGGGTTCCGATTGGACCTAGGATTAGGGTTATGTTGAGGGCGATGGTTAGAGATCCGGTTAGGGTTCCGATTGGAACTAGGATTAGGGTTATGTTGAGGGCGAGGGTTAGAGATCCGGTTAGGGTTTCGATTGGACCTAGGGTTAGGGTTATATTGAGGGCTAGGGTTAGAGATCCATTTAGGGTTTTGATTGGACCTAGGGTTAGGGTTATGTTGAGGGCTAGGGTTAGAGATCCGGTTAGGGTTCCGATTGGACCTCCGGTTAGGGTTATGTTGAGTGCTAGGGTTAGAGATCCGGTTACGGTTCCGATTGGACCTAGGGTTAGGGTTATGTTGAGGGCTAGGGTTAGAGATCCGGTTAGGGTTCCGATTGGACCTAGGGTTAGGGTTATGTTGAGGGCTAGGTATACAGATCCGGTTAGCGTTCCGATTGGACCTAGGGTTAGAGTTATGTTGAGGGCTAGCGTTAGAGATCCGGTTAGGGATACGATTGAACCTAGGGTTAGGGTTATGTTGAGGGCTATGGTTAGAGATCCGGTTAGGGTTGCGATTGGCCTAGGGTTAGGGTTAGGTTGAGGGCGAGGGGTAGAAATCCTGATAGGGTTCCGATTGGATCTAGGGTTAGGTTTATGTTGAGGGCTAGGTATACAGATCCGGTTAGGGTTCCGATTGGACCTAGGGTTAGGGTTATGTTGAAGGATAGGGTTAGAAATCCGGTTAGGGTTCCGATTGGACCTAGGGTTAGGGTTATGTTGAGGGCTAGGGTTAGAGATCCGGTTAGGGTTCCGATTGGACCTAGGGTTAGGGTTATGTTGAGAGCTAGGGTTAGAGATCCGGTTAGGGTTCCGATATTACCTAGGGTTAGGGTTATGTTGAGGGCTAGTGTTAGATATCCGGTTAGGGTTCCGATTGGACCAAGGGTTAGGGTTATGTTGAGGGCGAGGGGTAGAGATCCGGTTAGGGTTCAGATTGGACCTAGGGTTAGGGTTATGTTGAGGGCGAAGGGTACAGAACCGGTTACGGTTCCGATTGGACCTAGGGTTAGGGTTATGTTTAGGGCTAGGGTTAGATATCCGTTTAGGGTTCCGATTGGACCTAGGGTTAGGGTTATGTTGAGGGCTAGGGTTAGATATCCGTTTAGGGTTCCGATTGGACCTAGTTTTAGGGTTATGTTGAGGGCTAGGTTTAGAGATCCGGTTGGGGTTCCGATTGGACCAAGGGTTAGGGTTATGTTTAGGGCTAGGGTTAGAGATTTGGTTAGGGTTCCGATTGGACCTACGGTTAGGGTTATGTTGAGGGCTAGGTTTAGAGATCCGGTTAGGGTTCTGATTGGACCTAGGGTTAGGGTTATGTTGAGGGCTAGGTATACAGATCCGGTTAGGGTTCCGATTGGACCTAGGGTTATGGTTATGTTGAAGGCTAGGGTTAGAAATCTGGTTAGGGTTCCGATTGGACCTAGGGTAAGGGTTATGTTGAGGGCTAGGGTTAGAGATCCGGTTAGGGTTCCGATTGGACCTAGGGTTAGGGTTATGTTGAGAGCTAGGGTTAGAGATCCGGTTAGGGTTGCGATTTTTACCTAGGGTTACGGTTATGTTGAGGGCTAGTGCTAGATATCCGGTTAGGGTTCCGATTGGACCAAGGTTTAGGGTTATGTTGAGGGCGAGATGTAGAGATCCTGTTAGGGTTCCGATTGGAACTAGGGTTAGGGTTATGTTGAGGGCTAGGGTTAGATATCCGGTTAGGGTTCCGATTGGGCCTAGGGTTAGGGTTATGTTGAGGGCTAGGGTTAGATATCCGTTTAGGGTTCCGATTGGACCTAGGGTTAGGGTTATGTTGAGGGCTAGGGTTAGATATCCGTTTAGGGTTCCGATTGGACCTAGGGTTAGGGTTATGTTGAGGGCTAGGGTTAGAGATCCTGTTACGCTTTCGATTGGACCTAGGGTTAGGGTTATGTTGTGGGCTAGGGTTAGAGATCCGGTTAGGGTTCCGATTGGACCTAGGGTTAGGGTTATGTTGAGGGCTAGGTATACAGATCCGGTTACTGTTCCGATTGGACCTAGGGTTAGGGTTATGTTGAGGGCTAGGTATACAGATCCGGTTAGGGTTCCGATTGGACCCAGGGTTAGGGTTATGTTGAAGGCTAGGGTTAGAAATACGGTTAGGGTTCCGATTGGACGTAGGGTTAGGTTTATGTTGAGGGCTAGGGTTAGAGATCCGGTTAGTGTTTTGATTGGACCTAGGGTTAGGGTTATGTTGAGGGTTAGGGTTAGAGATCCGGTTAGTGTTCCGATTGGACCTAGGGTTAGGGTTACGTTGAGGGCTAGGATTAGAGATCCGGTTAGGCTTCCGATTGGACCTAGGGTTAGGGTTATGTTGAGGGCTAGGTACACAGATCCGGTTAGGGTTCCGATTGGACCTAGGGTTAGGGTTATGTTGTGGGCTAGGTATACAGATCCCGTTAGGGTTCCGATTGGACCTAGGGTTAGTGTAATGTTGAGGGCTAGGTATACAGATCCGGTTAGGGTTCCGATTGGACCTAGGGTTAGGGTTATGTTGAGGGCTAGGTACACAGATCCGGTTAGGGTTCCGATTGGACCCAGGGTTAGGGTTATGTTGAGGTCGAGGGTTAGAGATTCGGTTAGGGTTCCGATTGGACCTACGGTTAGGGTTATGTTCAGGGCTAGGTTTAGAGATCGGGTTAGGGTTCCGATTGGACCTAGGGTTAGGGTTATGTTGAGGGCGAGGGGTAGAGATCCTGTTAGGATTCCGATTGGACATAGGTTTAGGGTTATGTTGAGGGCTAGGTATACAGATCCGGTTAGGGTTCCGATTGGACCTAGGGTTAGGGTTATGTTGAGGGCTAGATATACAGATCCGGTTAGGGTTCCGATTGGACCTAGGGTTAGGGTTATGTTGAAGGCTAGGGTTAGAAATCCCGTTAGGGTTCCGATTGCACCTAGGGTTAGAGTTATGTTGAGGGCTAGGATTAGAGATCCGGTTAGGGTTCCGATTGGACCTAGGGTTAGGGTTATGTTGAGAGCTAGGGTTAGAGATCCGGTTAGGGTTCCGATTTTTACCTAGGGTTAGGGTTATGTTGAGGGCTAGTGTTAGATATCCGGTTAGGGTTCCGATTGGACCTCGGGTTAGGGTTATGTTGAGGGCGAGGGGTAGAGATCCGGTTAGGGTTCCGATTGGACCTAGAGTTAGGGTTATGTTGAGGGCTGGGGTAGAGATTCTGTTAGGGTTCCGATTGGAACTAGGGTTAGGGTTATGTTGAGGGCGAGGGTTAGATATCTGTTTAGGGTTCCGATTGGACCTAGGGTTAGGGTTATGTTGAGGGCTAGGGTTAGATATCCGTTTAGGGTTCCGAGTGGACCTAGGGTTAGTGTTATGTTGAGGGCTAGGGTTAGATATCCTTTTAGGGTTCCGATTGTACCTAGGGTTAGGGTTATGTTGATGGCTGGGGTTAGATACCAGGTTAGGGTTCCGATTGGACCTAGGGTTAGGGTTATGTTGAGTGCTAGGGTTAGATATCTGTTGAGGGTTCCGATTGGACCTAGGGTTAGGGTTATGTTGAGGGCTAGGGTTAGAGATCCGGTTAGGGTTCCGATTGGACCTAGGGTTAGGGTTATGTTGAGGGCTAGGTTTAGAGATCCGTTTAGGGTTCCGATTGGACCTAGGGTTAGGGTTATGTTGAGGGCTAGGGTTAGAGATCCGGTTGGGGTTCCGATTGGACCTAGGGTTAGGGTTATGTTGTGGGCTAGGGTTAGAGATCCGGTTAGGGTTCCGATTGGACCTAGGGTTAGGGTTATGTTGAGGGCTAGGTATTCAGATCCGGTTAGGGTTCCGATTGGACCTAGGGTTAGGGTTATGTTGAGGGCTAGGTATACAGATCCGGTTAGGGTTCCGATTGGACCTAGGGTTAGGGTTATGTTGAAGGCTAGGGTTAGAAATCCGGTTAGGGTTCCGATTGGACGTAGTGTTAGGTTTATGTTGAGAGCTAGGGTTAGAGATCCGGTTATGGTACTGATTGGACCTAGGGTTAGGGTTATGTTGAGAGCTAGGGTTAGAGATCGGGTAAGGGTTCCGATTGGACCTAGGGTTAGGGTTATGTTGAGGGCTAGGGTTAGAGATCCAGTTAGTGTTTTGATTGGACCTAGAGTTAGGGTTATGTTGAGGGCTAGGGTTAGAGATCCGGTTAGGATTCCGATTGGACCTAGGGTTAGGGTTATGTTGAGGGCTAGGGTTAGAGATCCGGTTAGGCTTCCGATTGGACCTAGGGTTAGGGTTATGTTGAGGGCTAGGGTTAGAGATCCGGTTGGGGTTCCGATTGGACCTAGGGTTAGGGTTACGTTGAGGGCTAGGTACACAGATCCGGTTAGGGTTCCGATTGGACCTAGGGTTAGGGTTATGTTGTGGTCTAGGTTTAGAGATCCGGTTAGGGTTCCGATTGGACCTAGGGTTAGGGTTATGTTGAGGGCTAGGTATACAGATTCGGTTAGGGTTCCGATTGGACCTAGGGTTAGGGTTATGTTGAGGGCTAGGGTTAGAGATCCGGTTGGGGTTCCGATTGGACCTAGGGTTAGGGTTATGTTGTGGGCTAGGGTTAGAAATCCGGTTAGGGTTCCGATTGGACCTAGGGTTAGGGTTATGTTGAGGGCTAGGTATTCAGATCCGGTTAGGGTTCCGATTAAACCTAGGGTTAGGGTTATGTTGAGGGCTAGGTATACAGATCCGGTTAGGGTTCCGATTGGACCTAGGGTTAGGGTTATGTTGAAGGCTAGGGTTAGAAATCCGGTTAGGGTTCCGATTGGACGTAGTGTTAGGTTTATGTTGAGAGCTAGGGTTAGAGATCCGGTTATGGTACTGATTGGACCTAGGGTTAGGGTTATGTTGAGAGCTAGGGTTAGAGATCGGGTAAGGGTTCCGATTGGACCTAGGGTTAGGGTTATGTTGAGGGCTAGGGTTAGAGATCCAGTTAGTGTTTTGATTGGACCTAGGGTTAGGGTTATGTTGAGGGCTAGGGTTAGAGATCCGGTTAGGATTCCGATTGGACCCAGGGTTAGGGTTATGTTGAGGGCTAGGGTTAGAGATCCGGTTAGGCTTCCGATTGGACCTAGGGTTAGGGTTATGTTGAGGGCTAGGGTTAGAGATCCGGTTGGGGTTCCGATTGGACCTAGGGTTAGGGTTACGTTGAGGGCTAGGTACACAGATCCGGTTAGGGTTCCGATTGGACCTAGGGTTAGGGTTATGTTGTGGTCTAGGGTTAGAGATCCGGTTAGGGTTCCGATTGGACCTAGGGTTAGGGTTATGTTGAGGGCTAGGTATACAGATTCGGTTAGGGTTCCGATTGGACCTAGGGTTAGGGTTATGTTGAGGGCTAGGTATACAGATCCGGTTAGGGTTCCGATTGGACCTAAGTTTAGGGTTATGTTGAGGGCTAGGTATACAGATCCGGTTAGGGTTCCGATTGGACCTAGGGTTAGGGTTATGTTGAGGGCTAGGTATACAGATCCGGTTAGGGTTCCGATTGGACCTAGGTTTAGGGTTATGTTGAAGGCTAGGGTTAGAAATCCGGTTAGGGTTCCTATTGGACCTAAGGTTAGGGTTATGTTTAGGGCTAAGGTTAGAGATCCGGTTAGGGTTCTGATTGGACCTAGGGTTAGGGTTATGTTGAGAGCTAGGGTTAGAGATCCTGTTAGGGTTCCGATTGGACCTAGGGTTAGGGTTATGTTGAGGTCTAGGGTTAGAGATCCAGTTAGTGTTTTGATTGGACCTAGGGTTAGGGTTATGTTGAGGGCTAGGGTTAGAGATCCGCTTCGGGTTCCGACTGGACCTCGGGTTAGGGTTATGTTGAGCGCTAGGGTTAGAGATCCGGTTAGGGTTCCGATTGGACCTAGGGTTAGGGTTATGTTGAGGGCTAGGGTTAGAGATCCGGTTAGGGTTCCGATTGGACCAAGGGTTTGGGTTATGTTGAAGGATAGGTATACAGATCCGGTTAGGGTTCCGATTGGACCTAGCGTTAGGGTTATGTTGAGGGCTAGCGTTAGAGATCCGGTTAGGGTTCCCATTGTACCTAGGGTTAGGGTTATGTTGAGGGCTAGGGTTAGAGATCCGGTTAGGGTTCCGATTGGACCTAGGGTTAGGGTTATGTTGAGGGCTAGGTTTAGAGATCCGGTTAGGGTTCCGATTGGACCTAGGGTTAGGGTTATGTTGAGGGCTAGGGTTAGAATTCTGGTTAGGGTTCCGATTGGACCTAGGTTTAGGGTTATGTTGAGGGCTAGGTATACAGTTCCGGTTAGGGTTCCGATTGGACCTAGGGTTAGGGTTATGTTGAGGGCTGGGGTTAGATACCCGGTTAGGGTTCCGATTGGACCTAGGGTTAGGGCTATGTTGAGGGCTAGGGTTAGAGATCCGGTTAGGGTTCCGATTGGACCTAGGGTTAGGGTTATGTTGAGAGCTAGGGTTAGAGATCCGGTTAGGGTTCCGATTTTTACCTAGGGTTAGGGTTATGTTGAGGGCTAGTGTTAGATATCCGGTTAGGGTTCCGATTGGACCAAGGTTTAGGATTATGTTGAGGGCGAGATGTAGAGTTCCTGTTAGGGTTCCGATTGGACCTCGGGTTAGGGTTATGTTGAGGGCTGGGGTTAGAGATACGGATAGGGTTCCGATTGGACCTAGGGTTAGGGTTAGGTTGAGTGCTAGGGTTAGAGATACGAATAGCGTTCCGATTAGACCTAGGGTTAGGGTTATGTTGAGGGCTATGTACACAGATCCGGTTAGGGTTCCGATTGGACCTAGGGTTAGGGTTATATTGTGGGCTAGGGTTAGAGATCCGGTTAGGGTTCTGATTGGACCTAGGGTTAGGGTTATGTTGAGGGCTAGGTATACAGATCCGGTTAGGGTTCCGATTGGACCTATGGTTAGGGTTATGTTGAGGGCTAGGTATACAGATCCGGTTAGGGTTCCGATTGGACCTAGGGTTAGGGTTATGTTGAAGGCTAGGGTTAGAAATCCGGTTAGGGTTCCGATTGGACGTAGGGTTAGGTTTTTGTTGAGGGCTAGGTTTAGAGATCCGGTTAGGGTACTGATTGGACCTAGGGTTAGGGTTATGTTAAGAGCTAGGGTTAGAGATCGGGTTAGGGTTCCGATTGGACCTAGGGTTAGGGTTATGTTGAGGGCTAGGGTTAGAGATCCAGTTAGTGTTTTGATTGGACCTAGGGTTAGGGTTATGTTGAGGGCTAGGATTAGAGATCCGGTTGGGGTTCCCATTGGACCTAGGGTTAGGGTTACGTTGAGGGCTAGGTACACAGATCCGGTTAGGGTTCCGATTGGACCTAGAGTTAGGGTTATGTTGTGGTCTAGGGTTAGAGATCCGGTTAGGGTTCCGATTGGACCTAGGGTTAGGGTTATGTTGAGGGCTAGGTATACAGATCCGGTTAGGGTTCCGATTGGACCTAGGGTTAGGGTTATGTTGAGGGTTAGGTATACAGATCAGGTTAGGGTTCCGATTGGACCTAGGTTTAGGGTTATGTTGAAGGCTGGGGTTAGAAATCCGGTTAGGGTTCCGATTGGACCGAAGGTTAGGGTTATGTTTAGGGCTAAGATTAGAGATCCGGTTAGGGTTCTGATTGGACCTACGTTTGGGTTATGTTGAGAGCTAGGGTTAGAGATCCGGTTAGGGTTCCGATTGGACCTAGGGTTAGGGTTATGTTGAGGTCTAGGGTTAGAGATCCAGTTAGTGTTTTGATTGGACCTAGGGTTAGGGTTATGTTGAGGGCTAGGGTTAGAGATCCGGTTCGGGTTCCGATTGGACCTCGAGTTAGGGTTATGTTGAGCGCTAGGGTTAGAGATCCGGTGAGGGTTCCGATTGGACCTAGGGTTAGGGTTATGTTGAGGGCTAGGGTTAGAGATCCAGTTAGTGTTTTGATTGGACCTAGGGTTAGGGTTATGTTGAGGGCTAGGGTTAGAGATCCGGTTAGGATTCCGATTGGACCTAGGGTTAGGGTTATGTTGAGGGCTAGGGTTAGAGATCCGGTTAGGGTTCCGATTGGACCTAGGGTTAGGGTTATGTTGAGGGCTAGGGTTAGAGATCCGGTTAGGGTTCCGATTGGACCAAGGGTTTGGGTTATGTTTAGGGATAGGTATACATCCGGTTAGGGTTCCGATTGGACCTAGCGTTAGGGTTGTGTTGAGGGCTAGCGTTAGAGATCCGGTTAGGGTTCCCATTGTACCTAGGGTTAGGGTTATGTTGAGGGCTAGGGTTAGAGATCCGGTTAGGGTTCCGATTGGACCTAGGGTTAGGGTTATGTTGAGGGCTAGGTTTAGAGATCCTGTTAGGGTTCCGATTGGACCTAGGGTTAGGGTTATGTTGAGGGCTAGGGTTAGAGTTCTGGTTAGGGTTCCGATTGGACCTAGGTTTAGGGTTATGTTGAGGGCTAGGTATACAGTTCCGGTTAGGGTTCCGATTGGACCTAAGGTTAGGGTTATGTTGAAGGCTAAGGTTAGAGATCCGGTTAGGGTTCCGATTGGACCTAGGGTTAGGGTTATGTTAAGGGCAAGTGTTAGATATCTGGTTAGGGTTCCGATTGGACCAAGGGTTAGGGTTATGTTGAGGGCGAGGGGTAGAGATCCGGTTAGGGTTCCGATTGTACCTAGGGTTAGGGTTATGTTGATGGCTGGGGTTAGATACCAGGTTAGGGTTCCGATTGGACCTAGGGTTAGGGTTATGTTGAGTGCTAGGGTTAGATATCTGTTGAGGGTTCCGATTGGACCTAGGGTTAGGGTTATGTTGAGGGCTAGGGTTAGAGATCCGGTTAGGGTTCCGATTGGACCTAGGGTTAGGGTTATGTTGAGGGCTAGGTATTCAGATCCGGTTAGGGTTCTGATTGGACCTACGGTTAGGGTTATGTTGCGGGCTGGGGTTAGATACCCGGTTAGGGTTCCGATTGGACCTAGGGTTAGGGTTATGTTGAGTGCTAGGGTTAGATATCTGTTGAGGGTTCCGATTGGACCTAGGGTTAGGGTTATGTTGAGGGCTAGGGTTAGATATCCGTTTACTGTTCCGATTGGACCGAGGGTTAGGGTTATGTTGCGGGCTGGGTTAGAGATCCTGTTAGGGTTCCGATTGAAACTAGGGTTACTGTTATGTAGAGGGCTAGGGTTAGATATCCGGTTAGGGTTCCGATTGGACCTAGGATTAGGGTTATGTTGAGGGCTAGGGTTAGACATCCGTGTAGGGTTCCGATTGGACCTAGGGTTAGGGTTATGTTGAGGGCGAGGGTTAGAGATCTGGTTAGGGTTCCGATTGGACCTAGGGTTAGGGTTATGTTTAGGGCGAGGTGTAGAGAACCGGCTAGGGTTCCGATTGGAACTAGGGTTAGGGTTATGTTGAGGGCGAGGTGTAGAGATCCGGTTAGGGTTCCGATTGGACCTAGGATTAGGGTTATGTTGAGGGCGAGGGTTAGAGATCCGGTTAGGGTTCCGATTGGAACTAGGATTAGGGTTATGTTGAGGGCGAGGGTTAGAGATCCGGTTAGGGTTTCGATTGGACCTAGGGTTAGGGTTATATTGAGGGCTAGGGTTAGAGATCCATTTAGGGTTTTGATTGGACCTAGGGTTAGGGTTATGTTGAGGGCTAGGGTTAGAGATCCGGTTAGGGTTCCGATTGGACCTCCGGTTAGGGTTATGTTGAGTGCTAGGGTTAGAGTTCCGGTTACGGTTCCGATTGGACCTAGGGTTAGGGTTATGTTGAGGGCTAGGGTTAGAGATCCGGTTAGGGTTCCGATTGGACCTAGGGTTAGGGTTATGTTGAGGGCTAGGTATACAGATCCGGTTAGGGTTCCGATTGGACCTAGGGTTAGAGTTATGTTGAGGGCTAGCGTTAGAGATCCGGTTAGGGATACGATTGAACCTAGGGTTAGGGTTATGTTGAGGGCTATGGTTAGAGATCCGGTTAGGGTTGCGATTGGCCTAGGGTTAGGGTTAGGTTGAGGGCGAGGGGTAGAAATCCTGATAGGGTTCCGATTGGATCTAGGGTTAGGGTTATGTTGAGGGCTAGGTATACAGATCCGGTTAGGGTTCCGATTGGACCTAGGGTTAGGGTTATGTTGAGGTCTAGGTACACAGATCCGGTTAGGCTTCCGATTGGACCTAGGGTTAGGGTTATGTAGAGGGCTAGGGTTAGATATCCGGTTAGGGTTCCGATTGGACCTAGGGTTAGGGTTATGTTGAGGGCTAGGTTTAGATATCCGTTTACGGTTCCGATTGGACCTAGGGTTAGGGTTATGTTGCGGGCTGGGTTAGAGATCCTGTTAGGGTTCCGATTGGACCTAGGGTTAGGGTTATGTTGAGGGCTAGTGTTAGATATCCGGTTAGGGTTCCATTTGAACCAAGTTTTAGGGTTATGTTGAGGGCGAGTGGTAGATATCCGGTTAGGGTTCTGATTGGACCTCGGGTTAGGGTTATGTTGAGGGCGAGGGGTAGAGATCCGGTTAGGGTTCCGATTGGACCTCGGGTTAGGGTTATGTTGAGGGCGAGGGGTAGAGATCCGGTTAGGGTTCCGATTGGACCTAGGGTTAGGGTTATGTTGCGGGCTGGGTTAGAGATCCTGTTAGGGTTCCGATTGAAACTAGGGTTAGTGTTATGTAGAGGGCTAGGGTTAGATATCCGGTTAGGGTTCCGATTGGACATAGGGTTAGGGTTATGTTGAGGGCTAGGGTTAGATATCCGTTTAGGGTTCCGATTGGACCTAGGGTTAGGGTTATGTTGAGGGCTAGGGTTAGATATCCGTTTAGGGTTCCGATTGGACCTAGGGTTATGATTATGTTGAGGGCTAGGGATAGAGATCCGGTTAGGGTTCTGATTGGACCTAGGGTTAGGGTTATGTTGAGGGCTAGGGTTAGATATCCGTTTCGGGTTCCGATTGGACCTAGGGTTAGGCTTATGTTGAGGGCTAGGGTTAGATATCCGTTTAGGGTTCCGATTGGACCTAGGGTTGGGGTTATGTTGAGGGCTAGGGTTAGAGATCCGGTTAGGGTTCCGATTGGACCTAGGGTTAGGGTTATGTTGAGGGCGAGGGTTAGAGATCTGGTTAGGGTTCCGATTGGACCTAGGGTTAGGGTTATGTTTAGGGCGAGGGGTAGAGAACCGGCTAGGGTTCCGATTGGAACTAGGGTTAGGGTTATGTTGAGGGCGAGGTGTAGAGATCCGGTTAGGGTTCCGATTGGACCTAGGATTAGGGTTATGTTGAGGGCGAGGGTTAGAGATCCGGTTAGGTTTCCGATTGGACCCAGGGTTAGGGTTATGTCGAGGGCTAGGTTTAGATATCCGTTTACTGTTCCGATTGGACCTAGGGTTAGGGTTACGTTGAGGGCTAGGGTTAGAGATCCGGTTAGGGTTCCGATTGGACCTAGGGTTAGGGTTATATTGAGGGCTAGCGTTAGAGATCCAGTTAGGGTTTTGATTGGACCTAGGGTTAGGGTTATGTTGAGGGCTAGGGTTAGAGATCCGGTTAGGGTCCGATTGGACCTCCGGTTAGGGTTATGTTGAGTGCTAGGGTTAGAGATCCGGTTACGGTTCCGATTGGACCTAGGGTTAGCGTTATGTTGAGGGCTAGGGTTAGAGATCCGGTTAGGGTTCCGATTGGACCTAGGGTTAGGGTTATGTTGAGGGCTAGGTATACAGATCCGGTTAGGGTTCCGATTGGACCTAGGGTTAGTGTTATGTTGAGGGCTAGCGTTAGAGATCCGGTTAGGGATACGATTGAACCTAGGGTTAGGGTTATGTTGAGGGCTAGGGTTAGAGATCCGGTTAGGGTTGCGATTGGACCTAGGGTTAGGGTTAGGTTGAGGGCTAGGGGTAGAGATCCTGTTAGGGTTCCGATTGGACCTAGGGTTAGGGTTATGTTGAGGGCTAGGTACACAGATCCGGTTAGGGTTCCGATTGGACCTAGGGTTAGGGTTATGTTGAGGTCTAGGTACACAGATCCGGTTAGGGTTCCGATTGGACCTAGGGTTAGGGTTATGTAGAGGGCTAGGGTTAGATATCCGTTTAGGGTTCCGATTGGACCTAGGGTTAGGGTTATGTTGCGGGCTGGGTTAGAGATCCTGTTAGGGTTCCGATTGGAACTAGGCTTAGGGTTATGTAGAGGGCTAGGTTTAGATATCCGGTTAGGGTTCCGATTGGACCTAAGGTTAGGGTTATGTTGAGGGCGAGGGGTAGAGAACCGTCTAGGGTTCCGATTGGACCTAGGGTTAGGGTTATGTTGAGGGCGAGGTGTAGAGATCCGGTTAGGGGTCCGATTGGACCTAGGATTAGGGTTATGTTGAGGGCGAGGTTTAGAGATCTGGTTAGGTTTCCGATTGGACCAAGGGTTCGGGTTATGTTGAGGGCTAGGGTTAGATATCCGTTTACTGTTCCGATTGGACCTAGGGTTAGGGTTATATTGAGGGCTAGGGTTAGAGATCCAGTTAAGGTTTTGATTGGACCTAGGGTTAGGGTTATGTTGAGGGCTAGAATTAGAGATCCGGTTAGCGTTCCGATTGGACCTTCGGTTAGGGTTATGTTGAGTGCTAGGGTTAGAGATCCGGTTAGGGTTCCGATTGGACCTAGGGTTAGGGTTATGTTGAGGGCTAGTGTTAGAGATCCGGTTAGCGTTCCGATTGGACCTAGGTTTAGGGTTATGTTGAGGGCTAGGTATACAGATCCGGTTAGGGTTCCGATTGGACCTAGGGTTAGGGTTATATTGAGGGCTAGGGTTAGAGATCCAGTTAAGGTTTTGATTGGACCTAGGGTTAGGGTTATGTTGAGGGCTAGAATTAGAGATCCGGTTAGCGTTCCGATTGGACCTTCGGTTAGGGTTATGTTGAGTGCTAGGGTTAGAGATCCGGTTAGGGTTCCGATTGGACCTAGGGTTAGGGTTATGTTGAGGGCTAGGGTTAGAGATCCGGTTAGGGTTCCGATTGGACCTAGGGTTAGGGTTATGTTGAGGGCTAGGTATACAGATCCGGTTAGGGTTCCGATTGGACCTAGGGTTAGGGTTATGTTTAGGGCTAGGGTTAGAGATCCGGTTAGAGTTGCGATTGGACATAGGGTTAAGGTTATGCTTAGGGCTAGGTATACAGATCCGGTTAGGGTTCCGATTGGACCTAGGGTTAGTGTTATGTTGAGGGCTAGGTATACAGATCCGGTTAGGGTTCCGATTGAACCTAGGGTTAGGGTTATGTTGAGGGCTAGGGATAGAGATCCGGATTGGGGTTCCAATTGGACCAAGGGTTAGGGTTATGTTTACGGCCAAGTACACAGATCCGGTTAGGGATCCGATTGGACCCAGGGTTAGGGTTATGTTGAGGGCTAGGGTTAGATATCCGTTTAGGGTTCCGATTGGACCTAGGGTTAGGGTTATGTTGAGGGCTAGGGTTAGAGATCCGGTTAGGGTTCCGATTGGACATAGGGTTAGGGTTATGTTGAGGGCGAGGGTTAGAGATCTGGTTAGGGTTCCGATTGGACCTAGGGTTAGGGTTATGTTTCGGGCGAGGGGTAGATAACCGGCTAGGGTTCCGATTGGAACTAGGGTTAGGGTTATGTTGAGGGCGAGGTGTAGAGATCCGGTTAGGGTTCCGATTGGACCTAGGATTAGGGTTATGTTGAGGGCGAGGGTTAGAGATCCGGTTAGGTTTCCGATTGGACCCAGGGTAGGGTTATGTTGAGGGCTAGGTTTAGATATCCGTTTACTGTTCCGATTGGACCTAGGGTTAGGGTTACGTTGAGGGCTAGGGTTAGAGATCCGGTTAGGGTTCCGATTGGACCTAGGGTTAGGGTTATATTGAGGGCTAGGGTTAGAGATCCAGTTAGGGTTTTGATTGAACCTAGGGTTAGGGTTATGTTGAGGGCTAGGGTTAGAGATCCTGTTAGGGTCCGATTGGACCTCCGGTTAGGGTTATGTTGAGTGCTAGGGTTAGAGATCCGGTTACGGTTCCGATTGGACCTAGGGTTAGGGTTATGTTGAGGGCTAGGGTTAGAGATCCGGTTAGGGTTCCGATTGGACCTAGGGTTAGGGTTATGTTGAGGGCTAGGTATACAGATCCGGTTAGGGTTCCGATTGGACCTAGGGTTAGTGTTATGTTGAGGGCTAGCGTTAGAGATCCGGTTAGGGATACGATTGAAACTAGGGTTAGGGTTATGTTGAGGGCTAGGGTTAGAGATCCGGTTAGGGTTGCGATTGGACCTAGGGTTAGGGTTAGGTTGAGGGCGAGGGGTAGAGATCCTGTTAGGGTTCCGATTGGACCTAGGGTTAGGGTTATGTTGAGGTCTAGGTACACAGATCCGGTTAGGGTTCCGATTGGACCTAGGGTTAGGGTTATGTAGAGGGCTAGGGTTAGATATCCGTTTAGGGTTCCGATTGGACCTAGGGTTAGGGTTATGTTGCGGGCTGGGTTAGAGATCCTGTTAGGGTTCCGATTGGAACTAGGCTTAGGGTTATGTAGAGGGCTAGGGTTAGATATCCGGTTAGGGTTCCGATTGGACCTAAGGTTAGGGTTATGTTGAGGGCGAGGGGTAGATCCGGCTAGGGTTCCGATTGGACCTAGGATTAGGGTTATGTTGAGGGCAAGGTGTAGAGATCCGGTTAGGGGTCCGATTGGACCTAGGATTAGGGTTATGTTGAGGGCGAGGTTTAGAGATCTGGTTAGGTTTCCGATTGGACCAAGGGTTCGGGTTATGTTGAGGGCTAGGGTTAGATATCCGTTTACTGTTCCGATTGGACCTAGGGTTAGGGTTACGTTGAGGGCTAGGGTTAAAGATCCGGTTAGGGTTCCGATTGGACCTAGGGTTAGGGTTATATTGAGGGCTAGGGTTAGAGATCCAGTTAAGGTTTTGATTGCACCTAGGGTTAGGGTTATGTTGAGGGCTAGGGTTAGAGATCCGGTTGGGGTTCCAATTGGACCAAGGGTTAGGGTTATGTTTAGGGCTAGGTACACAGATCCGGTTAGGGTTCCGATTGGACCCAGGGTTAGGGTTATGTTGAGGGCTAGGGTTAGAGATTCGGTTAGGGTTCCGATTGGACCTACGGTTAGGGTTATGTTGAGGGCTAGGTTTAGAGATCGGGTTAGGGTTCCGATTGGACCTAGGGTTAGGGTTATGTTGAGGGCGAGGGGTAGAGATCCTGTTACGATTCCAATTGGACATAGGTTTAGGGTTATGTTGAGGGCTAGGTATACAGATCCGGTTAGGGTTCCGATTGGACCTAGGGTTAGGGTTATGTTGAGGGCTAGGTATACAGATCCGGTTAGGGTTCCGATTGGACCTAGGGTTAGGGTTATGTTGAAGGCTAGGGTTAGAAATCCCGTTAGGGTTCCGATTGGACCTAGGGTTAGGGTTATGTTGAGGGCTAGGGTTAGAGATCTGGTTAGGGTTCCGATTGGACCTAGGGTTAGGGTTATGTTGAGAGCTAGGGTTAGAGATCCGGTTAGGGTTCCGATTTTTACCTAGGGTTAGGGTTATGTTGAGGGCTAGTGTTAGATATCCAGTTAGGGTTCCGATTGGACCAAGGTTTTTGGATTATGTTGAGGGCGAGATGTAGAGATCCGGTTAGGGTTCCGATTGGACCTCGGGTTAGGGTTATGTTGAGATCGAGGGGTAGAGATCCGGTTAGGGTTCCGATTGGACCTAGGGTTAGGGTTATGTTGAGCGCTGGGGTAGAGATCCTGTTAGGGTTCCGATTGGAACTAGGGTTAGGGTTATGTTGAGGGCTAGAGTTAGATATCCGTTTAGGGTTCCGATTGGACCTAGGGTTAGGGTTATGATGAGGGCTAGGGTTAGATATCCGTTTAGGGTTCCGATTGGACATAGGGTTAGTGATATGTTGAGCGCTAGGGTTAGAGATCCGGTTAGGATTCCGATTGGACCTAGGGTTAGGGTTATTTTGAGGGCTAGGGTTAGAGATCCGGTTAGGGTTCCGATTGGACCTAGGGTTAGTGTTATGTTGAGGGCTAGGGTTAGAGATCCGGTTAGGCTTCCAATTGGACCTAGGGTTAGGCTTATGTTGAGGGCTAGGGTTAGAGATCCGGTTAGGGTTCCGATTGGACCTAGGGTTAGGGTTATGTTGAGGGCTAGGGTTAGAGATCCGGTTAGGCTTCCGATTGGACCTAGGGTTAGGGTTATGTTGAGGGCTAGGGTTAGAGATCCGGTTTGGCTTCCGATTGGACCTAGGGTTAGGGTTATGTTGAGGGCTAGGGTTAGAGATCCGGTTAGGGTTCCGATTGGACCTAGGGTTAGGGTTATGTTGAGGGCTAGGGTTAGAGATCCGGTTAGGCTTCCGATTGGACCTAGGGTTAGGGTTATGTTGAGGGCTAGGTACACAGATCCGGTTAGGGTTCCGATTGGACCTAGGGTTAGGGTTATGTTGTGGGCTAGGGTTAGAGATCCGGTTAGGGTTCCGATTGGACCTAGGGTTAGGGTTATGTTGAGGGCTAGGTATACAGATCCGGTTAGAGTTCCGATTGGACCTAGGGTTACGGTTATGTTGAGGGCTAGGTATACAGATTTGGTTAGGGTTCCGATTGGACCTAGGGTTAGGGTTATGTTGAAGGCTAGGGTTAGAAATCCGGTTAGGGTTCCGATTGGACGTAGGGTTAGGTTTATGTTGAGGGCTAGGGTTAGAGATCCGGTTAGGGTACTGATTGAACCTAGGGTTAGGGTTATGTTGAGAGCTAGGGTTAGAGATCCGGTTAGGGTTCCGATTGGACCTAGGGTTAGGGTTATGTTGAGGGCTAGGGTTAGATATCCGTTTAGTGTTTTGATTGGACCTAGGGTTAGGTTTATGTTGAGGGCTAGAGTTAGAGATCCGGTTAGGATTCCGATTGGACCTAGGGTTAGGGTTATGTTGAGGGCTAGGGTTAGAGATCCGGTTAGGCTTCCGATTGGACCTAGCGTTAGGGTTATGTTGAGGGCTAGGGTTAGAGATCCGGTTGGGGTTCCGATTGGACCTAGGGTTAGGGTTATGTTGAGGGCTAGGTATACAGATCCGGTTTGGGTTCCGATTGGACCTAGGGTTAGGGTTATGTTGAGGGCTAGGGTTAGAGATCCGGTTAGGGTTCCGATTGGACCTAGGGTTAGGGTTATGTTGAGGGCTAGGTATACAGATACGGTTCGGGTTCCGATTGGACCTAGGGTTAGGGTTATGTTGAGGGCTAGGGTTAGAGATCCGGTTAGGGTTGCGATTGGACATAGGGTTAGGGTTATGCTGAGGGCTAGGTATACAGATCCGGTTAGGGTTCCGATTGGACCTAGGGTTAGGGTTATGTTGAGGGCTAGGGTTAGAGATCCGGTTGGGGTTCCAATTGGACCAAGGGTTAGGGTTATGTTTAGGGCTAGGTACACAGATCCGGTTAGGGTTCCGATTGGACCCAGGTTTAGGGTTATGTTGAGGGCTAGGGTTAGAGATTCGGTTAGGGTTCCGATTGGACCTACGGTTAGGGTTATGTTGAGGGCTAGGTTTAGAGATCAGGTTAGGGTTCCGATTGGACCTAGGTTTAGGGTTATGTTGAGGGCGAGGGGTAGAGATCCTGTTAGGATTCCAATTGGACATAGGTTTAGGGTTATGTTGAGGGCTAGGTATACAGATCCGGTTAGGGTTCCGATTGGACCTAGGGTTAGGGTTATGTTGAGGGCTAGGTATACAGATCCGGTTAGGGTTCCGATTGGACCTAGGGTTAGGGTTATGTTGAAGGCTAGGGTTAGAAATCCCGTTAGGGTTCCGATTGGACCTAGGGTTAGGGTTATGTTGAGGGCTAGGGTTAGAGATCCGGTTAGGGTTCCGATTGGACCTAGGGTTAGGGTTATGTTGAGAGCTAGGGTTAGAGATCCGGTTAGGGTTCCGATTTTTACCTAGGGTTAGGGTTATGTTGAGGGCTAGTGTTAGATATCCAGTTCGGGTTCCGATTGGACCAAGGTTTAGGATTATGTTGAGGGCGAGATGTAGAGATCCGGTTAGGGTTCCGATTGGACCTCGGGTTAGGGTTATGTTGAGATCGAGGGGTAGAGATCCGGTTAGGGTTCCGATTGGACCTAGGGTTAGGGTTATGTTGAGGGCTGGGGTAGAGATCCTGTTAGGGTTCCGATTGGAACTAGTGTTAGGGTTATGTTGAGGGCTAGGGTTAGAGATCCGGTTAGGCTTCCAATTGGACCTAGGGTTAGGGTTATGTTGAGGGCTAGGGTTAGAGATCCGGTTAGGGTTCCGATTGGACCTAGGTTTAGGGTTATGTTGAGGGCTAGGGTTAGAGATCCGGTTAGGCTTCCGATTGGACCTAGGGTTAGGGTTATGTTGAGGGCTAGGGTTAGAGATCCGGTTTGGCTTCCGATTGGACCTAGGGGTAGGGTTATGTTGAGGGCTAGGGTTAGAGATCCGGTTAGGGTTCCGATTGGACCTAGGGATAGGGTTATGTTGAGGGCTAGGGTTAAAGATCCGGTTAGGCTTCCGATTGGACCTAGGGTTAGGGTTATGTTGTGGGCTAGGGTTAGAGATCTGGTTAGGGTTCCGATTGGACCTAGGGTTAGGGTTATGTTGAGGGCTAGGTATACAGATTTGGTTAGGGTTCCGATTGGACCTAGGGTTAGGGTTATGTTGAAGGCTAGGGTTAGAAATCCGGTTAGGGTGCCGATTGGACGTAGGGTTAGGTTTATCTTGAGGGCTAGGGTTAGAGATCCGGTTAGGGTACTGATTGAACCTAGGGTTAGGGTTATGTTGAGAGCTAGGGTTAGAGATCCGGTTAGGGTTCCGATTGGACCTAGGGTTAGGGTTATGTTGAGGGCTAGGGTTAGATATCCGTTTAGTGTTTTGATTGGACCTAGGGTTAGGGTTATGTTGAGGGCTAGGGTTAGAGATCCGGTTAGGATTCCGATTGGACCTAGGGTTAGGGTTATGTTGAGGGCTAGGGTTAGAGATCCGGTTAGGCTTCCGATTGGACCTAGCGTTAGGGTTATGTTGAGGGCTAGGGTTAGAGATCCGGTTGGGGTTCCGATTGGACCTAGGGTTAGAGTTATGTTGAGGGCTAGGTATACAGATCCGGTTAGGGTTCCGATTGGACCAAGGGTTAGGGTTATGTTGAAGGCTAGGGTTAGAAATCCTGTTAGGGTTCCGATTGGACCTAAGGTTAGGGTTATGTTTAGGGCTAGGGTTAGAGATCCGGGTAGGGTTCTGATTGGACCTAGGGTTAGGGTTATGTTGAGAGCTAGGGTTAGAGATCCGGTTAGGGTTCCGATTGGACCTAGGGTTAGGGTTATGTTGAGGGCTAGGTACACAGATCCGGTTAGGGTTCCGATTGGACCTAGGGTTAGGGTTATGTTGTGCGCTAGGGTTAGAGATCCGGTTAGGGTTCCGATTGGACCTAGTGTTAGGGTTATGTTGAGGGCTAGCGTTAGAGATCCGGTTAGGGTTCCCATTGTACCTAGGGTTAGGGTTATGTTGAGGGCTAGGGTTAGAGATCCGGTTAGGGTTCCGATTGGACCTAGGGTTAGGGTTATGTTGAGGGCTAGGTTTAGAGATCCGGTTAGGGTTCCGATTGGACCTAGGGTTAGGGTTATGTTGAGGGCTAGGGTTAGAGTTCCGGTTAGGGTTCCGATTGGAGCTAGGGTTAGGGTTATGTTGAGGGCTAGGTATACGGTTCCGGTTAGGGTTCCGATTGGACCTAGGGTTAGGGTTATGTTGAAGGCTAGGGTTAGAAATCCGGTTAGGGTTCCGATTGGACCTAGGGTTAGGGTTATGTTGAGGGCTAGGGTTAGAGATCCGGTTAGGGTTCCGATTGGACCTAGGGTTAGGGTTATGTTGAGGGCTAGTGTTAGATATCTGGTTAGGGTTCCGATTAGACCAAGAGTTAGGGTTATGTTGAGGGCGAGGGGTAGAGATCCGGTTAGGGTTCCGATTGGACCTAGGGTTAGGGTTATGTTGAGGGCTGGGGTTAGATACCCGGTTAGGGTTCCGATTGGACGTAGGGTTAGGGTTATGTTGAGTGCTAGGGTTAGATATCCGTTGAGGGTTCCGATTGGACCTAGGGTTAGGGTTATGTTGAGGGCTAGGGTTAGAGATCCGGTTAGGGTTCCGATTGGACCTAGGGTTAGGGTTATGTTGAGGGCTAGGTATACTGATCCGGTTAGGGTTGCGATTGGACCTAGGGTTAGGGTTATGTTGAGGGCTAGGGTTAGAGATCCGGTTAGGGTTGCGATTGGACCAAGGGTTAGGGTTATGTTCAGGGCGAGGGGTAGAGATCCGGTTAGGGTTCCGATAGGACCTAGGGTTAGGGTTATGTTGAGGTCTAGGTACACAGATCCGGTTAGGGTTCCGATTGGACCTAGGGTTAGGGTTATGTAGAGGGCGAGGGGTAGAGTTCCTGTTAGGGTCCGATTGTACCTAGGGTTAGGGTTATGTTGAGGGCTAGGGTTAGATATCCGCTTAGGGTTCCGATTGGACCTAGGGTTAGGGTTATGTTGAGGGCTAGGGTTAGATATCCGTTTAGGGTTCCGATTGGACCTAGGTTTAGGGTTATGTTGAGGGCTAGGTACACAGATCCGGTTAGGGTTCCGATTGGACCTAGGGTTAGGGTTATGTTGAAGGCTAGGGTTAGAAATCCGGTTAGGGTTCCGATTGGACCTAGGGTTAGGGTTATGTTGAGGGCTAGGGTTAGAGATCCGGTTAGGGTTCCGATTGGACCTAGGGTTAGGGTTATGTTGAGAGCTAGGGTTAGAGATCCGGTTAGGGTTCCGATTGGACCTAGGGTAAGGGTTATGTTGAGGGCTAGTGTTAGATATCCGGTTAGGGTTCCGTTTAGACCAAGTTTTAAGGTTATGTTGAGGGCGAGTGGTAGAGATCCGGTTAGGGTTCCGATTGGACCTAGGGTTAGGGTTATGTTGAGGGCGAGGGTTAGAGATCTGGTTAGGGTTCCGATTGGACCTAGGGTTAGGGTTATGTTTAGGGGGAGGGGTAGAGAACCGGCTAGCGTTCCGATTGGAACTAGGGTTAGGGTTATGTTGAGGGCGAGGTGTAGAGATCCGGTTAGGGTTCCGATTGGACCTAGGATTAGGG